>NC_088932.1:30447500-30672500 GCF_038396675.1 Hydra vulgaris | reverse complement strand
TTTGTTTGCAGAAGCAAAATTTTTGTGGAACATAAAGTAATAACAGCTAATTTCTATTTGTTTTAGCAAAATGGGTAAGAAGAACACGGTTTCAACCCAAGGACAAAACAAAAATTTGTCACATAAATTCTATTATACTAACAAGTGTAAAATTATAATATAGTATCAAATGTTTTTTTAATTGATCAAATAAAAAGTTAATGATTTACAAATGTCTATGCATATATCTTATCAACTAATTTATTAAAATAAATGATTTTTATTTATAATAATATAACAACGAGATAAAAACATTTTTTTTAGATAAAAGCAGTTCATATTTAGAAGTTGCGTGTTATATTATGAATGCAATATATGCTGCAGAAGGCTCTGGTGATGAGGAGTTATTGTGTACTACATACACAACAGCGGTGATACATATGAGGGAAAAAGTTCGTTGGTTTTCTTATCTACTTCAGGTATTTAACAAAACTTTAATTAAATTTTTGTTATTTTGTAATACAAATAAGTTTTGGATAAAACTGTGTTTTTTAACATGCAGTATTACTTTATTGGTTGTGCACACCACGTTTCACTGGCTAGTAAAAGTGAACATGTTTTTGCAGTTGATTGGATTTTTGAAAGTCGTGGTTATGGTTTTTTCACAAGTAGTTTATGGAATATTAATCATACTACTTTGTTAAATAATGTTAAAGGTACTTTTTTAAATGAGTGAAAATATTATTTTATTAAAAAAAAAATATCCTGTTATATACTTAGCCTATAAACTATTGAACTGATAACTTAATAACATTATACAATGGTTAACATTACCCTGTTAAGTTAACTAAATAACTGTTAACAGTTTTAGTATTTCTTGATTTTATTTTGTTGTTGTTGTTGTTAAGTTAAATTTAGTTTGAATTTCATCATTGGAAAATTATTAGTACTATTTGATAATTATATAGACATATGGAATTCTTAAATTATTTTTTAAAAGCGATTAAACTTGTGTGCTTCGTTGCAGACATTCTAAGCAGCAGAAACATTTTTAATTTATTTTAAACTAAACAATAGTTAATAAAAAATAAATCAGGATATGAATATTTAAGTTACACACAGTGTGTGGAATATTACAAAAGTATAAGGATATTACTATAAAAAAGTATAAATAAAAGGAATAAAAGTTTTTAATGTTTCTTTCAAAATCTTTTAGCTTTAAAACTCTATCTATATAAATATGACTAAACAAAAAAATATGCAAAGTAAACAATAAAAGGCACAAAGTAAAAAAAAAATTAAAATGTAACATAAATTATAGCAGGTACAAGTAAAACCTAAGAGATATTATATATATATTAATAGCTTTTATACATATATACCTCATAAATATACATATATACCTCTTAAATTGCACATATATATACCTCATAAATTATACATATATACCTTTATAAAAGGTCCATATGTATATTTATATTTTTTAATTTTTTTATTACATAATATAAATAATATTATGTATTAATTACTATTAATTGTATTATACAACATATTTGTAAATCTAAAGCACACTTAATCATTTTCGATGACAATACAAGGAAATGGAAAAATTTGACCAAAAAATGTTAATTAAGTTAACAAAAATTTAATTTGTATTTCCCCATAAGAACACTGAATTAATAAAAAAAAAATTTAAAAACGTAACAGTAATTTTTCCTTCTACAAAAGATAACAAAAAAAGAATTTCTAGGCCCAATAGAATTCTGCTTGCATAAAGCATGGATTTGAAAAAAGAATTTTTTTTTGATTTAATAGTTAAAATTAAAAATCAAGGACTAGGATGTTATAACTACCTCTACTTGTAGGAGTTAAGCATATACTAAGATAGAAGTGTGCTTTTAAAGTGTAAAAGTTCAGTTTTATAATAGATTCAAATAAATTAAAAATTTTTTTTTTTAATCCGAGCCAAAACCTTAAAACCTTAGGTTCATCAGAATTCAATCTTCTGGAAAATTTAAAGAAAACATTACCAGGTTAGGGCTCAATTAATTTTAAAAAAATCTAATTGCAAAAAAAATTTTGCAAAATTTTTTTTTCTTTGTCTTCCCTCACCCACATTGCCTCCTGTTTTGTTATGTGGGATTTAAAGCTATGAAAACTTTTTTAAATGGGAGGAATTGTATTTTAGGTACAAAAACATGTTTTAAAAGACATTTTGTAATTGTAAACATTTGCGCAAAAATAAATACAATTAGAAGTGCAAGATTGAAATTGCTTTATTATGCATGTTAGATTCCAGCTCTCTAAATTTTTGGTTTAAATTAAATTATTCCTAAACATTTAAATTATTCCTAAAAACTTAATTGTAGTTTGTTCATTCATAATTCATTCTTTCAGTATGTTTTTTAATAAAAGAATGTGAGAGATAAATTTTCTTTAATAAGATTTTTTTAAATAAAATTTAGAAGTGATTATTAAACATGAAAAATTTAAATTTTTATTTATTTTTGAACAGAAAAATTTTTAAGCAGAATAATTTATTTGGTATTTATTTCACTCTTTTAATGAATTATAATTAAATTTTTATATTTAACGCAAATTTTTGCAGCTCATCAAGAATTGTTATGTTTTATTAAAAATTTTCAAGAAACAAAAAGTAAAACAACTTCACAAAATGAAAAAATTATTTAACTTAAGATGACTGACTAATGCATTTAAATTAAATTAAAATAAAATGAAATTAGACAAAATTATGTTTATTTTAAAAACTTTTATTATAATAATTTAAATTTTTTTGAATAAGATTAAAATAAAATACACTTTAAAACAAAAATGTTTTCTTCCTCACTTCCTCTATGTTGTAAATTTGATGTTACTATTTGAATTTAAGATGCCATTCTAGATGTCACTGCAATTTTCGCAAATTACAAGTTGCAGTATTCTGTTCGATTCTCCTTAAAATTATTATAAAAAAGCAATAAAATTTTGCAACAAATTTGCAATTTTAGTCTTTTAAAATTTTTGTCTAAGATAGATTTTGTTTATAAAAGATTGTTAATGAAGATTTGCAAATTAAAAAAAAAACTTAAATCTCGATCTTGCTATAAATAAAAATTTGAAAATATGAATAAAAAATCCTAATCTTTTCTCTCCAAATGCTTTAATATTAATATTTCTACTACTAGATTTTATATATTTTTAAAGTTAATACCTTTTAATATATTAAATTTTACATTAAACCTTGAAGAAATATTCTATATATATTATTAAATTATATCACAAGAACAGAGTTGGAGTCAAATACATATTTATATTTGGTAATAATAGGCTAAATTGGCGTTTTTGTATTCATATTGTATTTGATTTAAAAATTTCTTAAAGGTTTGCATTTAATTGAAATGTATTTTTAATAAACTAAGTTTACTGTTAAAAATAAATTACATCAACTGCCATTTTTTTTGAAAAAAACCAAGAGATTTGTTTTATTTTTTCATTTTTAATACTAAAATAAGTTAAAAACTTGTTTTTAAAGTATATTTGTTAAAAGACTTTTGATTTTCATTCTTCATTTTTCATTCTTCTATTTAGTATATCATTCTATTATTGTATTGAAAAACCTTTTTATTTTTTCTAAACCTAAAATACAAATATTTGTATTCGGAATTTGAAAATTGATGTAGTTGTATTTATATTTCATTAAATGTACGAGAGTGGTCTGAAGAGTTTCCAACCTAACAAAGATAAAAGACATTTTTTCGAAATTTTATTTTTTATTTTTCAACATAATCTCCTTGTAACTCTACACACTTTTCCCAGCAATTTTCTCTGCAATATAATTGTTCACGAAGGTGATTGCCTCTTCATTTGATAAAAATTTCTGACCTCCGAGTGCAATTTTTAAATGAGGGAACAAAAAGAAGTTGCTTGGGGCCAGATCTGGTGAGTAAGGCGGATGGTCAAGCAGTTCAAACTGTAATTCAATGATTTTCGCTATGGCAATGGCTGAGGTGTAAGACAGTGCGTTGTCCTGGTGAAACAGGATTTTCTTTTTCTGCAAATATAGCCGTTTTTCTGCAAGTTGTTTCTTTAAGCTTGTCAAGCAATGATGCGTAGTATGCTCCTGTAATGGTTTTCTTTTTTGAAGATAATTGGTTAAAATAACTCCACGACTATCTCAAAAAACAGTTGCCATCACTTTTCCAGCCGAAAAAACAGTTTTTTCTTTTTTTGGAGCCAGTTCCCCATTTGCAACCTACTGTTTGGACTGTTTTTTTGTTTTGGGCGTATAATGGTGTATACAAGTTTCATCTACAGTAATTAATCGTCGCCAAAACTCAGATTTATTGCAGCTAAACAGCGCCAACATAGCATTGGAAATATTCATTTGAACACGTTTTTGATCCAACGTGAGCAAACGCAACGTGAGCAACGCGCGGACAGCTTTCTCATGCCTAAATTTTCATGTAATATATGACAAATATGTTCTTTTGATATGTTCATAACCTCTGCTATCTCTCTCATTTTAATTCGACGATCGTCTAGCACCATTTGGTGAACTTTGGCGATGTTTTCATTGGTAGTTGTAGGTTTTTAACGTTTCTCGTCTCCCAAGCTCTTACAGCCACGTTTAAATTCAGCTGCCCAAAATTTTACAGTGGTAAATGACGGTGAAGAGTCCCCGTACACAGAGTCTAACTCATCTTTGATTTTCTTAGGCCTATTTCCTTTCAAAAACAAATATTTTATGACAGCTCGATACTCGATTTTGTCCATTTTCACAAAATTACTCACATCAACTCACTCAAACGACTGTTACATAACAACTGCTCATTCAAAATGGCTGAAACTTTGGTGAATAGCTATCAACATATGAACAAACAAAATTCACTTGTTTTTATTTACGAGTGCTGCCATCTTCATGTTGAGGTCGGAAACTTTTCAGACCACCCTCGTATTTGACCCTAACCCTGCACCAAAAGAAAAAAAACACATTGAGAAACAAAAAAAACAAAAAAATTAAGAAAGTTGTGAAGATGCTAATTCAATCATGGTTTGCAATCTTGATATGCTTAATTCAAACCCTGTTGATATTTCTTTAGTTTATAAACTGTGTTTAAATTTTTTTTTAATTTCGTTTAGATAATGTAGAGGTTGATGAAGGTTAGCACTTCGCTTTTTTTTTTGCAATTTCTATTTTAATATTTTAACTTAATTTTACAAACATTCTATCCTAATTAAATTTCAGCAAATCTTCTTCAGTTAGTATATGCACAGTTTCAGGAATTTCTGCTTACAAAGGCATTAAAAAGAATTGTTTTACCTGTAACTTGGTATCCAAATGAAGGAAAAATTGAACTTCATCAAAGAGCGCTTTCATTTTTAGAAGATTTAGGTGTTGGTCCTGTAAGTGAACAAATGGATTCAGCGTACATTCATTTGACATCTTTTTATGCATGGTGGGGATCATTGTTTAAGCAATATTTGTTAATAAAAAAATCTGGTATTGTTGATCAAGTTGAATTAAATAAACAAGTTGAATCTTTCAATGAAATTATAAGTCCAGAAAAGTAAGCAATAAACTTTATTTAAAGAGATATTATATATGTATAATATCTATATATGTATATATATATATATATATATATATTTATATATATATATATATATATATATATATATATATATATATATATATATATATATATATATATGTATGTATATATATATATATATATATATATATATATATATATATATATATATATATGTAGTATATATATATATATATATATATGTAGTATATATAATGCTATTATATAATTTATAGAAACCAACTTGTGACAATGTGCAAATCTGTGTTTCAATCTTTTATAAGTGTTACTGAGTTCCAGACTAATTCTAAAAAGCTGAGTTCTTTAAATATTGAACAAGAAGCATATAAAATAGCTGCTATGTTGGAAAATGCACACAAGGAAATTGTTTCCAATATTGAAATTTTGCCCAAATCTGATGAATCTACAATAGAGGAGGTATATACTTTAAAATTAGTATTTTTAATGCAGGGGTGCAAAGTCCTTAAATTGAAACTAGATACACACTCACGCAAATACACACTGATTTTGGTTGGCGCAGTTTCAATTTATTTTGCACAGTTTAAGTTTTAAATTAAAACTTTAATTTTTATATCCTACTTTAAGTTTTAAATCAAACTTTAAGTTTTAAATATCTCTTTAAGTTTTAAATCCAATTTTATATTTTAAATCCATTTTTAAGAAAATTAAGAATAAAAGAATAAGAAAATGGATTTTGTTTTTGATGCAATAAATTCAAATTTAGAAAGTACCTGTTCAAACTGAAATAGATATATGTACCTGCCCATATTGAAGTTGATATATGTACTGAAAAGATGTTTTAAGAGTATATTTTTAAAATGCAATATGAGAAATATTGTTACCATGTGCCAACATAAACAAAAAGTTTTGAAAAAAAACAACAAATAACTAATAATAACAAATAATTACATATTTAAAAAAATAACTTTATAAAGTTATTAATTATAAATAAACTAAAAAATGTTAGTAAATTACATTTTTATGCGCAAATATTTTTTTAAAATTAAATAATATTCAAAGTGACACATAAAAAAAAAAATGCTCATACCAGGTTTTGAAAATAAACTCTTTATTTGTATATACATACATACAACATCTTATAACCTACTGCTGGAAAGAAGTGCCACTACATCGACTAAAGGCTTGGGCTAGGACATATATCATTTTTTTCATTATTCTTTGTTTTTTTCTTCTTTTTATGAAAAAAGCTGTATGCTATAAGGTTAAGCAAAAAGCATAATTGCTGATCTAGGGTTCAAGGTTAAACATTTGATTTGAAAACCAGGAATGTGCCTATTTTCTAGCAACATACTGAAGGACTTAGTAACTCCAACAAAACTTGTTTATTTATTACAAACAACTATCGCAGTATTGTCACCATTCCTGTATTAATAAGTGGCAACCCTCTCACTGAGTCCTTCTCTTTATTTCTTCTTGGTTTATTCTTCTTGGTTTATTCTTCTTTATTTCTTCTTGGTTTATTGGTATATTCTTGGTCACTACTGATCTCATAGAAATCATATATACAATTGATTGCAAAGTTAGCATCTGCTGAGGTTGCTTCTCTTTATTGTGCTTGCTATTATTTTACTCTTGATTCAATTCCATACCTCTACAAATCTCTCATTCGTCCCTCTACGGAACACTGTTGTTATATTTAGACTGGTTCTTCTAATGATCCTCTTTCTCTTATTAACAAGGTCCAAAAATGCATTGTAAATACAGTTGGACCTGCTTTATCTGCCAAGCTTGAGCCACTGCCACATTGCCATAAGGTTGCATATCTTTCTCTTTTCTACAAATACTATCATAGACACTGCTCAAAGGAGCTATTATCTCTTGTTCCATCAGTTCTTACACTACTCGTCATTCAGCAAAGTTGCATCCTTTTATTGTATCTGTTCCTGCATGCTCTAAAAGCTTTTATTTATCTAGTTTTAACATTTATTCTTCATCAACTTTTGTTCATCTAGTTTTTTTCCCTGCACTTCAATGCTTTGAAACTCTCTCCCAACTTCATGTTTTCCTGGCTCATACATACTCATACCTTCAACTTTTTATGTCTTCTGAAATTCTAGTGTAAACCTACATTGTTGTGAGTTTTATAAGCCTACATTGAGAATGCTATGTTACTGTGTGTTTTGGTTGGGAGTACAAGTCATAAACTTGCATTGTGTTTTAAACACATTTTGAAGGACTTTTCTACTATTATAGAGGCAGATATGTTTTTACTTTATCTACAGAAGTTTTTTAAATCCATGCATTTGCTGGGAGAATGTTTTAAAATTTACAGAGAAAGAGAAATCATTGTTACAGCGTATCGAAGTGCAACTCCTTTAACTGCATACAATCAAGCTTGTTTAGCTGTGTTCAAAGGTTATAAACTGATTTTACAAGTTTACATTAAGCATGAAAGCGTAAGAAGCATTAAACATGAAACCATAAGAAGCTTTCAATTTAATTTCATTGAAATGAAATCAGTGGCAGATGAAATAACTGTTTCCTCACCAATAACAAGCGGGTTACAAAACACTATCTAAATTCAGCGCTGGAAATAATGGCCTATCAATGATCAATGTTATCTACTTTTAAAAAAAAAAATGATGTTTTGATCTTCCAATTAATTCTGGTCAATCAATTTTGATTGCAAAGAATTGCAAGGTAAACTTAAAAATAAAAAATCATATTAAATTGAATTTATTAAGTTAACTAAATGTTTTTGATTATTGGAATAAAAATAGTTTCGAGACCAAATCTTTAGTGTACAGTATAAAAAAAGCGCAAATACAGAATGATAAAAAATACCAAAATATTTGTGATTGGTGAAAAAAACATAGTTACTAATCAAAATATTTTTTTTCTGACTTTGAAGTCAGAAAAAAAAAAAAAAATTAATTAAATGTTAATGATTTTTTAAGAATGATTTGAATTTTTTTTGAATGAAATGATTTTTAACTTGTTTTTGATTTTTAACTTGATTTTTAACCTTTCTTTTAAAGTCCAATTAATAAATAAAGTTTTTTAGTTATTTACTTTTGATTAAATTTATTTAATAATCTTGAAAGTTAGATATAATTCAACGTCAAAAAGATGTAACAGTTTTTGTTTATAAGTGTTGAAATTGGTATAAAATTATAAATTAAATTTATTATTATTAATATATTAATAATTAAATTATAAAATAGTGGCAGACTAAATAACAGACAATTATTTCATTTAATAAGAAATATTATCTAAATATGAAAAAATTATTATTTTTTCATATTACTTTGAATTACCCAAAACAAATGATAGTTATTTAACAAAAATTATATTTTCATCTGTTAGCTCTTATTAGCTTTCTAATGGGTCTTTTCTTTCATAAAGAAAAGACCCATTAGAAAAAATAAAGTGTTTAATAAGAAAATCACCAGCTGAGAAAAAAAAAGTTTTACTTTTTCTATATATTTATGGTGGTCTCTTTTTATTCAAGCCCTGTTTCTACAATTTTTGTTTGTAAACGTTTACTAAATTTTTATTTGTGTACAGAATATAACCTTTTCCTTTACACAACAAGTGCCAATCTTTAGAGCTAATAGTTTTAAGAATCATTATCTTGTACATAGGATTAGGTAGTATTAAGTAACAAAACTTTCTTAATGATCACTTAGTTGTTTTTTTGTTTTAAACCAATTTGTTGCCTGAATAAATGAGTTCATAATTTGAGTTGTTTAAAACATGCATAGTTGCTTTTCTGAAAGCTATTGAGCTATTGATTTAAATTTGCTTTTTTTGCTTTTTGTTGAGGATATTGTAAGACACGATACAAAACAATAAACATATTTAAACATGTAATATGAACATATATATCAGCCGTGGCGCAGTAGTTAGACCGCTTGCTTTATAAGCAGGAGATCCAGGTTCAAAATGAACTCTGGACATATTTTCGTGTCACGGTAAGGAGGCGTGAACTAGTTAAATGCACTAGTTAAATGTACTTCTGTGGTGCTCTGTAACAAGACCGTTAGGTCTTCTTGGGGCACCTAAATAACCAAATTAATATATATATATATATATATATATATATATATATATATATATATATATATATATATATATATATATACACACACAAGGTTAACACCTTTTGTGTATGTATCTATGTATGAAAGAAAATTTTCAAAGCCACCCAAATTACTCTTTTTTCATTTTTAATGTTTGTGTACAATGTAAATAATTTTTTTACCTAATTTTAATAACTTTTTTTGAGCCTCATCAAAGCTATTGAACATTTATAGGTTCCCTAATATTAAAAAAAAAGAAGCTTTTTAACATTATGTTTTGTTCGGTGTTTTTTTTTTTTTTTGATTGTTTATATAGATATCAAATATTACGTATTTAACAAAATAATAAAATTTATATTTTAAATAATTTTTATATAGCTTTTAATAATTTGGTGTTCTGATCTGATTGCCAAAGCAACATATCTTTTATGGGAAGTTGCTCCTGTTCAGAAATCATTCCAGGAGTTACATTTACTTCTTTGCAACAGCAGTTTTATGAATTCTCTTTCTAAAAAATACCCAGAACTTATATCAACTGTAAGCTTAATTTGTTTTTTATAAAATTTGTTAATACATTTTTTGCTTGCTAAATATAAATTTAAATGTTTTTTATTTTGAATATAAATGACTTAATGTGCTTAATGTTGGAATTAGGTAATTTCATGATATTGATATTTACATAGCAACTCTGGTATGTAATATTCACATTTTTCTATTATTATTTCTTATGAAGCCCTATCACCTACATTCTAATGGCTGCTCACTTTTTGATGTTGTTCCTAAAAATATCTATATGGTCTAAATTTTTATATGGTCTTAAGTATATAGTTATATGGTCTTAAATATATTTTCTCACTTTTTTTTTATTTTTTTATTATTCACTTATTCTAATATTACTTTTCATTACTAGAAATCATATAAAACTTAATGATCTAATGTCACTGATACTACTGGTGTCAAATAAACCACTGATATTACTAGTGTCTATAAATTGTTTTTAATCTCTACCCAGATTTTAACCCAAATTTAAATCATTTTAAATCAATTCTTCTTTGACACTAGTTCTCAATTTCTTCCTATTTCTCATTAGTTTTTAATAAAAAATTGCATGCAAGTTTTCTTTAATTAATTTAATGCTCTTTCAATTTTGAGGGAATTATTGTAGTAGAATAGTTTCACATCTATATCTTTAAATCATATAGAAATAGAAAAGATAATAGAAAACATAAAAAACAATAACAGCAACAAAATCATAAATTAAAAGTATGAATAAAATTTTTTTTTAATATAAATTTGTATTTTTCAGCTTCAGCGCCATGATTTTGAAATGCATGTCATGTCAGGCTCTTGTCGATCTACATTATTACGTCAATTGAAGAAAAGCCAGCAGTTGTTTTCAGGTGTAACATAAAGTTATAATATTTTACTATTTCTGTAAATTTTAAAACCAGTTTCCACATTTTTTTTGTAACACTTGATTGTTTTTTAATAAGAATATTTTTTTTTGAAATGTAATTAAAAAAATAAGTTGTTTTATTATTTATTAATTTTTGAAAACTATTAAAGAAAAAAATTATTTTTGAACGCAATAGCAATTTATAATAGTTTAACAATATATTTTGTTGCTTTTTGTTTCAGTTAGTCGAAAAATCGATATAAACAATGCTTCATATCTTTCAAGTAACAATATTTTTCCTCTTAAGCAAGATGGGTTTTTGAGCTAAAGAACTGTTTGATAATTATGTACAAAAAAATACAAAAAGTGTTCTAGAAAATGATGCATAAACATATATTACACACACGTTTTTATATATTAGTGAGTGAATGGTTGAAAAACAATTAAATAATTTTTTTTTTCCTTTCTGATATTCGACAAAACAAAAGTAGTTTGATTTAAAAAATATAACAATACGAGATTTCAAAATGCTTGAGTCTGACAATTTCATTTCTATAAAAAAACTTTTGCACAACCTTAAATTGTTTTTTTCTAATGCGCTTTAGAATATTTTAAAATTGTGTCACATTGATTAATAGTTAAATGATTAACAATTATTTCTTATTAGTTATATTTTATTGTATTTTAAAATATAAGTTTTTTGAAAAAACTATAAAAGATGCTGTAACTTATATTTTAATAATCTTGTTTTTATATTTTTATTTCGTTTTGTGAGATTAAATTGTAAATATATAATAGAGTTCTTTTTCTCTTTTGTTTAATTTGACTTGTTGTTGATTTTGTCAAAAAAAAAAAAAGTATAATATAATAAATTCAAATACCTGTAAATTATAAAATCTATTATTTTATTTATTTAAATCTGCGTACACAAACGAGCACAGACACACAAACACAGCTGCACACACATACACAGTGGCACACTGACACACATAGTTTTGATGCACAGACACACAAACACAGCTGCACATACATACACAGTGGCACATAGACACACATAGTTTTGATGCACAGACACACAAACACAGCTGCACACACATACACAGTGGCACACAGACACACATAGTTTTGATGAAACAATATTAAGTTTTTATTTTATTTTAGATTTTTCACATTTTCATTTGCATTTGCATTGTTATATTTAATTTTTTCATACTCAAATTTTATTTTAATTTATGAAATATAAGTCAATATAAGAGATGAGTATAAAGCTTGATATGTTAATTAAGTTGCTAATGATTTAGTTAAAAGTAAAAAATTACAAAATGCTATTTCACTTTTATCTTTTAAAATGTAAAAACAGTAAATTGACATCAGAAATAGAGAAAGAAGTAAGAATTAAAAACTACAGAGACTTAATTTGAGTTAAAACTTAAATGAGTTAAAACTTCTATTACAAAAAGCAACAATAAAAGGCACAACAAAATAAGCTCATACAATGAGTACGTCAGTAGAATGGTACACAGGTGGTGCTGAGTTAATTGTGGTTTTTAATAATATTTTTAAAAGTCTTAAAATTTATTAAAAAAAAAAAAGAAAAAGATAAAGAGTAGGAAATGGAGAATGGAATTATGAGTAAGAAAATGGCAACTTCAAATGGAGATCTGGGCTTAATCAAAAGCATTTGTCCAGAACTCCTTGCTTCACTAATAGAATAAGATTCCATTAAGTACTTATTAAATAGCTTAAAGAGAACTACTTTTTTCCAAAAGTTTCTACAACTCAGATTCTGAGATGTTCTAAAGAACACTTTTATGAGTTTATAACAGGAATGTTGTCTTTAATAGAACGTTAGTCTTTTTAAATGTAATTGTGTTTTAATTGTGTTACAAAAATGTTAATCTTTAACTCATATCGATCCAGCGTTCCCAAATGGGAACAAATAAATAATTTGATGTTTTGCTAATTCTGTTAATTTTATTTACTTGCTATAAAGACCTGGGTTCCCAAATGAGAACATTTATTTATATCCTCCAAAGACATTATCAATGCTCTTGTTTTGCAAAAATATATTTTTTCCTGTGTTCACATACGTGGATTCTAATAGAAAATTAAATTTACAAAAAAAAATTTTGTCCCAAATGGGTTAACTTTGGAAATGTTAAAGATTTCCAAAAGTCTCTATAACTTAGATTCTGAGATGTTGTGGAGAACACTTTTATGACAGGAATGTTGTCTTTAATCAAATGTTAGACTTAACTTTCTCTTAAAGACAACATTGAAAATGTTGTTATGTATAGTTTTTATATTTAATAAATTGTTATTACTATTACAATTAACATTTTTATTTTAGTAATAATGTTTATTTTTGTTTTTTCAAAGATAATGTGTTAAACAAAATTATTTATTAAATACATTGACACAAAGTCTGTCAAATTGATGAAGTAAAAAGTTTCACAAAAATTCTTTTATTGGCAACAGTAAATAAATTGTTAATGTGTTTAATAAAAGAGGTTAAGTTACATACTTTTAATACAAGAGGAAAGTTGCTAATGATGTAAGAGATTCGATTAAATACTTTTAGCGCAAGAGGTTGGGTTGTGTACATTTTTAAACTCATTTTAGACCACTGGTTTTGTGTTTAATGTTTTTTCAGTATATTCTTTTTTCAATTGATACTAGTGTGATTAGTTGATACTAATTACTGCTTGTATTTTTTGAAAAAGTTTGTTATTTTTTTATCATATTTTTATAATTACTTTTTTATTCATTTGAATTTTAAAAAAATTTAATTTAAAAAAAATTTTAGTTCCACTTTTTGTATTTAGAAAGCAGATGCATAACATTCTAAATTATTATTTATATTTTTTCATATTATACTTAATAAAAACAGTTAAATATATGTTTTAATCAAATAAAAACAATTAAAAAACAAACAAGTGGAATGGAAAAAAAATAGCATACCAAAATAATTTAAATATTAATAATGGCAGACAGACAAGCATCAGAATCAGATGAAGTGCAACCAAAACCAACAAAAATATTCCTTACAAATTTTTTGCAAGGCAAAGATGAACTCGAAGATGTAAGTTTTTTAAAAAAAAAAAAAAAACTAGTTGTTTTCATTTTTTTGTTTTTTTTTATTGGAGTGTAATTTTTTTAACAAATAGTTACAAAAATTTTGAAAAATAAGTAATAAACCTAATTTTCTATGTATTATTTTTAACTTACTATTATTAGTATTCTTCCTCCTACAAAATAGTCTTTACATTCATTTATGATTCTCACCCAATGACATCATCTACAATCTACTTCTATTTTCACATCTCCCAGATCTACGTGACTGGACGGCTCCATTGGTCACTTTTTGCGACCATTGTGTCGCATAAACAAACAAATTTATTCTTTGTGGCTGGTGAGCCCCAACTTCTTCCAATGTACACTACAACGACAAAACGGACATTAGGCTATCCCGCTGGATGTGGTTACGGCGCTCAATAACCTAATGGCTACGCTAACACTCACGCACACGTTCATTCGGAAGCTCCACAATGCACGTCGGATCAGCGCTCGCTGACTATGTGCTCGGATCTAAAATCTCACTCCATAGCACATCATTCCACACCAGCACGGGGCAGTAGCTCTTTTGACTAAGAGCGATGGCTTGTGGCCTATGGTGACTAATGTGTGCATTCGATCAATTGAAATCCATTCTGTAGGTCTTACGTCTGGCTCTGATGTGCTAGCCCATAAGCGCAAGGAGTGAGTGTGTTTAGCTTTCTATTCACCCGATTTGAAAGTGAACGAAAACATAACGAGACCATACAAGACGACCAAACGGTACATACTAATGCACTACACCATCACACCTGTAGACATCAACAGTCTCTAAAATCAGTATATCAAATATTTGTTCTTTGTTGCATATGTTCAACACTCAGAGTGACTAGAGCGTTAGTTGTTCCTCCCCATACCCCCTTATCATATATTCTTCGTTTTTCTACTTCACAAAAGTCTTGCCACACATTTTATATTTTCTTATGATTTTTATTTTTTATTCAATGACACCATCTACAATCTGTTTTTATTTTCACATCTCCCAGGTCTACGTAACTGGACGGCTCCGTTGGTCACTTTTTGCGACCATTGTGTCGCATAAACAAACTAATTTTCTATGTATTATTTTTAACTTACTATTATTAACTTAAATGTGTCATTTTATTAGGAATGCAGTGAAAAGTAAAAATGTTTTTAATGATATTTTGTTGAAAATCAAAGATATTTACAACTACGCCACATATTTACATGATAAAACAATTACACCACATGTTTACTCAATAGAACAATTACATTACACATTAATGTGACAGGACAATTACACACAAGTGAGACAATTGTAAATAATCCTTTAAAGCTATCAAATTTTTTAAATAAAATTTTAAACTAAGCTAAGGTAAAGCCAAATAAAAGTTTGATCAAAATGGCAACAAAAGGTTTAAAGTGTTTCTTAATATGTGAGTTTTTAAAATAACAGACACAATAATTCAAACAAAATTTTTCAGCATATGAAAATAGCATTAAACTTTGATTGTAAAAAAATTAATGTTTAATGTTGTGTATGGGCTATATAAAATACTTTTGTTAATACTTTTTTTGTAATTTAGTGGGGTGCAAAAAGCTACACCTGTATTTTTTCTCAATTTTAAGTGTAAAAAATCACTGCATTCTTAACGCTGTCAAAAAAGATCAAACAATCACATGTTCTGTAATATATCAGTATCTCAAAGTGAGCAGTATATTATTGAATAAAAGCATCAGGTGATTTTTTTTATGAATAACAAATAAAAAAACCTTTTGTTAGTAATATCAATTGCACAAAATAAATACAGTGGTGCATTGAGCACAAAGTTTAAACATGTAAACATTTGTACAACTTTATTTAAAGCAGTGAGTCTCCTATCAATTTTAAAATATTTCTAGTAATGTATAAAATTTTAGTTTTTTTATTACGTCTTTTAAATGTTTAGAGATTGGAAAAAAGCCATGCTTTTGTGTCATCTTTAGTGATAGGACTTTCAGAGCGTGAGATCCATGATGCACTCATTCAAGCTGTGAGTAATTAAATGTTTTTAACTCGACTCTTGAAAAAAAAATTATTTTAATAAATATTGATTTTTTTCCAGGTTTGCAAAGGAATAAAAGAGCAAGAGGATGTCTATCTTGGATTGTTGTATACTATACTCACTGATCAAATAAATGCTCCCAAGGTATTTTAAGTACAAACTATGTTGCTATATTTTAAAATGATAAATATAAGTTAAAAATACAAAATGAAACATACAAATATATTTAGGCATACAGAGATCTTTCTTTTGTTTCTCGTGATGGACTGGGTAGTGTGGTCAACAAGGTTCATTGCATTTTATCAGAAAAGTTCAGTAAATTATTAGAGCTCCCCAAAGCGCAGGTATGATATTTTTTGATCGTAAAAAGTGTTGTCTTAAAATGTCAATAAAAGTTTTTTTTATTAAAAGACAAAACTCAATTTTTTTGTAACATAAACTCATTTTAGCTAAATGGTTGACAGTAAGTTGTAATTTGATAATTTAATGGTTAACAGTGAGTTATACATTTGGGTGATAATTAGTAAAATATTTAAAAATTAGTATGCTTAGTGTAATTCAGAGATAACAAATACACTAAGACTTGATAGATTTTCCTGCTTTTATTCCAGTATAAGGTAGATAAGTTACTTTTGTTTTGCTGCTTTATTTCAGTACTAGCTGGTCTGACCCGGGTTTTGGTCTTGGTAAATCTGTCCCGTTCTTCCCTTTCTATATTTATTACACTTTTGCTAAAATAATAAAATGCTATTAAATAATTATTAAAAACTAAAGTACGTAAATTTGTATATTTATTTACAATTAGCAAAACATTCTTTTTTAGAAAAAGAAAAAATTTTAAAACTCTTTAACAATTAAAAAAAACATAACAAGTTAAGAAAACGGAACAAAGTAAACCTTTTAAACAAAATTTATATACTAACAAAACAATACAAATTTTTATTATAAAAAAAGCAAAGTATATTTTTTAAAACTAAATATCTTTAAAAATGTTTTATTATATACAATTACTATACATAGTATATATTTATACATAATAATAATATAATAATATAGATGTGGCATATTATTTTCTAATAGCAAAATTTTTATTTTAATAGCAAAATTTTGCTATTAAAATTTTTAATAGCAAAACAATATTTATAAAAAAAGTATACTTTTTCAAGAAAAATTCAACTAAATCTGCATCAACAGTTAACAATTGGTAGATTAACCAACTACAAAAATACTCCTTATAGATGTGGCATATTATTTTCTCTCCCCTCCCTCTCCTCATATTTTACTTTCTACAGGATCCACACTCTCTTTAAAAAAGAATTTATATAATAAAAGTAAAAACATAACATATTAACACTACAAACCAATTTACCTGTTGCTGATGTTTTTTTTGAGCATTTTTAAAATTAATCATAATCTGAAAGAAAAGACATTTATTGCAAAGACAATTGACAATTTATTGCAAAGACAATTGGTTATTGCACAAAATAACAAAAATATAATACCTATCAGTGCGAACAAATTTTGTAATTTGACCAGGAAATAAAAATAGTCTTACCTTGATTGCAACAAACTAATTTTTTATTAAACTATTAGCTAATGATTGACATAGTAAATTTTAAATAATTAAAGTTTACTAAGTTACAACCATATTTTAAAAGTAGACAAAATAAACTAATGATAGTTAATAGAACACCAAACTAATGTAACTAAGTAAACTAATGAACGTCAAAGTAGAACTAAAAAAATAAAAAAATAACTAAATTTAAAATGTTTGTCATCATATTATTTGTAGTTAAACATGAAAAACAACTCTACCATCTTCTACCATCTACCAGATAATAAAGGTAAAATTATCAAAACAAAAAAAAAAAAAAAAAAAAAAAAAATTAAAAAGATTGTAATAAAATGTTTATTTTTATTATATTATTTTTATTGTTTTTGTTTATACAATCCTTTGAATTAAAAACATTAATGTTTTCATGAACAGATAAGGACACATAAAAAATTGATTTTTGAGTTTCTTTGCAAATTTATTGTAAATACTTATTAGATACCCCCTAATTCAATGATTATTATGAAAATTATCAACTGTTTTCACAAAATCTTAACTGAAAATAAAATGTTATTTTGACATGGATAATCATAACCACTGTCACAGCAGCAAATCACCAGAACATGCAAAATATTAAAATTTTAATATTTTGCTGACTAAAATTTTAAAAAGAAATGGACTGTATATCTTTTCAACAAAATTTTTTTATAAACATAACTTAGTATTAAAAAAAAAGAAACAAAACTGGGATTTTTTCTCATACAAATTTGTTTATATTCAAACAAAATTGACCAAAAAAGATTATTAAAAATATACATATTAAACTAAAAACATTCAACTGCTTTTTCTATTTGTAGATGTAGTGAGCTATTTTCCCCTGCCCAATCTAACTTCTCCCACTTCACTTTCAGTAAGGGTTATCTCTTCCCTTTTAATGAAATGAGGAGAAATCTTTTCCCCTAATCTGGGCCCACACCCTAAGTACACTAAAGGATGTGGGCCCTTATTATTGTCTCAATGACATACTAACGCTTCATAAGATAAATGTAAAAATAAAAAAAAATAACAATTAAAATAGCTGAATGATATTTTAGTTTCATACTTCTTTATTCAAAAGCATTTTACTTTGTATTTTAGAAAAATCAGAAAAGATTAAATTAAAAAAAAAAAGCCAATGGTAGGAATCGAACCTGGACTTCCTGTCTATGAGCCTTGCGTGCTAACCACTCGGCTACGCGGATGTATTGTCTAACTTAAATTTTAAAAGTATATAACATATTAAAGACTTTATCAAACGGAAGTTTTTAATAATTAAAGGAAGTATCCAGAAGTTTCCAGAAGCATGCAAAAGCTTCCAGAAGTTTCCAGAAGAAGCATCCAGTAGCATCCAGAAATATCCAGAACCATTCAGAAGCATCCAGACGCATCCAGAAGCTTCCAGAAGCATCGAAAAGAAGCATCTAGTATCTTTTAGAACAGGTTCACACAGGTTCATTTTACGATATAAGAGACGTGTAAATCGACATGTAATTCAGTCAGTATATGGAAGTCAATCAGTCAGTATTATCAAGACAGTTTATTGAAGTGAGTTTTATCAAAGTGTTTTATCAAAGAACATCAATACAATAAGTGAAATACAACAAGTGTTTCATTATATCAATACAGTCCACATCCAACCAAGACGTTGTGTTCCACAGAGCATTATTGTATCATCACAAGGTAAATGTAACACGGTAAGCCTTGAGAAGCGTATTTATTTTTATTATTTTTATGACTTCAAGTGCAAAAATGGCTCCCGACAGTCTTGGATTGGAACTAAGAAAGAAAATTATTGGTGATTACGTAAGTGGAATGGCACAAAAAAGTACTTGTGATAAATATCGCGTGAAAAAATGGACCATATCAAGACTATGTTCCAAATATCGTTCTACGGGGAAGTTGGCAGCAGATAACAAACGTGGAATACTGCGTTCCACCACTTCTAGAGAGGATTCTATGATCGTCAGATCCGTCAAGAAGGATCCCTGGATATCATCAGTCGAGATACAAAAGCAATTAGAGCTGCCTGTATCGGACCGAACAATCAGACGACGTGCTGTTGAAGCTGGATTGTTTTCTCGACGCCCTGCAAAGAAACCGCTGATTTCACTAAAAAACCAGAAGAAAAGACTCTTGTTTGCTACATCTCATATTAACTGGAATGTGCAGAAATGGCGAACTGTCCTGTTCAGTGATGAATCGAAGTTCAACATCATTGGGAGCGATGGCATTTGCCGTGTACGTCTACCGGCCGGAAAACGCCTCGATTTACGTTACTGCTATAAGACCATGAAGCATGGTGGAGGCAATGTAATGGTCTGGGGGTGTTTTTCTGCTAACGGTCTAGGTCCAATACATCGAAACGATGGAATAATGGACCGTTTCATGTACAAAAATATCCTGAAAGATGTTATGTTACCTCATGCTGAATGGAATATGCCAATAAAATGGGTTTTTCAGCAAGACAACGATTCGAAACACACTGCAAAAGTAGTCAAGCAGTGGTTTCAAGACAACCACCTATCGGTGATGGATTGGCCGCCTCAATCTCCGGATCTCAACCCTATTGAGAACCTGTAGGAGATTGTCAACCACAAAATTAATTGTGAAGGTGATTGTAATAAGGATCAACTGTTTGAACAAACCTAAAAGGCCTGGGCAGCGATTCCTCAAAGTTTCATTGATCACCTGATCGAATCTATGCCTCGAAAATGCAAGGCTGTGATCGACAACAAAGGATTCACCACGAAATATTGATAGCAAAATACAGCTTGGTCAACATTTTGTCGAGTTGCACTTGTTTTGTCCAGAAGGAAATCAACTTTTTTTTAATACTTTTGATTAATTTATTAATTCTCGTGTACAAATAATGAACTTTGTGATGAATAAAACTTGAAGAACTTTGTCTCTAAACAGTTACATTGTTATTTCTCTAAATTGAAAAAATACAGCACTTTTATATAAAGAAACTAAATTAGCATTATTTGGTTGCACTCGTTTTGTCCGATACTGTATATATATATATATATATATATATATATATATATATATATATATATATATATATATATATATATATATGTATATATATATATGTGTATATATATAAATATGTATATATATATATATGTGTATATATATATATATATATATATATATATATATATATATATATATGTATATATATATATATATATATAAATATTTCAGTGTCAAGTATGCACTGTCTCCAAAATTATAATTTAAAAGTTAGTTTGCATTTTCATATATACATATATATATATATATATATATATATATATATATATATATATATATATATATATATATATATATATATATATATATATTTATATATATATATATATATATATATATATAAATATATATATATATATATGTATATATATATATATATATATATATATATATATTTCAGTGTCAAGTGTGCACTGTCTCCAAAATTATAATTTAAAAGTTAGTTTGCATTGTCAAAATATATTAAAGAGATTCAGACAAACTAGAAAAATATAAAGGTTTGCAAAACAATTTTAATATGTGCATCAGAAAGTTAGCAAACAAAGGACTGACAATGACCAACAGTCATTGAAAGTTATTTTACATTTGATAGTCAATTTAACAGAATTTTTATGGGATGAACTAGGCAGAAATGTCCAACAAATGGGGGCAACTAATTAAGAACAACTTTGAGAATAATTGCAACAGTATTGGAATAATATTTCACAACTTTTATTAAAAAAATTTTATGTAATGTTTAGTTTTCATTGTTTTATACTTTTTTCTATGTTTCTGTTCTGCAAAATAAATGTTGTATTATTCAAAAGTATTTACGAAAAATTAAAACAGTAATAATCAGTTTTACTTGTATTAAAAAGTATATATATATATATATATATATATATATATATATATATATATATATATATATATATATATATATGTATATATATATATGTGTATATATATAAATATGTATATATATGTGTATATATATATATATATATGTATATATATATAAATATTTCAGTGTCAAGTATGCACTGTCTCCAAAATTATAATTTAAAAGTTAGTTTGCATTTTCATATATACATATATATATATATATATATATATATATATATATATATATATATATATATATATATATATATTTATATATATATTTATATATATATATATATATATATATACATATATATATATATATATATATATATATATATATATATATATATATATATATATATATATATATATTTCAGTGTCAAGTGTGCACTGTCTCCAAAATTATAATTTAAAAGTTAGTTTGCATTGTCAAAATATATTAAAGAGATTAAGACAAACTAGAAAAATATAAAGGTTTGCAAAACAATTTTAATATGTGCATCAGAAAGTTAGCAAACAAAGGACTGACAATGACCAACAGTCATTGAAAGTTATTTTACATTTGACAGTCAATTTAACAGAATTTTTATGGGATGAACTAGGCAGAAATGTCCAACAAATGGGGGCAACTAATTAAAAACAACTTTGAGAATAATTGCAACAGTATCGGAATAATATTTCACAACTTTCATTAAAAAAATTTTATGTAATGTTTAGTTTTCATTGTTTTATACTTTTTTCTATGTTTCTGTTCTGCAAAATAAATGTTGTATTATTCAAAAGTATTTACGAAAAATTAAAACAGTAATAATCAGTTTTACTTGTATTAAAAAGTGATTAAAAACTTTTGAGCAGTAGTTTATATATTTAGACGTTGTAGCTACCTGGTGAAATGGTTAGAAACTTTTAACCAGCATTTTATATATTTAGATGTTGTGGCTACTTGGTGAAATGATGAAAAATCATATTTTAAATTTAGAACCTGTGATTTATATTCTTCTTCGACAAATGGCAGGTGAGTAATTTTTGTTATTTCAAATGTTTTTAGAGTAGCAGGAGTCAACTAAAGAAAATTGTCATGTCAAAAAAAAATACAAATTTTTTAAACTAAAACAAGTTTACAGTAAGACATTTTACATACAATAAGATATTTTATTTATTTTCTTATAACAAACTTTTTTGATTTTTCCTATTTCTCCTTATGAACCTGGCTTTTCGAATAACAACTAAAATGTTTGATTTCATAAGTTTTCATTTTGATTCTATCGAATCTATATTTATCTGATATTCTATATTATGTTAATTAACAGTTAGCTCTATTTTACATTAAAAATAAACGGTATAAAAAGAACACAAATATTGTAAATTCCACGATTTGTTGGTTAGTAAATATATATTAATATAATAATATCAAATATAAAGATAATAAAAATTATAAAAATATACCATTCTATAGAAAGTATACTTGTATAAAAATCATAGGATCAATAAGTAATTTTAAAAACCAACAATCATATAAAAGATTTTCAAATAATTCTGACAGGTATTAAAAATGAGTTGTGCTAATAAAATCTATGAACCAAATATTTTATTTTTAATTTTATTACAAATATTTTTTATGGGATTAGTGAAAAATTATACAAATAAATAAAGTTTGCTGATTGTGGGTAAAAAAAAAACACTTTGATATATTAAAAGAAAAAATTCTACATTATTCCTTAAACCAGTAGTACTATTTGTTTAACAAATAGTACTATTTGTTAAACAAATGTTAGTTCCTCATAAAACTTTTGTATACTATTTGATATTCCTTCCACTATTTGTTAAAATCCAGTTTTAAGTTAAAAAATTTAGTTTTATTTTTAATTATTTTTTTAACGATTGCTAAACAAACCTACGGACATTATAAGTGATTTGTATAATTTTTTCTAGACATTATTGTTTAAAATACAAATAGTTCTATTTGAGTATTAAATCTCCATTAAGGAATTTATGCGAGAATGCAAGTGAAATCCGTAGCGCTTAACAAAAAAATCAGATAATACAAAATAAAAAAACATATAGTATAGATGAAATAATAAAGAAATATTTATTAGTTTAAATATGTGTTACATTGTTTTTTTTTTTAAATATTATTTTATTGTTAATAAAAATTTGGTCCCTCCTTTGATCATATTTTTATTTAAATGACATATTCTTATAATTATTACAATTATTTGTAAAAATTTTCAATTATAAATTGAAATTTTTTATTTTTTTAATTTATTGAATATATTCAATATATTGAAAATATATTGAATATATTTTGTTACTTTATTACTCTTTGTTTAACAAATTAATTTATTTGTTAAACAAATTTTATGATCAGTACTATTCAATTTTAAAATCAGTACAATTTATTATTCAGCAAAATGTACTGTTTGTTGAACAAATATTACTGCTCGCTTAACGACTGATCATTAATTTTTGGTACTAAAGTTTAAAGAATTACTATTCGCTATTCACTATTCGTTTAATGAAAATTTGCCAGTACTTATTTGCAGATTGTTTTAGATTTGTTTGTAGATTACAAATCTGTTGAAATTAAAATCCTATCTGCTTGTCCAAGGTTTTCAAACCATTTTCAAATAAATCATATTTACCAAAAAACTTCACATTAAACTATATTTGGCTGGTTTAAATACTTAGCATAACTTAATCATTTGTTGAAATTTCCTGTTTTGAGTTGGAAAAGTTTAGTATTAATTGATAAAAAAGTATTCTATTTAACTAAATTTATAAAATTATGGATTTTTATCAATTAAAAAAGGCCGGAAGTGACAACAAATGTAAAAATTAACAACTTTAATAAAAAAAAACATAATTATGTTTAAAAAAAAAAATTGTTGACAACTTTATTCTTTTGCAAATTAAAAAAAATATATATTTACATACTACAGTAGATATGCCAAAGAAATCTGCAAATTATGAAGAATCTAAGTTTAAAGTCTGTGCACCATGTTTGAAAAAAATTTTTTACATTAATTTAAAGCAGTTTGCTATAACAAAAAAAATTAATAAAAAACCTGAATTAATAAAAATGTAAATAAACTCGGATTTTGAGTAAACAGCAAATATTCTCTCAGAATAATGCTAAATATACATGACAAAGATGTTAAAAATAGAAAATTGCCAAAAATGCTGAAGTATAAAGAAATGTTATCAGTAGAAGATACTAGCACTCAAGGAGATAGGCATGCAATTGCTATTTACTTGTTACAACAAGGTATGTAGGTCATCAACCCCTTGTTTAAGGAAGGAATTTTAAAAGAAGCTCGACTTTCAACATTACTGATGACAATGGTTTATTTGCTGCCGCAGGAATTATGAAAGTTTCTTTAAGATTTTGATTTTAAAGATTGAATATCTTTTATATCCTTCAAGTTTGTTTAAATTTTAAATCAGAAAAATGGAAAAGGACTGCATCACAATGGCAAGTGAACAAAATCAATAGAAAACATTTAAAAGGTCATAAATAAAACCTTACCAGAAATAGAAAGAGATCAGTTAATTCACTTATTACTGAAAACCAAGGCAGAATATCAGAAAGACTCAAGTAAAAAAACTTGGAAATTTATTCAAAAGACATACAAAAACCTCAAAAATGTGTTTTAAAACTTGAAATAGCAGAAAAAGTCAAGTTTTCAAGTGAAAGCTTGAATAACTTTCAGGTAAAGACTGGAATATCTTTAAATGTCATGGAGAAATTTACTAACTTTATTAGATCAAATATAGGGTAAAGGGCTTTTTCGAATTTTTAAAAGGTTTATGTATGTATAAAGCAAGGAGATACAGTTTCGATACAAAGCCATTATTTATTGGCGCTTAAGAATGACATTTAAAACAATATGCTATCTGATCTTCTGAAATGTGATTTGGACCATTGGATGCATTATTTGAGTTACAATTATTAATTTGTTTGTCTTTCAAATAAAAATCTTTTCTCTACGTTTTATACTTTTCATTTACTTTTTTAGTGATGCTCATAGATTGATCAAGGTTTCCCATGGATGGGTTTAAAACAAATTTCTATCTTTACTTTAATTAGTCTCACAAGTTTAACCTGTTATATTTTGGTAATTTAAAAATTTAATTTTGTAGATATCAATTTATTCTACAAATTAAATCCATTGCCTAAAAAAAGGCGTTTAAAAAAATTGTTATGAAGCAAAAGCCAAAAGTGAATCATGGTGCCCCACTCTCCCCTACATTTATTCTTCATTTTTAATCAAAAAAATTTAGCTCTAAATTTTTTTTTAAAAAGGGACTACCCTTTGTAAAAAAAAATTTAGTAGTTTAAGGTTTATTCTTTAGTTTTTTTCCCTGTTCGTGTAAAAACAATTTAAATGTATTGTATCTTATTTATATCTACACATAAGTGAAGACAAAATTGGGTTTAGTCTCGTTTTTCAGTACACATCAATTATTTTAATATTGTGTGCTAAACTAATGATTAGGGTTTAGTGACAAAAATATAAAGATTAAGGTTAACTAAGGTTGTAATTAGGGTGTTAATGATTAAAGTGAAATGATAATGATAAAATGTTTATCTTTTTTAGGTGGAGATTTAAGTCAAGGTAACATAACTTATACCGAAAATGTTTTAAAGTTATTAAAGGCAAACAGGTAATTTAATTTTAAACATGAGTTTTCATGTTTTCAGTTATTGTTTAGTTTGTATTAACGATAGTTTTTCTTTGTATAAAATGTGTTTCTATATAAAAAGAAAGTAAGCTATTGTTTTTATGATATATTATATTTATTGTTGTTATATATGATATTTATTGTTATTATATATGATATTTATTGTTGTTGTGATATATAATAATTTTTGTTATGATATATGATATTTAGAGCGTGGTTAGATAAAAATCCTGGAACACTGCAAGTAGTTATTTATACATTTGTTCGGATTATTGAAGATCATGAATCTGCCAGGTTTAAAATTCTACGACAAACAGAAATTGATTTTTGTATTCAACTCATTCGTGAGCATGTAGGTGAATAAAATTTATTTTGCTCATTACATTTTCAGTTATTTTTGGTTTTTATTTTAATCTTAATGAATTTTTTCAAGTCTCAAGTTAACTCAAAAAAAAAAAAATTTGGTATAAATTTTTATGTTCAGTTCTGACTTCTGTCCCTGCATTTTTCTCTGTTTAGTGAGAATGAGGTATAGTAAACAAGTACTAAATGGTACTAAGAACAGTTAAAATATAAAAGCAACATTTAAATTTAAATTTCTTTATTCATTCATATTTATTTGGTATTATATCAGAAATTTTTATATCTGAAACTTACCTTCTGATTACTCTAAAAAATTACCCACTTACAAGCTTACATATTTAAAATACTTAACAAACATTCTAAAGTTACAAAGGTTTATTAAAATATTGTACAAGCTCAAGTTTTTTTATTCCCTTTTTAACGAGTTGACTAAAAACATAAGAAATGTGAACTTTAGTTTTTTATATACTTGTTTACATATTTTTATTTATACATTTATTGTTGCGTTTTGTTGCATATTTTAATTTATATATTTATTGTTGCCAGGGGCAATGGGGTAATTATACATTTATTGTTGCATTTTGAGGTTTTTCTAACTGTAAATAGAAATTTGAACTTTGTTGTATTTTTTTGTTTTGTTTTCATATTTAGTTTGCTGAATGTATGGTTATTGGAAAAGATTTTGTTCGTTTGTTGCAAAATATATTTCGGTATTATTTTATATATTTTATAAAACAATTAAATATTAAATATTAAATTTGTAATTTTTGACTGCTTTTTAAATGCACCCATATTATGAAATATTGTAGTTAGGAGGATTTTACAATTTTTAAAGTGAGTTTTAATTTACATTTTAGCATTCCTGAGTTTATGCAACTTTGGAAAGATATTTTATACCGGCCTCAATCACTTTGTACTCAGTTTCAAGGTTTGGTTAGCTTTACATATGATGTGTTGAGAACAAAAAGGGATTACTAACTTACTAAGTTTCTAATTTGTATCAATTATTTAGGTACACTGATATAAACATTCTTTGAAAGTTTTTTTAATGAAAAATTCTTTTGTTAAAAAATATTTTCTGGATAATTAATAAATAACATTTATAAAAACTTTTTGTTGAACTAAAAATAGAAAAGAAAATAATTAAAAAAAATTAATATGTAAAAATAAAACAAAAAGTATAAGTAAATTTATAGTTTAGTAATAACTTTTAGAGAATATTTCATAGTTTGTTTGACCTGTTCTATTGCAATTGAACTTTTACAGGTTCTGTTACATGGCTTGGATAAATACCATACCTTTGTTTGTATTCAATTAAAAACTAGGAAGTGAACCAGGCCTCGGCCTCGGCCTTGACCCCAGCCAAATATGGTTTTTTACAACCCCAGCCTTGGCTAAACAACAATTCTAAAAGGGGTTATTACCCGGAGCTAGGATATATTATATATATATATATATATATATATATATATATATATATATATATATATATATATATATATATATATATATATATATATATATTAGGGTGTCCCAAAAAACAACATTTTTGAAAAATATATGCAGAGACCCCCTTAATGTGTTCTATCTAATACAAAAATACTAGATTTAAAATTTTTTTGAATAAAAAATATTTTAAGGGGTCCCTCAAGACCCTCTAATATTTAATGGGTCCCTAATATTTTCAAAAAATAAGTTTTTTAAAAGTATGTCAACCTGGTACTCAAATGAAGCAAAGTTATATAAAAATTTCAAAAATAATATTTAATTTGGAAAAATTTTAACTTATTTATCAAAATTGTCATAAAAATACATTAAAAATACATTTTTTTGTTAAAAAACGTAATTTTTCATGTAATAAAACCAAAAATAACAATTCTATATTTGAAATCTATATTATTTTTGAAATTTTTATATAATTTCGCTATTTTTATATATATATATATATATAGATATATATATATATATATATATATAGATATATATATATATATATATATATATATATATATATATATATATATATATATATATAGATATATATATATAGATATATATATATAGATATATATATATATATATATATATATATATTTATATATATATATATATATATATATATATATATATATATATATATATATATATATATATATATATATATATATATATATAGATATATATATATATATATATATATATGTATATATATATATATATATATATATATATATATATGTATATATATATATCTATCTATATATATATATATATATATATATATATATATATATATATATATATATATATATATATATATATATATATATATATATATACATATATATATATATATATATACACAGTGATAGGCACAAACTTTTTTATTATAGTTTAACTAAACTACTAAAACTAAAAAAAAGTAGTTAAACTTTTAGTTACAAACTTTTTATAAAAAGTAGTTAACTTAAACTAATTAGAAATAGTTAACTAAAATTCAACTTTTTTTTAAATGAATTTATGTTTCCGCTAACCGTTTTATTGATACAGTATCGACAACTAGCCCTAAAATTTTTTTCATCAGGTTTATCACTTTTTAGTTTAACATCTTTGTAGCACATGTTCACAAGTAAGCTGTTCATGTTATGAATAACAATAACAGATTATTAGATTAACAGTTTGAATTTATGATATTAGCAGACCAAGCGGAAATGATGTTGAAAAGTCCAGTTCATGCACTAAATAAGTAAATACATAAAAATAGTAATAACAGAGTCCTTGGTCAGGTGAGTGGTGCATAGAAATAGAACGATTTATTTGGCGATATATAAAAAAATTTAGTTAATAAAAATTTAGTTAAACTTTTTCAACTAAACTAGGAAAAAAGTTAGTTAAACTTTTAGTTTAACTTAAATAAAAAAATTTAGTTTAACTATTGCATTTAACTAAAAAAAAGTAGTTTAACTAAAAGTTAACTAAAAAATTAGTTAACTATGCCCATCACTGTATATATATATATATATATATATATATATATATATATATATATATATATATATATATATATATATATATATATATATATATATATATATATATATATATATATATATATATATATATATAACACGGCCCTGATCCCGGTCAAATATCAGCCTGGGTCACTTACTATTAAAAAAGAGACTCATAATAGTCTCTATATCTGAAGTTTTTAATGGATCTTTTCAAAATCAGATTTTGCATTACTCTAAAATTTACAAATCATTATTTCCCATTTTGATAACTTTAAATTTCTTATTTTTGAAAGTTATAGTTTGAAGCAGTTGTCTTGGAAACCTCGACGCTTTAAATTTAATTTCTTTTCAATTATCACTTTAATTCTGAAAATTATTAGATTATGTAAGAAAAAAACATAAAGCAACACTAACAAATAAATTATTAGTAATTTCATTATAATTTTAATACATAAATAAAAGATAATCAATAATTTACCAATAAAACAACAAAAAATAGATTTCGAAAAGATTTGTTGGTTTTCCCCTTTTGATCTCAAATATTCTTTTAAATATGAATAATTTTTTGTAAAATTTGCTTTTAAAGAGAAAGATAAGTATAGCGAAGTTTAACAGTTAACAGTATTTTCTGACAAGCATCAACTGACAGGTTTAACAGTTAACAGTAAAAATTCCCAGTAATCACAAGATGTATTTTAAACATCAAAAAATGTATTAAAACATACTTTCAATATTTAAACAAAACTTGTGTCTACTGGGTTATATGTAGTAATTTTGTTAAATTATAAACTTCTCTTATAGGACTAGAACAGCTTTTAATGACACGTACTCATAGAAAGTTCTTACAAAGTAGAATAACACCTGATATGGAAAATAAAATAGCATTTCTAGCTTTAAAAGTTAAGTTTGGTCAACAAAAGCGTTACCAAGATTGGTTTTTTAAGCAGGTTTTGTATATTTTATATTATTACGAGTAAATTATTAAGTTTAAAAAGAAGCATTTTGTTAGTAATATTATATTTATTTATATTATTATTATTTATTATGTTTATTATTTCATCATTCATAATTTTTATTTCTAAAATTATTTTTTAGAAAGAAAAAAATTTTGGATAGAAAAGCATTTTTTTTTTAAATAAAATTTTTTTTTTTTTTAGAATGGAAAAATATTTATCCTATGGAAATTTTTTTACCTAAGTTTCAAAAAAAGCAGTTTTATAATCTTTAAATAATAAAAAATTGATGTTTCTTTAAAAAAATTTAAAGAAATATCAATTTATTCATAAAGTAGGGCACGTGTCTCTCTTTAGCCATGGTGAAGACAACCATAAAGAAGGCTGATATAAAAACTCTACTTTAATTGCGGTTTTTTAAATACTTTATGTCAGAGCTCGAATTAACAAAAAAAAAATCTTATTGCAAAAAAAAAAAAAAAAAAAAAAAATTTAAGGGGGAGGGGGGGAGGTGGTTGATAGTGTAATATAGATAATATTGAATTGATATTGAAATAAACAGCAATAAAATAATACTGCAAAGTTGTTGTGACAATATAAAGACCTTGTGACACAAGTTCTTTATATTATTTTAGATTAACACAAGTTTATAATAAAACGAAGTAAGTAGAATTGTTCTAATTAATTATTTAAATAAAACTTTGAACTTCATATTTGCTTAAAAATATGCTATATCAATAGACCAAACAAGTAAGGTCAAAGCAAAAAAACATACGTTTTTTCTAATTTATTGCCTTCTGATCTAGTTTACTATTAAAACTTTAAGTATAATTAATTTTCTCATTTGAATAGTTTTTAAGTTGACTTTTTCATTCAATTTATTTCGTTCGAATTGTTTTGTAATAAAAAGCTAGTGAAAAAAACTTGGTTTGATAAATCAAATTATATTTCTTTATATATATATGCTTAAATTATTTTTTTGGAAAAAAATTTCTTTGAACAGAATTAAAACAATTTATATTTTTTAATTTAATTTTTGGTCTAATGATTGCAATAATCACTGGTTTAATGTTTGGAATAGAAAGTTTATACTTTGAAAACTATTTTCAAGAAACAAAAATGTTTACGATTTAAATAAAACTTTTTTGTTCACTTGCACTATATTCTAAATCTGATATTGATAATGTAGGTAGATCTGCGTTTAACTTTCAGGAATGCTCCTTGCTATGCCACTGGGTATTGCGGATGTCGCTGCAATTTAATTTATAATTATTGGGGATTGAAATCACATTTTTTATATTCTGTTTGAGATTCGTTGTTAAAATAATTTTTAGGTAAAAGTTTATTATGTTTTAACAACATATAAGATATAAATAGAAACATTTGTATGGCTAACTTTTGTGAGTCTTTGAGTATATTAAGTAAATGAATTAGTTAAGTTACTTAACTGTAGTAACTTAAATGGTTGCTTTGATTTAGTTTATAGGTAAATTTACTGTGATGTACTTTAATCCATTAAGTAAATCAAATTAAATATAACTTTAAAATGTTATTGGCTTCTATGCAGATTCTTAAAGTAATTTAAATTCAAAAGCGCTTTATGTTGAATGAAAATTTACGTGCAAGAAAGCAAATGATCATACATTTATTCAATAGCTAAATTTAGCGTCACATTATGACACCTATTAAAAACTTAAAAGACATCTATTAAAAGACAAAAATATTTCTTTTAAGAATGGTCAAACAAAAAAGGATAAATTAGAAAAGAAAAAAAACCAAATCGTGAAAATATTTTGTTTTAAGAAAAAACTAATTGCAAAGATGTGAAAACCAATCGCGGTTCGCAATATGCTTAATTCATGCCTTTTACTATAAACTAGTAGTATCTTTTTGTTGTTTGTTCAGATTCTAGTGCACATATCAAAAATTCAAATCTGCAGAATATATTAATACTATGCAGGCTTAAGTCCACAATAGCAAGTATTTATACATATATATTTAGCCATCGGAATTAGAGTTGGCATTTGGCAATGCCAACCTCAAAGTGTTTGAGGTCAGCAAAAAATTTTCGACCTCATTCCAATGTTTTGTGGTAAGACCTTTGTATCAATTTTTTTTTGCCGGCGTGATGCCGACCTCTAAAAAATTGTTTTTTCCTGACTCATTTTTCCTAATTCCAAGGGTTGTATTTTCAATTGAACTTGTAATAAACATGATAGGTTATCCCAGCATCACCCATAAACATGACTGTTGCGCAGACATCCATGTTGTTTCAAACATGTTTTTAATTCTCAATAATAGTTTACTAAATAACTTAAAAGCTTAATGTAACAAAAACAATAAAATTATTTTATTCAAAATAAAATTATACATGTTTATATATGTATAAAAATTTTTTTTTGATGTTTTTTTGTTTAGTATTTAAGCGCTTCTGAAAATCAAACTCTTCTTCCGGATCTGGTTCGTTTTATTTGTGGAGTTATACATCCACCAAACGAAATTTTAGGTTCTGAAGTCATTCCTCGATGGGCAATTGTTGGATGGCTTTATACAGCAGGCCAGGTTTTGTTTTTAAAAGATACTTTTAAGAATTAGTGTTTCAAAGACATTATTGCTGATTTAAAAATCTGATTTAGAATCCAGTTTCTCAAGCCAATATGAAACTTTCTTTGTTCTTTGATTGGTTATTTTTTCAAGGTGACAAAGATAACATCATGAATATTGGTAACATTTTTTAAATTTTAAATTCAAAATAGTTTCTTGAATGAAAATAGTTTTATATTATTACTAAGGCTGTCAACAAATACCCGGGTACACATTGGTTATTAGCACTACTAAATGACTGGTAACCTACATCTGATAAATTTAAAGTTCGTTTCAATCATTTTTAAGTTTAAAATCATTAGTTATAATAAAACAATTTAACAATCTTTGTATGTGAAAGATGATCTTGAAAATCTTGTTGAAAATTTTACTAGTTGCAATTTTTTTTTATCAAAATTTCTGAAAATATTGAACATATTGTTTGTAAGTTATTGGAATTATTATAGTTTCTGATTCTAAAATCCACTTGTTATTTCTCACATTATGTACAATGTTTTCCTTTCTGCAAATCAGAACTCCACTAACCCTTTTATTAGTTTGTCTCTGTAACAAACTCTTTCAAAACATGGAAGTCCTAAAGTATAATTATATGAAATTTATTCAAAGAAATTCAAGTTTCAGTTAGGAAAATTATATTTAAAATGTTTCCATTTTAAATATAATTTCCTTCATAAGATTGTAAATCAACTAAATACTTTATGAAAACTCATATTCAGATCCAAAACAATCTATTAAAAAACTTCCATATATACATATAGTTGGTAAAATCCTACAGATTTTGACTACCCAATTAAAAAATAAAATAAAAATAAAATAATCTATTGTTATCTATTGTGTTTTTATTAGGCGATCGAAAAGTTTTAAATTTCTTCGGTGGTGACAGTATATGTAAGAAATCATCTGGAAAAGTGTTCTCCTTGTCAGAGTTTTGAACTTCATCTATTTCTGACTTACTTGACCAAGCTTTAATTTGTGACCTTTTACCATATTTTTTATTTTTAATTTTTTTTTTCATAGACAAATTCACAGACTTGTTCATTATCTCCATTCTCATCGTCACTCGTCTCCATTACAATCAACTTTCGATAAATAGACAATATCAAACCAGTTGGACTTTTTAATTCTTTGATTTTTTTTTTTCGTTGCTTGAAAGAAATAAAATAATGCTTCCAATGTGACTACAGCAACAGTACACATAACTGTTTTACAGGTGCAATACCAAGAATTGATGTCAGATTGATAATTGATGTTAGATAAATACCTAATTTATTCCATATATTTAGTCATTTTACTGTACCTAGTAGACATCTTCATTTATTATCTTAGAATGTTAAGTTGAATGGATTTTTCCATCAAGTCTTAACTTGTATTTTAACTCAAGCTTTGCCTACGCTGATAGGAACCTATAGTTATATAGGTTTCTGTTGTGCTTTAATTAAGTACCTGAAAATCTTTAACATCTTGGGATTCCAATTTAGTATAGGCACTTTTTCGGTAAAGCTTCTTTTCTTTTACTAATTTTTCATGTAAGTTCTCTTTGTTTAAGCTCACTTTTATAATTCTAATGGTTTCTACTTTGTTGTCATTATCAGAGAGTAATCTTTCAAAATATTTATTTTGATAATTTGGTAATCATCTAGCATATAAATGAGGCTTATATTGCAAACCGTATCCAGGGCTCAAAATAATTGCTTGAGGAAGCTATTTATAACTTCAAAAGCATATTGAATCTTTGTAGCAGAGAGTGATCGATTCACTTGCAAAGTTGTTAACTGTTTCTGGTCTTTTCTTAGACAAGCTGGCATTTTTTGATCAAGTTTTTAATCTTTCTTAAGCATCAGTTGTTTGTCAATTTTTTCTTTTAAAATTACTTGTAAATTTGAAAATACAAAATTATTTTCGTTGTCTATTATACTTTCAGCTGAAAATACTGATAAATTGTTTACTAGAAATGAAAATCATTATCAGCATTCCCAGTATTAATTGAATTATATTTATAGATTGTTCATTATTATTTACTTTTTTTTTGAATTTAGTTTTAAAGCCTTTTGGCAGATTTTATCATTTTTCTTAATCAAACCTAATTCTTTTTTTCGGATTTCATTTAAACTATCAATATTTTCTTTAGAACTAAATGCACTAAGCTGTTTTAGTTCTGAACAAACATTTCACAAATATTGAGCATATTTTTCATTCATTCAACATTTAGCAATCAAAAAACTATTTTCACATTATTAAATTCTTAGCGAGAGCTTCTGAGTTCGATCCCCACCACGTCCCTGGTAGTACCATGCTCAACTTGTTTCTCCGCGCAGCGACCTTGTGTCAAGATTTGTGTTTCGGAATTATAGAGTTGAGAGAAAGTTACAGATGAGGAGGCTACTTAATCACAATTAAGTAGCCTCTCATCTGTAGTGGCCTTGATGATTCAAGTTTTGATTTGGAGTGATTAAGTTGGATTTTATTTTAATAAAAACCAACTTTATCACTCCAAATCAAATTATTTTTCCTTTTATCAAAATTAAGTTGTAAATTATTGAAATGTTTTGCCAAAAATTGTTTTCATTTTTTGTTATATTTTATCATTGCATAATTAAATATGTAAATAAAAAAGGTTTTAAAAAGAGTTTATAGTCAATATTCTTTTTTAAAAGTTTTTGATCACCTCATCGGCCAACATGTTGGCAGCTGCAGTAGTAATTTCTTGCTTTAGAGATTCAACAGTGTTATGACTTGATTTATTGGTCTCACGTTCCAAAGTGCCCCAGACATAATAGTCCAATGGATTGAGATCTGGTGAGTTTGGAGGCCAAAAGTTCTTCGACCAGAACATAGGGAGATTCTTTTCAAGCCAACCCTGTACCAAATTGGAGGTATGAGCAGGAGCTGAGTCTTGCTGAAACACATATGGCCTACCATTGGAACACTTGTCCATCCAAGGTTTCACCACCTTAATGAGAAGGTCCAAGTAGACTTCTTTGTTGACATTTTGGCCCTTCAGGAAGAAGTGTGGTGGCAAGACATGGCCTTTGCTGGAAACAGATATAAAGACATGGACAGAGGCTGGAAATTTTATCTGACCAATCACTGGGGCATCTTCTGGGTCTTGAGCCAACCATCTGTTATTTCTTCTGTTCACTTTGGCATCCACAGTAAAAATTTTCTCATCGCTGAAAAAACTAAGTTTACCTGCAGCTTCATGTTTTATTGATGCTAAAAGAACGGAACACTTAGCCACTCTCTTCTCCTTCATTGAAGCAGACAGCATCTGCCTGACTTTCAGGACATAGGGCTCGTACCTAAGGTCATCACAGATCACTCTTCTCATGGTGTAATGAGACACATTCATATCTTTACTCAGTTTCCTGATGGAGGTGCTGGGGTTTTTGTTGATCGACTTCTGTACTCTGCTGATGAAGGCCTTATTCCTGATTGGTTTGTGAGCAGTCTTTTCTTTTCGTTCTACAGACTCTGCACCATCATTAAATTTCTTTGCAATATCATAAACTGTGCTTTTTGGGAAGCCAACCATTTTATAATCTCTGGGACAGAGTGCCTGGCACAGAGGGACTCAACCACTGCAACTCTACGGTCATATTCCTTTGACATGATTTCGTAAATTTGCAATTTTTATTTTTTTCCCGAGAGTACAATGTTTTTTTTTATTAATGTTTGAATTTCGCAACATAGAATTTAAAAACAAAAAAATGCCGGCAAATTTAGAATTGTCCGGATTTCGAGCATCCACCCTGTATATATATATATATATATATATATATATATATATATATATATATATATATATATATATATATATATATATGTATATATATATATGTATATATGTATATATATATATATATATATATATATATATATATATATATATATATATATATATATATATATATATATATATATATATATATATATATGGGTAATTCCAGGCCGTTGCATTCAGACATTAGAGAAGATTTTACAAGAATTAAAGTATTGCTAATGGTTTTGAATAACTTTTTCATATAAATATGACTAAATATAACTTTGATCTAACATATTGCATCTCAAAATGCTGTCAGAACTTTTCTATTCTATTTACATTCAACTTACAGTGCCGAAAAGATATACATGTTGGGGTCAGACAAAACCATTCATTACGTTCAGATATTCTGTATTTATAATAAAACTGAGTACATATATTTGTCCAAAAAATTGTTTTTACTATGTTCAACAGAAAGATATACGAAGACACTCATCTTAAGCTAATTAAATAGTTGACAAGGTGTTCTTTTGGGAAGTGGTAGATAAATCTAACAATTTTTGGAGTTGGCAGTACGCAAACAATTTCCTCATGAGAGTACATAGCAATGTTGGAGGGTAAGTGAACTCCACAGAAGAAGAAATCCCGTGCTTATGTAAACATTGTATACGCCAACTCAAGGAATTCTGAGATTCGGTGACTGAGGACATCACATTGCTAACTCAAAACTGGACACTTTTTCTTTGTTCGCAGAGTTAGCTTTACCACAACATAATCATCCACCTTGATAACCAAAGATGGACACAGTGGAGCAGTTTCAGTGAGAGGATATAAATTAGATGAAGTGTTAGGGAGTTGTAAACTGCATAGAAGTAGGGTCACTACCTAAACAATTAAAAATATGAAAATGCTATTTAAAATTTTAATTAAATACGTTTGATCAATTTTTATTTTTTGTAGGAATATCAACAATTTCAAATCGACAAATCATTTTGCTAAACTTAGGCATGCATATAGTGTATTGGCTCAATACACTATATGCATGCCAATCAATTGAGACAATACTTTCACAAGTTGCATGAGTGTTTTTGTTGAAGATTGGAAACACGTTGCAAAGGTTGATTAAAGTACTGATTTTCTACTGTCTCAGCAATTATCTTTTCACTGGGATATGGAATAATTTAAAAAAAGAATAAAACAAGATAAAATAAGGCTTAACATCACTGACAGTATAATGATCTTGTAAAAAGGAATGCAATATGTCACCTACCTGAATTTTCTCTGGCTTTCCAACAGATACGATGTCATCAAAACATTGTATTGTTGCCCTTTCAGACATGATCAATGTTCTATCCATCCGTTTGACTTCCCACCGATACTATCGACTGCGCCTTTACTGTGACTGGTTGCAAAATAATGCCACAACAAGCTACCAAGATTTCGTTCCGTTCGAATGATGGGAGGGGCTGACAGTATAAATCAATTTTTGTATTGGGATGGTGAACCATCTGTAAAAATAGTTAGGCACTTTCCACTCAGATCCAGAACATCGAGCACAGCATTTGTGCAGCAAAGGACTGCCGCTTTATTATGGTTAAGGTTGTCACTCACAATAGCAAAATTTTGGGTTTGGTCTTTCATCCAAACAACCACTGTATAAATTGTCAGCATTTTGTTGGTCCAGTGAACACTTTGAATAGCATTTTGCTCCTTTAATAGCAGGTTCTCACTAAAGTCCATCTGTACAACACTGGAAATTATAAATACAAAAATTAACATTGTAAATGATGATTTCCAATCAGAAATTGAAAATGAGCACTTTGAATTTGCTTCACAAAGCAGTGTCTTAAAAAAGCAGACAAATTAGTGAAAAATTGTTGCGTGAATTCAGTAAAGGGCATTGTTTTAACTTCCTTAAACCCACCACTCTACTGTTCAAAAGTCACATTTGCACCATTCACCAGTTCCAACCAGCATTCAGTAAGCTTCTCATATTGAAGATTACCACAATGTTCACAAAAAAGAAGCATACACTCTTCGCGGGATGTATCGCAAACAAAATTTTCAGGATGCATGGGTTGACCAAGTATATTGGCGAGTGAGTCGATCATAAACTGGTTTGCCAGAGGGTGTGTGGAAAAAGAGATATGTGAACCACAAGCAATCATTTAGAAATAAAAAACTTTCAAATGCATCTACTCTCTCATAATATATATGGGAAACTAGGAAAAAACTCAAATAAACACCTAAATTAACTTGGTCTATCCTAAAAGAGCCCCTGCTTATAACAACGCAACAAAAAAATGTTTACTTTGTTCATATGAAAAACTAATAATTTTACTTTATAAAAATGTCGATGAGCTACTTAATAAAAAAACAGTTATTTTCCATATGCCATCACAAAAATGAATTTCTATTAAGCAACCACAAACCTAAAGATTAGACAGACATGGGCTTGTAACAATAGTTTTTTTGATATAGTTTTTTATGTATAGTTTAACCTAACTAGTTCCAATTGTGTTTAATTTTTTTAATGAATAAACTATATTTGTATTTCATTTTAGTTGTTAATCTAGTAATAGTGTAAAGTGCTTGGTAAAGTAAATAAATGCATGTTTTTTTAGAGCCTGCAATTTTACTGATGCATAACTCTGTTCGCACTCATCCAAGCATAACCTATATTCTGCTTGATTTTATCTGCAGGGTAATTATGATTTTTTATCTTTTAATTAAAGTTTGCAGAGATAAATAGTAATTTTTAACATGAATATTATAAAATCTATTGTCTGAATTAATTGTATTATACTTTAAAGTTTATCAAAAAATAATTTTTTTATTGAAGATGTCAACACAGTATTGTCCGCAACATGTCCACTTGACCAAGCTGGGTATATTTAACTCATTTCGATCAGTGTTGGATAAACGAGTTGTAAGGTAAGCAGCAAATAGACAGTTATTTACTTAAATAGTTTAAGTAAATAATTTCATATTTTGTAAACATTTTAAATAAACTACGTAATTTTACAACTAACAAAATTAATTATTCACATAAATTACAACATCAATGTGAGGACTGCATCATTCTTTTTAATATTGTTCTCATTGTTTCTCCTTAAAAACACAAGTTTTAAATGTAGCTTTATTTTTGGTGTTTTGGTGAGAGGAAATTATTAAGAATATGATTTTAATAAACTAAGTTTTAGTTTGAATTATAATTGTTTAAAAAGGAATTAAATTATTAGCTTGCTAGTTTTTAAATTTTTTTTAGTTGTTTCCAAGTTTTACTTGGTTAGTTTTGCTAAGTTCTTGTTGGAAGATTATACTTCTAAATGATTGCGATTTTATTTACAAATTAGATATAATTTGTAGACTAAATATATAATTTTATTTTTAGAAGTATAATTTTTTTAAAGTAATAAGGAAATATGATAGCTTGGTAGTATTTTTTGAGGTTTTTTTTTTTTTTTTTAATCTTGATAAAAATGATATAAATATTAAAAAAGATATCAAAAGCAAGTTACATGTTTTTTTACTTTTACAAAAGCAAATTACATGGTTTTCACTTTTACAAAAGCAAATTACAGTTTTCACTTTTACAAAAGCAAATTACATGGTTTTCACTTTTACAAAAACAAATTACATAGTTTTCACTTTTACAAAAGCATGGTTTTCATTTTGGTTTACATAGAATCATTAAAATCCTTACAACTTAAACTTGAATCTGCAATGCTTGTTTTATATTTAAAGAATTTCTTACTATGACATTAACTAGAAAGCAAATTTAGTATAACTTGTGAGCAAATTTGCATGGTTATAGTCACATGGTTATGGTCACATGGTTATATTCATAAAAATCTCAAATTAAATTAGTTTCTTAGATTTTATAAATTTGATATTTCATTATTTTGTTGAAGCTCAAATTTTAAGTCATCATAAAAGAAATTATGAACAATTTTTAGCTCATTGGCTCCTATTTTGAAGAGTCATAAAATCCATCAACAATTAAAGCAGTTGCTGGTTGAAACATTACCGTCTTTTCTTGAACCCAATCGACCAGGTAATTTTTTTTAATGTTTTTGATTTTGTTAATTTTAATTGTTTTAATAATTTTAGGTTCAATAAATTTTTTAAATATAAAACTAAAAATATTATTTTATTATATATTATTTATCTTATGTTTTTATTTTATATTATTATATTATTTACTTCTTTATAATGTTTTGCCAAATATTTAAAAGTTAAACTTTGTTTAATAATTTTTTTTTTTAAATTTATTTATCTTGATGAAAATTATATTTTTTTAAATTATTACTTTAAAATTCATATATAAACTGTAAATTTCATATATATTGGTATAAATTTCATATATAAACTATATAAATTTCATATATATATATATATATATCAAAGTTTCATATATATATATATATATATATATATATATATATATATATATATATATATATATATATATATATATATATATATATATATATATATATATATATATATATATATCAAAAATATAAATTTCATACATATCTGTATAAATCTTTAGAATTATTTTCTCACTACTATTTTGTTTAAATTTAGATTAATTTGTTCCGTCAATTATTTCCACTATGTTATGTTTCATCAATTATTTCTACTGTGTTTGTTCCATCAATTGTTTCTATCTTATTAGTCCATTTAAAAATATCAATTACTATTCATAGTCGGTCTGACACCAAGACTATATATTCTTTTGAAAAATCTTGACCTAAGTAATTATTTGGTTTGGTATTAAAGTTAAACTAAATTTATGTTGTATTATTCAGAATATTTTGTCTGTAAAGATGTCTTTTTTTAGAGGAATCTGTTAAAATTGATTCTCCACCACACTCTCCATCTAATGACAAAGATTATTCACTTGATTCATCCACATTACTACCACAAACAATTGAAGATGAAGTTATAACAGACGAAGCAGTTTTTTCTGATGAAGATGATGATGAAAAAATTCCACCACCTCCTCCATCTCAGGTTGATCCAGTTGCAGAAAAAAAAGTATGCACTAATACATTTGGTAACTTTATACAATAATAAAGCGATACATACATGCATGCATAGTTATACATACATACATACCACATATATACATACCTATATTCATACATACATACATACATACATACATACATACATACATACATACATACATACATACATACATACATACATACATACATACATACATACATACATACATACATTTGCACATATTTTTAGGGTGTCCTAAAAATGATGAAAAATTAAAAGTTTATAATTTTTTTACAGTCTTTTAGGATTCTATTATGAGATTTTTTTTTGTACCTTTATTTGTAGATGCTATCAAATAGTCTTGCATTAGGTTCTTTCTGTCATTGGTATATATTTATTAGATATTTGACATTTTTGCACAGTGATTGGTAGTAGATAGATATTTGACAAATAAACAGAACTTTTAAAAACCTTCCAGTATTCTTCCAATATTTTACTCAACATTGCTTCTTTTTGCAATTATTGGTGCTTCAAAAACCAAAAGAGTTAGTGTTGTTTTGGAATCAAAAATTCGAATATTTTGATGATATCCAATCTGGAATGTAGCAGTGGGAAGTGTAAGTAAGCTGTTAGTCATTTTTATCTTTTCACTGTCTTCAATCTTATCATCTCCAATCGCTAACTCAAGCTGAAGATTTAAGTACCAAGATTATTGTTTTATACTTTTTGTTAAAACAAAAAGTACTCATTGAACTTATATTATCAATTTTTTTTATTAACTTATATTTTAACACTTTCCACTGAGCCACTCAATAACCACAATGAGTAAAAAATAGTTGCAAAAAAGTTTTCTTTCTGTATCTCATTTTTTTCTTTTTCTGTCAGCGGCCTTGTTTGTCAAGGCTTGTGTTTCGGAGTTATAGAGGTGAGAGAGGATTATGACCACTGTAAAATAGCCTCCTTGTCTGTAGAGGCCTTCTCGGCCATGGGGAGGTGAATTGAAGTTAAGAAAAAAATAAAGACTGTTAAGTCCATCTGCCATAAAATGCAGCTATTGACAAATGCCATTTTGTCTATAGCAATAAGTCTATTTTGTTTTTCTTCCTCATCTCTGTAGCGATGAACAAATTGTTGCATCATTCCAATAGCCCTCTCAGCATGGTCGTTTACAAAAACAATACTTTTTACAAAGTTTAGAAATGGTCTATATGATGATTGCATTTGCCAATACTGAAGTGGCAATGTCAGCCAATCCTCAATTCATTGTTCTTCTATTTCAATCATCTCAAACATTAATCAGGAGAATTCGTCAATCAAAGGAGTTAAGCTAGAATGTTGCTGATGAATGTTTAGTTTAAGTGTTAGCCATTTTTTTAATTTTTTTTTTATTTTTTGTTTTAAAATAGCATTGTGTTGGTTTCGGATAAGATAATATTGCAGCAGCAATTTTTTCCTCTCTTTGAGCGCAACATCCAGCAATGCTAAAGGAATCAGAGTTGAATCTAGGTACCATGTATGTTTGAATAAAGAGTTCAACACAGCATCTACAGCATCTGGTTCTGCACATACTGCTTTATACTGATGCATTTGATGAATGGCAGTAACATCCATGTAAGGAGCTTTGATTGTATTATTTGATTGCAGATACCATTTTGCATAAAAGCAAGCTACAAAGTCTGTTATTAATTTAATATGTTCTTTGCTTTTTTGAAGAAACTATTTTTGATTTGAATGAATTTGCATTTTTAATTAGATTTCCCTAAAAATCTTGCATGATGAAGAGCTCTAGTCTTTTTAACTTAGAAGCAGAATGATTACCACTGCAACTTGAATTTGTAAGATCAATGCCAGAACTATTAAGGATTGCAGCAGTAACTTTGGTCAGAACATTGGGAGAAATATCAGCAATTGTAGCAACTAGGAAAGAATATCTCTTGAAATATCAGCTTTTGTTATACTATTAGACTCCAAAGAATGCTAATATCCTGGGTCATAATCTTAATCAATTGATGAATCTTTGCTCAGGTCTCATGTTAGACTAAATTCCAAATCTGAATTCCTGATTTCCACTGATTTTGCAGCATCTTTTTCAAATGAATTATATATAAATATCTATTTCTTGTATTCTCTAAAATCTAAACAACATGCACTATTATTATTATAATTATAATTATCATTATTTAATGTTAATCTTTTTAAATTTTTTTATCAAAATTTTATCAAATTAAAAAAGACAATAATGTAAAAAAGTAAATAAAAATCAATAGTGGAAAAAGTGGCAGGTAGTTTTCAAATTCAAGAAAAAAAGGTTATGAATTTGAATTACCTTGCTGTATTTCTTATCTTATAGCCATAGAAATAACTTTCTGTCATGTTCTTGATCGTTTATAAATTCTAGGTCCTCTTTGTTATCTAGGTCGGATCTATTTTGTCCTTTTTTATCCAGTTTTCTAAGTTAGGTATTTCTGCCCAAAAGATTTTCCCTAGTTCCTTTCTTAAGTCTTGTTGCTTTTTCAATTCTAAAGACAACATCTTGTGCGTGTTGTTTTTTTAAATCAAAATATTGTTTGTTCAACTTATTCAGCTTTTGAATCTAGCTGTTATCTGATTGAAGTGGAAATCCAGCTTTAGGCCACGAACCCTTTATTTGGCTAAGAATACATTTACAATGCTGTTTAACATATCTTTCGTATTTCCTGTTATTTTACTGAACAAGCCAGTATTAAAGATTTTTTTGATGTTTTAGGAAGCACAAACTGATTAAAAGCTATGTGCTGTAAAACATCCAATCCAGTTGGCAGTTGATCAACTGAAAAAAAAAAATTAGTAAGGTTGCTCCTCTGCAACATGAAATCTTATTGAAATAATATTTAAAACTCATAAAGAACTCATAACAAATTCATTACCTGGTATTGCTGGTTTGACTTTTTTTTTTTTACCACTTTTTAATAGTTTCTCACTACTATTTGCACTTAAGACTATCACTTTTTGTGACTATTTCTTATTTTCTTTACAACTTTCCATTATAACTTAAACAATATTTCGAAACACTATTTTGAAAGAAATGACAATAAGTTTGTTAAAAATATGGGATTAAAATAAATTTTTACTGCAGAATTTTGCAATCTAGATTAATCTTAATCTACTGTTGCAGGTTTTTCTTTTAAAGATTTTTTTAAAGGTTAAAAGAAACTTGTTCATTATTTATGAAAAATTAAAACAATAGAAAAATGCAGCTAAGCAAACAAAGCAAACAAAAGTAGATATTTAATAACACTTAAGTGTCTTCACACTTTTAATGTTTTTTTTTAACATTTTCCCCAAATTCATCTTCTTCTGTAATCGCGCTTTGAAAATTTTTTTATTTTGAATACTCCTAATGTGCACCTTATATGTTATGCCTGCATAACATCCATATTGTAACAAGGTTAAGTTTTACATTCAGCAACTGAATTGTTTCAGCATATTTTCCAACTTAAATGAACTTAAATGTTCTTGTACTAATTTAGTGTCAAAATGTAGAACTAGTGTTCTACATTTTAGTAAATCAGTAATTTGCTTTTCAGATAGTGGCCTGTTTACCAAAATATTTTGAATCATTTTTTGTAAACAGATCAAGATTTTAGATTTTATTGAAGATTTGGCAAGAATAGCTAACATAATTGCAGTCTATTTCAATCTGTGGTTGAATCCTATTATCATATCTAACATTTAACAATCATCTGTGGTTGAATTCTATTATCATATCTAACATTTAACAATCATCTGTGGTTGAATTCTATTATCATATCTAACATTTAACAATCATCTGTGGTTGAATTCTATTATCATATCTAACATTTAACAATCATCTGTGGTTGAATTCTATTATTATATCTAGCTGCCAAAATTGATGTCGCTTTGATAAATTCATTAGCTCTATGATTATTTAGCCATCTTTTTAATCTAAAAGTGTTTAATAAAATTAGTTTTCATATAATTTTGTTATAAATTAAATATACCTTAATAATATTACTATTATTTTATTACTTCTTAATTTCCTTTTTTTTTCCTATTAATTTTTTGTCTTATTTGTCATCTGTTGAAAATCCAAGTTGTTGTCAAGTGTTTTAACACTAAATTTTAACCAGATAGATTATTACTATCATAGTTTCCTTAAACTCTCTGAAGTTCTTTTTGTTTGGTTTCTCTTTTTTTTTCTTCCATGCTTTATATAAGGTTACTTTCTATATATATATGTTTGTGTGCCACAAAATTTGAAATCAATTTTTGAAAGCTTTTTTCTCAACCAATTTTGCTCAAATTTTGCACACTTAATCATTTTCGATGACAATACAAGGAAATGGAAAAATTTGACCAAAAAAAGTTAATTAAGTTAACAAAAATTTAATTTGTATTTCCCCATAAGAACACTGAATTAATAAAAAAAAAATTTAAAAATGTGACAGTAATTTTTCCTTCTACAAAAGATAACAAAAAAAGAATTTCTAGGCCCAATAGAATTCTGCTTGCATAAAGCATGGATTTGAAAAAAGAATTTTTTTTTGATTTACTAGTTTAAAATTCTTCTTATTTCTATTCAAGCTCTGCTCTTTGTTTGGTTGGCTGCTTTAGCTCTTTGTTTGCAGTTATTATAGTTTAAATTTTTAAAGTTGGATTTAGGAACATTCATAAGCTTCTTAGTATGATTATAATGTTCTGTTTGAATCGTTGATGACAATCAGAAATAGCAATAATGCAAAAGTAATAAAATTATGAAAAATTCCTGTTATATCAAAGTTTTCAAAACAGTTTGCAATTGCTGACTAGATGACACATGGGCTTTTTTTTCTATGGTTATTTTATTTTTCTATATAATTCTAAAATTTTTGGTGGTATTTTTCATATTTTTGGGACACCCTAATTATTATAATGTATATTATACACTAATTTATATTAAGTTTTGCACAATACTAATATATTCAGCACACATTAGTCCAGACTCTTTTCAGAAATTGGAGAAGTATCTCATAGAAAATACAAAAAAGGAAATTCTTTTTTTGTTCTTTTACTTTTTTGCAGACAAGCTCTTGTCTGGTCACTCTAAAAACTTCCTTTAATATCCTGGCATTGATCCCTGACAATAAAAAACCAAAATATTGTTTTTATATAAGTTAATGTACATACATCAACTGAGGGTTTGGGTTTGGTGAGGCAGTATCTATGTATGAAAGACATCTATTATGGTATTTTTCTTTTTTGCTCTTTTTTTTAACAAACGTGTCTGGATTAATGTATACAAAATATAATATATAATACTGTGCTAACCCTAACATGCAGTAGTAAATAAATTGGACCTAAATAAAAATTTCTACATTGACCTAAATAAGATTTAGTACATTATAAATCTGTTAATGTAAAAATTATTAACTATTATATTAACAATTATTTTGCATAGTTCTTATCTACACCATCTTCTGCATCATTTCGACCTATTACCATTAAAGAAGAAGATTTTAAACTCAAAACTGATATAACCAAACATCATCAATTTGATGGAGTAGATGTTACTGATTTAGAAGAATTTCAGAATTTAGATAGTAACTTACTGAAAGACAATGTTTTAAAACTGCAGAATCAAAAGTAAAATATTTTCTTTTTTAAAAATTGTTTCTATTTTATTAGAGCAAAGGTTATTAATCAATTAACAACAATTAAAGATAGTAATAAACAATATTAAATAGTAATCAAAGACTAATAATTAAAAATCAAAACAGTTTAGAAATTTGAAAAATTATAAATTTAAAGCTAGATCTTTTGTTATTTTTTCTAAACAGAAATGAGTCGTCAGAAGCAATGGAAGCAATTATTTCAAACATTGAATCTATGGTATGATAAAGTTAAAGTTATGCATTACTTATATTCAGTTAAAAAATTAATCAAAATCAGAAAAACTGAATGGAATTTTAGAAAATTAAATATTTGTTAATTGTATATTGTTTTAAAACCTTTTTTTAACAGCAAATAAAAAATCTTTATTTTTTAAACATGTCAGCAAGTTTTTCAATTAAAAAAAAAACAAATATATATTTTTTAAATAAAACAAACATTTGGATCCTTGTGCTCACAGAAAAAAATTACATTTTGGTTTTAATAGCAAACACTTGAATAAAAACTTTGTTTTGTACCATTAAATCAAAAAACTTTTGTTTGTACCATTAACTCGAAATGTTCAAGACTTTCTTTGAAACTTTTTTCTTAATCGTTTTTACATAAAATAAATTTAGAAATATAAAATTTTTTAGATTTCAGACTTGAAGACTTTTCAAGAGATTTCAAGGATTTTAAGTTTGAATTAGATTTAAGATTTTAAAGATTTTAAGTTCAAATTAGACTTTAGATTTCAAGAATCTCAAGTTTGAATCAAGTTCTAGTCATAAAATTGCTGTCATTGAACGTTTCAATGGGAATTCTCCTTATAAAAACAATTTTCCCCATTATTAAAAAAATTTCTAATAATGGGGAGGGGGAGCAACAAGAAAAAAAATGTCTTTGTTGTTTATATTGCTGACATGTGTTAAAAACCAGGTTGAAGTCTTAAACAAATGTTTAGATTGACTTTATTAATCAAAATGTACTATATCATAAAATATTCAAAGAAAATAAACTTTAGTTGAAGCATTCTTTTAAAGTATTTTTAACTTCCAAAAACAAAAAAATTAATTTTTTTAAATAAAGTGCTTTTTGCAAAAAATGCAATTTTATTTGTTATTTTGTTGATCTCTTTTAGAATCAAAAAAAAATATTTTTAATTTTTTCAATCTCAATTAAATTAGGGTGATTTTGATGAGGAGATAGCCTCTCCATTGTGTGTATGCTTAGCAAATGTTTTGGCTGATGAACTCTCATTACCAGTTATGCCAAATGATCATTACAAACTGACTGAAGATGTTGCTGAAAAGTATTTTTAGTTAAAATATTTTATTTAGTTCAACAATTATTTGATAAAAATATTTACAGTATATTGTATGTATTAATTTTAGAGCAATTGAGTCAAAACTTGATAAGCCTCAATATGTGATATTCAGGTATGCATTACATATGTGTGTATATAATGACAAAATGAGATATTTTTGGGGGTTTCATTACATATATTGGTAGTTTGGATTTGTGCAGGCAGAATCTGCATATAAAAAACATTAAATAAGCCAAAAAGTTTCTGAAATAATCATCATTGGGGGTTTTGTTAAATACATTGACAGGATATGAGTATAAACAGGCAGTACCTACTTAGGGATGTCAGTAGCAGGCAGTACCGTCTTAGAGATATCAGTAGCAGGCAGTACCTACTTAGGGATGTCAGTAGTAGGCATTACCTACTTAGTCCAGAACTAATGATAATTTTGCTTGGATTTTGTTTATTTATTAATTTTTTGTAAAGCTTTTAAAAGCTTTACAAAAAGTTTTATAAGTTTAAAAGCTTTTGATTATTTAATATAATATAAATAAATCAATATAAGCATAGAACTGTTTTTTGAAACAACTATATACTGTATATGCTGTATATTGATATGTAGTTAGTTGATAATAGGAACATTCATTTTGATATATGAGGTTTCACAATTAATCTAGGCAGGTTTAAAGTTGGATAAATTTAAGGGCAAGTAAGGACAGTAAAGACAAATACTTTGAACATTCAAGTGAATAAAAATTTTGGAGATGTTTTTTTTTTAATACATTATATCCTCACCTTCAGTATACTTCTTAGTGCATATGAAGGATATATTTTTCATTATTATTATTATTATCCTTTTTCTTATGTATGTTCTATATATACTTTTTGATTTGGGTTAAAATCTCTGAATAAAAAAGGGTTTATGTTTGTAAAAATCTTGCATAAAATTTTATCAGAATAAAATTTCAACCCTTATTGTTAATTAGTAAATTTCTAAAATATCATATAAGAGTAGTTAAAACTATAAAAAATATGAATTTAACAATAAAGGAATATTTGTTTAAGTTGTTGTTTTTTTATGTGTAAAGGAAACACCAATCATAATGCAACCTATATTATTTATAAAAACACAGGTCAATATGTGCTCTTTCGAAGAATGATATTAATCTAGAAAATATATATACTCTCTTGAATGGAATTCATGAAATTGATAGAAAAATAGGTTATCATTTTCTATTTTTCTTAAAAGCTTGGTAAGTGCTTATAATTTTTATTATTAATATATTTCTATTTGACATTATTTAATTTATGCATTACTTTTTCATTATGTTTTTATATAGACATTTTGACTGTTTAATTGGAGATTTGCTCGTCATTTACTTGGTGGACCATTAGTGCCATCTGTTATAAGTGACTAGTCAATAATTTTCTAACATGTGATAGTGGCTTGTCATGTGCTAGGCACTTTAGGCAGCTGCCACTATTGATCCACTAAGTAACTGATGAGCTTAACTAATATTGACTGCTCAAAAGGCCATTAGGTCAAATGAAATTCTGCTATAGAATGGTTTCTGGGATGCTTTTTTTTTAACAATATATTTTTAAATAATTTTTTTTAACAATATCAGTTATAAGGATGATGAAAAATTGTCTGTCTATGAAGACTATGTCAACTTTTTTAAAGATAGAACTTTGAAGTCAGTTCTTTTACAAGATTTAAAAGTAAGTAGAAGACATTTGTTATAGTCCTATGTAAAAGCCAGGCTCATTTTGATTTCAAAACAAAGTCATATATTTTAATTCTAGATTGCTTTTTAAATTTTTTAATAGAATACCTATAGTTAAAGTTCTGGTGCTGAAAACACCAGAACTTTAATTTTTTTTTCAAATCTTTTTCTTTGTTGTATTTGCTATTTATTTATTTGTTTTATTTTTATTCTAAGTTTACAACTTTTTTGTATTATTTTATAGGTTTGTTATGAATATGACCCCCACCTGTTTATGTTTTTAATTGAGTCAATATTTAAGCGTTTTAAAAATCAGCTGGTTGGAAATGAAGAAATTATTAGAATGCTAGTTTCAACAATACACCCTGATGAAGTAGGTTGAATTCTATTACAATAAATTCACCCTAGTAAAGTAGATCGATTTTTATTACAATTAATACACCATGAACAAGTAGATTGAATTCTACTATACTAAATTTTTTTATTGCTAATATTGCAACCTTTTTTTTTTTTTTAAAGATGAATTCTTTGATATCTAATATTCTAATGGGAAACTTGTCAATTATTGGTGAAAATCAAGTTGTTAGCTTGTTAGGTATTGTATATTTTTTTGCTTTAAATTTTGCTAAATATTTTTTTTTTAATTTTTTTTCAATGCTTTTCTTATAAATATAAAAACATTTTTTACAAACATACTTTAATTTATTTAAGATTTTTGTTTTTACCCTTGGTTTGAAGTTTAATAATAAATAGAAAAAAACAATCATGTGTCATTAACAATGTATTTTTAATAATTAAAGTTTATTTAATTGTAGTACATAAAGCCTTAATTGTTTAGTATATTAGGCAATTAAAGTATTTTTTGTATGGCTCATATCTATTTTTTAGACATTTTTTTACTACAACAGAGTCATGACAATTTTTTTTTATCAAGGATTGAAATTAATCTTGGTTATAACTAATTACCACCTAAAATATCCATGTGATGGTGATTAGTAAATAGTGATTACAATTAGTTTTTTATTTGTTAATAAATATATACTCATAAATTACTAATTAAAAAGCAGAAAATTAGAGTAAAACGAAATTTAAAATAATATATAACAGTTTTTTTCAAGATATATATTGATTTAGAGTCCTCACTATCATGGACATCATTTGAACAGTCATTTCTATGGCAACTTATACTTGCAGAAAAAACTCCTGCTGAGATGTGTGTCGGTATACTTCCATTAGTTGATGAAAAGAAACATTACGAACCATTAAACCAATTACTTTTGATTTTACGATCCGAAAGGTAAGCAACAACAACAAAAAAAATTAATTCATAATATCATTGTGAATATTTTTTATGTAAAAGTTTTTCACCTTCAATAAAAAGTCTAGAAAAATAATGTTATACAAGATGAATAATCATCTATTATGAAAAAATTATCATATTAATCATAAATTTTTTCTGTATTTAAAAAAAATATCATAATTAAGTAATTTCATACAGCAAAAGGTTTGTAAATAAAATCAGATATTTTAGTAAATTATTTTTTTCAATAATTTGCTAAAAAAGTTATATAATATAAAAAGAATTTTCTGCCATGTTTTTATATTCAAGTCATTGTGTAAAATTTCACTGAGTCTCTGTGTGGTTTTACAACATAATTTGATGAGAAAAGTATTTATTAAAAACCTATCATTTATTAAATCTTAAATGAAGCAGTATTAAGAAAAACTCTTTGAAATAAACTCTTTTTACAAACTACAAGCTCTTCCTATCATTACTCATAAATAAAGTAAAGATTTTTTAAAACATGGTTGAACACATTAAAAAAACATGGAGATTAAGTGAAAGTAAGGAGCTAAATTAAAATAAGGAGATTAAATAGAAATAGGAGGCTAAGTGAATAATTAAGGAATAAATCAAAATAAAGAAAAATAAATCAATATGATGAAGCAAATGGTGCTATATAAATGTGTAAAGATTTTTGCTTGCTTGAAAGTAAAAGTATAGCAACAGTTAGCAATAAATTACTTGTTTAACTAATATTTTTTTGTTTTCCAGTCCTCATCTTGAGATTATCAAACCAATTTTATGCATGAAGTTAGATGGTTGTGGAAAAAAATTTAGTTTATGTCTATTTAAAACCTGGTGTCAAGAAGATGCAAGAGAACTGGCACATGTTATTGCTCAAATGCTCAGTAAAAATGTGACAAAAAAATCCAAGTTAGTTCAAGTATCTTTTGCTTCCTTTGGTATATAAAAAAATCTAAAATCTAATAGTAATTATAAAGCGTGTACACGAAATAAATGTGAAAGTAGAAAAACAACTAAAAAAAAAGTACTCAATTTTTATTTCGAACCAAGTAATAATTTTAATACAATAATATAAGAAGATCTAGCATTAAAAAAAAATTATTCCTGTGGGAATCTAATAAAATTTCGAGCTTTTGCTTTGCAAGCTTATGGGTGCCACACCCATAAGCTTACACGCAGAATAAGAATCAAAACTGTTTGATGGTTTTTTAAATGATATTTTAATATCTTTAATGTTTCTACAAAGCTTTTCTGTTTTTTTCACTTTTCTTTTAATAATAGCCCAGTACTTTTCAATTACTCTCAGTTATGGGCAATTTGGAGGATTTTCTGTTTTAAGCACAAATTTCACATTATTCTTTTTATACCATTCCATAGTTAGTTAACAATAATGAATTGAAGCTAAATCAGGCCAGAACACAGGTCTGTTATTGTGTGATTTAATGAGAGGTAAAAGGCGTTTTTGTAAACATTCTCTAACATATATTTGACCAGAAAGTGTGGACTGAGAAATATAAGGTGCTGATTTTTTGCCACAACTGCAAATAGCTTGCCAAACCAAAGCTTTTTTAGCGAACTTGTCATGTTTTGTGTATTTTAATTTTTTATCTGCTTTTCCTCTATATTTGGCAATATGATAAACAGCACCAGGAATTTGTTGATGATCATACTTGATATAAGTTTCATTTCATGTCTTCAACATATATAAGTTTCATATTCAACATATATAAGTTATAAGTGATATAAGTTTCATTTCATGTCTTCAACAATTCAGAAATTTTTAGAAATAAAATTGTCATACAACTTTCTGCCGTGGGTTCTTGCACTTTTATGTTGAGTTTCAGAACGGTTGGGCACTTTTTGTGCTTTGAAAGAATGAAAACCATGTTTGTTTCTAACTTTTGCAACAAAACTATGAGAAAATCCATATATTTTTGCGCATTCCCTCAGCAAAAGGCTTGGGTTATTCTTAAAACTGTTAACCAGTTTTCTAACTGGTTTTATGTCTTTAAAAACTTCCTTTCTTCTGCCACCAGATTTGCGTTTGATCGATTTTGTTTGAGAAAAACGTTGAATTACACGACTAATGGTGTATGGATGTATTTGCAACGATTTTGCTATCGAATTGTAGCTACTATTAGGATTTTGTAAATATTTGTGCATAATTTTTTCTCTTTGTCTTCTTCTTTTGTCATTTTTAAAACTAATTTCAAGTTAAATTAAAAAACGTGTTGTGGTTTCAAAAGCATATTTTTTTGAAACCACAACACGTTGTAAACAAAATACAAAACAATTAAAAAGATTTTAATACAACCACTGAAAAAAAAGGCCTTCTTATTCTTTCACATTTATTTTTGTGTACATGGTTTATATTACAATTTTGTTATGTTCAAAATTTAACTTTTTAGATCACAGAAATTTAATCCATCTGTTGAACAGATTTTATGTCATCTAAACAATTTTTACAATCATTGTGTTGAGGTTAATGACATGAAATGTAAGTTATTTTAAACATCTTGGGTTTGTGCACAGAAGATACAACGCAGCTGTTGTTCTCTTTAACAAAAATTAAAAATACTAAAATTTGTGTTTTGTACTTAGTAAATAAAGATCAAAAAATGAAATGGCATTTTTAAAATGATATGCAAATCAATTTATTTTTAACATTTATTTTTAAAAATCATGTACATTTTTTTCTAAAAATTTTGTCAAGGAAAACTGTACAGTTTTATATTATATATTCAAATTATTTTTTTTAATGCATGGAAGAAGGCTTTTTTTATTAACCTTTTTTATTAAAACTTTTGAAAGTTTTAAACTGTAGTTATAAAACTCCTTTGCTTTGAGAGACATTGCTTTTTTATTAAAGAATTATTTTGAAAGTATTAAACAATAGTTATAAAAATATGAGTATATATATATGTATATATAAATATATATATATATATATATATATACATATATATATATATATATATATATATATATATGTATATATATATATATATATACATATATATATATATATATATATATATATATATGTATATATATATATATATATATATATATATATATATATATATATATATATATATATATATATATATATATATATATAAATTTTATATATAAATTTCATACATATATATATAAATTTTATATATAGATTATAAATGCTATATATAGATTGTGTTTGTAAAATTCATAATGCACTTTCATTAAAGATAGTTGGGGGCTGTTGTAACTTTAAAGTCTATCAAAATTCACTTTGAAACTTATTACAGGTGGAGATTATACTAGGCTTTTTTTTTTTTTTACTAAGGAGAAAATCCCAAATTATTGTATACTTATTGCTCTCAATTTTAAACTTGATGAGGTAATCTCACCTCATTTACAACACTCGACTATTGATTGAGGCCAAGTACTGGCATCTAGACTTGTAGCTTAGTGTTTTCAGTTAGTGCAATGTCTTTCTGACTCTATACTGTATTTTCTTAATAGTTTGCTTGTTTTTTACAAAATAAGGGTTCCAAACTGGAATTACAAAATTAAGTAGAGGACAGATATAGGTTGAGTAGAGTTGTTTCTACAGAGAAGCATTAAATATTGTTAGGTATGTTATAAAATACAAAGCACAGGGCTTGAATTAATGCAAAAAAATATAGTAGCAAAAAAAAATTTTTTAAATACCCCCTTCCTTGCCACTGCTTTGCGGTAGGGGAAGAGGGGAAATGGTTGGTACAAAATTCTTTTGTACATTAGATTGTAGTTGCTATTTTTTTTTTAACATAAAATCTTTCATATTTAAATAATATCTTATAATATTCTTGTTTTGCATACTTTAAAATAGCTTACTGTTATAATTTACAGCTTAAGTTGTTCTTGAAAGCTTAAGTTGCTGTAATAGTGTAATGTGCATATATAATAATATTACGATATTACTTTTGTTAATTGTTTTTACTTAACATGATACTTAAAAAATTAAATATATAAACAAAAATATTACAATATTTAAACCACTTTATAGAGTTATAAAAATTATTTAATACCCCGTTCATGCTGATGGTGAAACATTTTTTGTTTTTACAGTGTATTGAATTTTTATTTTAAAAAGCTTTGTAAAACAACAATAAAACAATACTGTTAAGTTATTTTGTCAATATAAAGAGCTTGTGTTAATAAAACAACTTTGCTACATTTTTTTATTGCTGTTTTATACAGTTTATGCCAAACAGTGTGTTTAAAATAAAATGAAGCAAATAGAATTATTCTAGTTAGCAAATTAAAACATTTTCGTTGTGAAACTTTAAACTTGATATTTGTGCAAAAACATGCTCTATCTATAGACCAAACAAGTAAGATCAAAGCAAAAAACATGCTCTTTCTATAGACCAAATAAGTAAGATCAAGTAAAAAAACAAACTAAAAGTACTAAACTTAATAGATCTAATGTACTATTAAGAATTACTATTAAAGTATAATTAATTTTTTCATTTAAATTGTTTTTTCGTTCAAATTGTTCTGCAATAAAATAAAATGAGAGAAAAAAATGTAATTTAATAAGTCAAATTATATTTCTATAAGTTATATATTTATATTATATATAAAAATATATAATATAAATAAGTATATGGTTAAATTTTTTTTTTTTTGAAAAAAAATATTTTGATCTAAAGTAGAATAGTTTATTTTTTTAAATTTAAACTTTTTATAATTAACTTTTTATCACTTGGTTAATGTTTGCAATAGAATGTTTCTAATTTTTAAACTATTTTCAAGAAACAAAAAATAATGATGCCTTTGCATAAAATCACTTTACTTGCTTGCGTTATCTTTTAAATCTGATATTGTTGCTGAGAATAGATCTAGGTTTAATTTTAAACAGGAATGATCCTCACTGCCATAATTTATAGTTATTGCAAGCGAGCTCATTCTTTCAAATTTTTCAAATTTCATATTTCAAATTCAAGATTATTTATATAAGAGAATTTTATAATACTAAAATTTTTTTGTCAAATAGATTTATTTTTAAAATAAATTACTGAAAACAAGTTGCGTATTTATAGAAAATGTTTAATCTTGATATTGCTATAAATAAAATAAAAATATATTTAAAAACTGGTATTTAAAAAATTTTGGGTTTTTCATATTCTATTCAAAACTACTTGTTAAAATAATTTGTAGAAGCTTATTATGTGTTAGCAACATATAAGATATGAATACAAACATTTGTATCTTGCAAGTTAATGCCTTTAGCATGTTAAGTAAATTTAATAGTTAAGTAATTTAATTGTAGTAACTTAACTCATTTTGATTTAGTTTAAAAGTAAATTTACTGTGATGTTTTAATTCATTAAGTAAGTCACACTAAATTGAATTTCAGAATAAAAGAAGGATATTATTGACTTCCACGCAGAGATTTATAGTAATTAATGTCCAAAAGCTTTTTATGCGTGATAAACAAATGTTCAAAGCTTAAGTGAGCGAACTTAATTTTTGTTAAAATCATTTATTTTATAACTACATGTTTCGACTATATCATAGCCATCATCAGTTAAAATATATTAAAATGCTTAAATCAAATTAGTAAAATTAAGTTGAATTAATAGAGACATTATTTAATTGCATTTTTATTGTAAAAAATACAATAAAAATGCAATTAAATAATGTAACAAATGTTTTAAAAAGATAAAAGAACCGGTAATGTTAAAAGGAACTAGATTGAAGTTGTCATTTTTACATGGTTCATTTGTTTGTTAATAGTGGGTTTTTTCCACTCTATGTACATGCTTTCTTTGAGTTTTAATATAAATTTGTTGGAGGCCGAATCAAATTGTTGGAATCCAAAATTAAAAACTACCATGATTAAAACTATTAAAACATTTGAAGATAAATGGCTCAAATCATATTACGGAAAAAACCGGCTTTTTATAAACGGTATGAAGGTGACATTGCTGCTTTCACTTCCGAAAATCATGCCGATATATTTTTGGAGTATATCAATAATAAACATAACTCTATTACTTTTAAAATGAAAAAGGAAATTCAATCAAAAATATCATTTTTGGACCTAACTCTAAATAAAACAAACAATTCCACAATTACCACTGTTTTTCATAAGAAATCTTTCTTGGGACTCTACACAAACATTTTTAGTTTTACTTCATTTTTATACAAAGTTATTCTGGTTAAATGTTTAATCGGTAGAGCTTATAAAATAAACAATACTAGTCTCGGTCTTAGTCATGATATTAATGATCTTTTTAAAGTTCTCAAGCGTAGCTTGTACCCATATTGGTTGATTAAGAAAATCCATAGCTCTTATATTAACAACACCAATCATCGACATTTCATCACAATCGAAAAACTACAAAATTATCAATATTTTAAACTTCCTTATAGACTAAACGAAATCATTAAAAGATATTGTAAATCAGTCACCGTAAGATTGGTTTTTACTTCATTTAAAATTTTAAAATTTTTTTCCGCAAAAGATCCCTTTCCTACAGACTTTAATTCATTCGTTGTCTATAAATTTGAATGCGCAGTCTGTAAATCCTGTTGTATTGCCGCAACTACTCGCCATTTAAAGACACGAACAATCAAGCATTGAAAAAGGGATAAAAACTCACACATTTATAGACATGTTCATTCAAATGAAAGCTGTTTTAATAGTTTTAATCATGCTAATTTTTTAAATTTAGATTCAGCCCCCAACAAGTTTATATTTAAACTCAAAGAAACCATGTACATAGAGTGGAAAAAACCCACTATTAATAAACAAATGAACCATGTAAAAATGACAATTTCACCTAGTTCCTTTTAACATTACCGGTTCTTTTATCTTTTTAAAACATTTGTTACATTATTTAATTGCATTTTTATTGTATTTTTTATTATAAGGTCTCTATTAATTCAACTTAATTTTACTAATTTGATTTAAGCATTTTAATATATTTTAACTGATGATGGCTATGATATAGTCGAAACATGTATTTATAAAATAAATAATTTTAACAAAAATTAGAAAAATTGTCTTATTTATTAGAATATATATATATATATATACACACACACACACACACACACACACACACACACACACACACACACACACACACACACACACACACACACACACACACAGATATCTATATATATATCCTAAGTGCTCTAAAAATTCCTATTCGTCCAGCTTTTTTTCTATAACATCAGAACATCTTTGGAATTCTTATCCTTCATCTTGTTTTCCTGATTCATCTAGTTTGCAATATTTTAAGTCGTCTATCAATTGTTGTCTTGCTGGATAAACTTCATCTTTTCTCTTCCAGTAACTTCCAACTCTAATTGTGGTTGCTTGCAGCCTTATTGGAAGTGAAGATGTTAAAATATATATATACACACACAGACACATAATACTTTTATATGATTATATATTAATGAAGTTATTATTTATTTAAATCACTTTTAATAAGATGTAATATTTAAGTATTATTTAAATTACTTTTAGTAAGAAAGTTGACATAAGACTTGAAAAATTGGAAGTAATTGAACTCTAAAATCTTTTTTTTGCTTGTTTGTTTGTTTGTTAATTTTTTTTTTTTTTTTTTTTTGACACAAGACTTGCAAATTTGGAAGTAATTGAACTTTGAAGTCTTTTACTCTTTTTTTTTTTTAATTGCTTTTTTAGGATCTGAATTTTTACCAGAAAAACTTCTTGTGTTAGTAGCAGTATTATAGTAATATAATGACATTTGAGTAGCTTGTAAATATGATATTTTGAGCAAGAAAAATAAATAGCAGGTCGACTATATCAACAACAACAACAAAAAAATGACAATACTTTTAAGTCGTTGTTTGTTTTTTAAAAATTTTAATTTTTTAAAAATTGATAAGTTAATCAAATTAAAAGTTAAGATTATTTTAAGTATTGCATTATCATAATTTTAATTCAGCAAAAAAAGTTTTAATTTATACATAATTATTATGTATAAATGGCCCTTATTAATTATAATAATTATTTATATATAATTATAAACAAAAATTTTCTCTGCTTCATAGAAAAACAAATTTGGTAATACTAGGGTAGCGTTGAGATTTCTTTTACATTTAACAAATATTCTCACAAGTGTGAAAAACCTACACAACTAACAAATATTCTCACAAGTGTGGAATGCAAAACCTACACAACTAATAAATATTCTCACAAATGTGGAATGCAAAACACAACTAACACTATTATTACAATTCATGTAAATCTGTTTTGAATGCTTTGAAAGACTAATGATATTCAGTTTTTTTTTATACTTTCTATGTTTATCAGCATTAATTTAATGTTAAAACTGATGTAAAAACTTTGTATTAGAAATTTTAATTTTTTATATATTTATTGTATTGTTTTTCATTATACTTTTGTTTTTTGTTTTACATTATTGTTGTTTTTTACATCTAGAACCAGACCTGAGTGATCTGTCATATTTTAAAGAATTTGCATCTTTTTTTTAACAATTTGTTTCTTAAATTCTTTTAGTGCCCTAATCTGCCACTGGCCAAACACAATCTTACAAGTTTTATATCAGTATTCTAGGCATCTAATCCATTGAAAGATTGTGCTCAATCCAAGCCTAATAAAAAATACAATAACTTGAGCTGTTCATGTTTTTACGAGTTAACCTACAAATACTAAAAAAAAATTATTTTAAATGAATTACTTAAGGCCTCGTCCACAAATTGTCACAAATTTTATTACCATTTTAGACCCCCTCTCCCTACCCTTCATCTCCCATCAGCTTCATCCTGAGTCGCCACAAAACCACAAACCCCTTCCATCCCCCCTACCTTCCTAAAGCGTGACAATTTATAGGCGACCCCTAATGAGAAAGTATCTTCCATCCATCATTATCCATCCTGATTTCTATCCATCCTATTTCATCCATCCTTCTTTCCATCAATCACAATTTAATTTGTATTTGATTAAAATAATGACTAAAATTCTTGTGTAACTTTTGATTGACAGCATTCTTTTATACATATTAAAATTGCACTACTTTAAGGAAGGTGGATTGTTTTTTTATTAGTCTAAAGTGTCTTACTAATTTCTTTTGGTTTATTAGGTACAATAATGACAGAAAGAATAATTGTTCTTCTATATTAGTGATTTCTGCTTTGCCTTCTGTCTATGGTGGCTATCTTACTTGTCAGTCAACTGACTGGTCAGTTGACTGACAATTAGAATATTTTCCTGGTATCTGTTGATAAAGCTCCATTGGCCAGATCAAATGTAAAACAGTTTTCATCCATAATCAAAAAAACTTTTATAACATTGTTAATTTTTTTGTATTTTATTTAATCCAGCAACAACAAACTTGTTGTGATTTGTCTTCTTGTTTGTTTGACTTGTTGAATGTTCTTAAGACCCCCCTGTTAGAAATATTTTGAATGTTACACTAACCGAAAAGTGTAACAACAACTCTAGCATATATATATATATCTGCTATTGCTTACTCATTTTGCTTATCTTTATAGCATACGGAAGAAAAGATTGCTGCCTAAATCTTCAGTCAATGTAGCGGCACTCCTTTGCTGCTACATTGACTGAAGGTTTGGGGATTTTCCTGTTTGCTGAACAATGTGCAAAGGCTATTCATTGAAAATTTAAACCTCCCTGGACTAGATATAAATGTGTAGAAAAGCATACTCAACATGGAGGGCAACAGTTATTCTCTGTAGTTAACTTAAATGAAAGACTTTAACTTAATAATAATGTTGACATGTTGTTCTACAGCAGAAAAAAAAATTTATCTATAGTCGTAGTGTGTAACGTATATACAGCAATATTGTAAATATAGATTTTGTTGTTTTAAATTTTGTTAAAATTTGTTCAAGCATTTTTTTTTGTAACAACCATCTAAAGTGTTTAAATTTGGTTAGGGCCCCTCAATTTAAATTTTTTACCCTATTTATGACTCTTAGCACTTTTTTTCAATTTTAAAATGCTTTTTTCTATTTTTATATGACAAATGCACTAAAATAATTTTTTATTTTTAAATACTCTTAAATGAAAAAGTTTTGCTTGAGTGGCACAACATAAAACCTGACAGTCTCTTTAGCCAGAAGTGTGTTGAGTGTTTCCTTTCAAATGAAACTTAATTAGATAACTCCTTAAACACTTGAAATATCAATATATGTGTTCTCTATTACTGTGTTGTTCTTTAAAGTTGGTAACTTTTAACAGCATGAAAAAAAAAAGTATTTCTGCTTCTAGTTTTTGTGCAAAATACGGCTTAACCATTTTGAGCAATGTTGTCAAGTTCAAAAAAGACTGTTGAAAATTTATTGCAAAAATTTTCAATAGTGTAAATTTACAATATCAATTAACTTTTTTTTTAATTTATATAGTTACAAGTTAGTTAAGATTATACAATATGCACTGCACAATATTTGTGGATGTTTGAAAAAGTTTGATCAAATCAAAAAAAGTTGATCATAGGTCTATAAACACAAAGTATCAAATTTCAGGCAAACACTACTATCTGGCACAAGGCATGGGTCTTTAGAACAATATCTACCTATCGAGAAGTTATATTGTTTCAGAAGTTATATCAAAATTGACACAAATTAATTTTGAGTTAATAGATGTTTAGATACCACAAAAGTATACATTGAGCTGTATTCATGGTATATTATGTCACTTTTAGAATGTGCTCTATAGTACTTTTATGTACTTTAGAGCGCATTCTAAAATATCGGCAGGTTGATGAACACCTATTTTTAATCGGAATGGTACGAGCACATGACTACTTCAGGTTTTTTGTGTGTACAAGAAATGATGCGCAAATAGCTCTCTCCGTTCCAGGCTAGCTTCTGGTTCGCAACTAGACAAATTGTGACAAGTATTGTCAGCAAAGGAACCACTCATACATACAATATCACAAACATATGAACGTCTTTAATAAACCTATGCACTCAAAAAAAATTAAAACTCTAACAAATAAATAAGAATATTTAAGATTTTTAATTAATATTTATGAAAAAAAAATTTCACTGTTGAATAGTGGCGGGTACATACAAATCGTTCCGCGGGCGTCATGCTGCCCGCGGGCACAAGGTTGGAAACCCTTGGCTTACTAGTATGTTATCTGGCCAGTAAAAGCTGTACCTAAAAAAAAAGCAGAGGCAATATAGACAACATTGCAGCAGAAGACTTAGCAGAGTAATTATCTAACCAAAGCGGTATAAGCTCAAGAGCTTCTACCCGGTGGGCACAACGTCTGTGGGATGTCGATATGACGTCCTTTGGACGTCAAAAGTCCGTAGGACGTCTTTAAGACGTCCAGCGGACGTGTTGTGTTCGCTGGGTAAATGGATCAAACTTGAAACTGCGGTTTTTTAATTACCCTATAAACATCCAAAAGGAAAATGGTGATGACAATGCTCTTTAATGAAGAAATCTTTATTAGATTTAAGGTTTTTTTAATAATAAAAATATTATTAGTATAAAAAATGTTGTTAGTACAAAAATTTTTAATTTTTATAGTTTTTTAAAATTCCTGGAATTCCTAATTAAATTCACCTTAACCACTACTATCGGGGAGGCTTTTTTTTTAACTTTTTTTTTAGTTTTATTTGAGAATTTTTTGTTTATTCAGAAAAAATGTTTGTCAAAATAGAGTCATAGTTCATATAAATAATTCTAGTAAAATAAAAATATTAAAAGGTTTGCACTTTTAGTTAGTAAGTTAGTAAAGTAATTTGCTATAAGGAAAATATGGCGTCATCATAAAAAGTGCAAGATGCAAGATGTTTTTTAGAATTTTGGACAATGAATGAAAAAATTTCTTACAGTACATGGGTATATATGTTGACTGTTTTAAGAGATATAGGTAGAAGTATGAAAATTTGAAAGATTATGCCTAAATAGATATGAAAAAACTGAAGTTCTGAAAGATTATTTCTATTTGTGTCTAGATTTTTTGTATTAACTTTTGTTATACTTTTTTTTTAACTTTATAAGTTTTTAATTATTTATTAGTTTTGCGAAATAAACTAAATTGCTAATATTAAAAGTAGTTACAGTAACTATAGTAACTCAATTTTTTTTGTATTTTTTAGTGTTTCAGTATGAATCATTACGTTACGCTCTAACTAATGCAAAAAAATCAATAACTGACACTAACACCAAGACAAAGTAAGTATAATAATAAATTGAAATAATTGTACTGAAAAATACAAGTAAGTTTACTCATAGTTTATGCCTGGGTGGTGCATTCAAAGAGATTTGCAGATGCCACCTTAAATCAACCTTACCCAAGACAATCTTTATACAAGCTGGTTTATCAACAGATAAGTTGTGGGATATAGTGGGGGTCATTGTAGGTTACAGCTTTTTTACATCTTGTATTATGTTAAACGTGTCTAATAAGTTATTTTGAATGAGAAAACGCTGGCATAACATTATTTTAGTAAAATCAAGTTTTTTACTTTATTGGTAATCGAGTAACCTTTGTGCCCATTTCTCATATGTTATTATAATTTTATCAGGGTATCATTTACTACGTTGTTTTTAGAAGATAATACTGTTGTAACAATAACTGAAGACAACTTTATTTTTATAATGAGGTTCTTTGGTGATGGAAAAAAAAAACATTTCTTAGAACATTATTTAAAATATTTTTAATTAGTAAGCAGTTGTATTGTGTTTGTTGGTATTTTATTTCCAAGCCATTTCATTTATATGCTTTTTCCTAGGCTGCCATTTTTTTCCTAGGTGTAAATCACTTTTATCAGAGTTTAATGAACTACCTGATCGAATGACCAGAAAAAGGAAAACAAAGCGTCTAACAAGAAACACTAAAAATGTCGGTAAATTAGCGAAGAGTAATTCATCTGATTCTTCTGAAAGTGAAAATGAAGACGAGGTAATATAACGTACAAACATTAAAATTATAACGTATAACTTAAAAAATTACAATTATAAATATAATTTGTTATTGCTTATAATTTGTGTTTCAGGTAAGCGAAGAGGATAGTGAGGATGAAAATAACGTTCAGAGCCAAAACCCTCCGTCTAAAAAAAGAAAAAAATCGAAAACTTTATCTTCTGAAGATGAAGATTAAAATTTGAATGTTGTGACGTAAAAACAACTTTTCTCATCAATTCAGGTCAACTGGCAGATCCTCAGAAGATATAAAATTATTGGCAGATCCAAAGAAGATATAAAAAGTACAGTTTTGTGTACGGTAACATGACAAACAATAAAAAGAAAAGCATGAAACTCTCATTAAAGTTTGTGACTGTATAAAAACAGATATTATGTTCATGCTGATTCGAGCTTAAGAAAATTTGATATCTTTTGTGTGAACAAGTTTCTAAGTATATTTGTTAAAACGTCACAATTAGTTTCTAAAAATCGTACTTTAAATCTATCCTTACAATATAAATTATATTATAAAGTAATCTGGTGCATTTAAAGTTATTATAAGGGAGTGTGGCAGCATGATCAAATTTTAACTCAAATTAAGAGAAAAATTTTAAATAAATCGCAATAATAAAAAATATTTCATTCGTAACATTGTTTATGGCGCTTAGCGAAAACCTGAAAAACTAGGGAAAAGTTTTGAATTATTAGAAAATCAATGAATACCTGGAAAAGTCAGAAACTTGACTGAGATTACTTAAGATCAGGGGAAACTCAGGAAGACTTATTAGTTTTATGTTCAGCCTAAAGTTATTTTGCAATATCCAATATTTTGAATCGTTATTATTATTGGAAGTTGCTCACTACAATATCTTTACTTTTATAATGCATAGTAATTATATGTTAATTAAATAATACCCCGTTCATACTGACGATAAAACACGTTTTAATTGTCGTATTTTAAACGCGTTTTACATTTTACTATTCTCATCAAATTTAAAATTGGTTTTAATTAAAACACGCAACGTTAAAAGTTGTTTTAATAAAACAACGTCGCGAGGTTGTTTTAATTGCGTTTTATTACCCTGAACTGTTTTTAAATGGCGGAGGAAAAAGCTGTTGCTGAAGAAAAAGTTAAATCTAGAAAGAGAGCTAGACATTGGGATGATGAGGAAACAAAAATACTAATTAGTAAATGGTCAGAAGATAATATCCAAGAAAAGTTGAAGTCATGCACAAGGTTTTGTTTTGTTTTTTTCAGTTAAGTTGGATCAAATTGAAATAACTTGTTAAATAAAATCAAACCACTCGTTACTAAATAGTTTAAATAAATCACAAATAGACAAGAAGTGATTACGAATTACATTAATATTGAATAAACAAGGAAATGAATGTTTATAAATTGTACTTTTTACAACAAGATATTTATTTCTCTTTGATAGTTAGCACAATATATATATATATATATATATATATATATATATATATATATATATATATATATATATATATATATATATATATATATATATATATATATATATAACTTCATATTTTTTGGATTTTAGAAAAGGAAAAATTTGGGAGGAAATTTTGTTATTCTTGCAAGCTTCTGGATATGAAGACAGAGATAAAGAGATGTGTAAAACAAGAATTCACACATTGACAAGTGCATATCGCAATTATATTGATAATAAACGAAATACAAGTGGGACTGGTCCTTCCAAAAAACCATCCTGCTTTGATGAAATTGATAAGGTTCTTAGTGACAAACCAACCACATTACCAACTTTTTTGAAAGGTTCCTCAGGCATGAATGTTATTATTGAAAAAACTGCAGAAGTGAATAATTTTAATAATTGTGTTAATGAGTTAGTAAACTGTGAACATATAGACATTGAAACTACTCCGTCAAGTTCTAAATCTGAAGAGTTGGTAAAAAAAGATAATAGTTTTTACTTTAAAAAATCCAAAAAGAAAAAATCAAGAAGTGAGGTAATGTTTGAACAATTAAATGCCACTGTTAATAAATTTATGACCTCTCAGGCTGATATTGATCATAAAATTTTAGAAAGTATTTTAGAAAACCACAAACAAGAAGAATCATGTGTTATATTAAAAGTTCGTCAAGTTGAAGATTTATATTTTATTGAAATAGAACTTTCATTGGCAGATTTGACACTAGAAAAACTTACTTGCACAATAAAAGAGGAATTTTCAGTTCAAGATAATGCATCTTTATTGATTACCAAGTTACCAAATGTACTTATCCGAAATGATAAGGATGTTAAACGTCTTAAAAGTGGGACTGAGATAGAGTTTTTAATTATGATTAAAAAAATGTGAAGCTATTTCTTTGTTTTGTTATTTTTTTCTCAAAATAAAATAAACCATGCCTTTTACAACATTGTTTGAAAAAAATCATTTACAACTAAACAGTTGTAAAATAATGTTTTTTTATGGAATTTCTAATAAACTCAGCTTTATTGTCAAGTTCAATGCAACTGTGGTTTAATATAGGGTTTACTAAGTCAATTTCTGTTTGTTCAATCCATTCATTTAAATACTTTTGCTTTGTCAAAGTACAGAAGTTATGTAGTATACAACATGTTGTAACAATATTGACTGTGTGTTCAACTGTTGTATCTAATCTCTTTAAAAGACATTGAAATCGACCTTTTAATCTTCCAAATCCATTCTCCACCACCACACGACATTTACTAAGAGAAACGTTAAACTTTGCTTCTTCTATACTAAGATTTCCACGATCTGAGTAAGGTTTCATAAGCCAATTTTTAAGGGGATATGCTGAATCACCAAGGATAAGAGGACCAATTTCAATATTATCAATTATTTTAGATAAGTTTGTAGGTAAAAAGGTTCTAGCCAGACACTCTTTATATAAGGGAGAATTTTTAAAAACCCTTGAATCGTGTGATTTGCCAGTCCACCCTACAAAAATATCTCTAAATAAATACTTGCTGTCTACCAATCCCTGTAAAATAATGGAGTGATATTCTTTTCTGTTTATATAGTCCTCTGAATTTTTATGAGGAGCCTTTATTCTTATGTGACATCCATCAACTGCTCCAACTACTTGTGGAAAACCATATAATTTTTCAAAACTTACTATAATCTCCATTGTTTCTTCCCTTGAGGGTAAGGAAATGTATTTCTTCATTAAGTTATCAACAAAATGTTTACAAATTCTGTGAACTATTGTACAAACAGTTGATTTTCCTAAGCCAAATAAATTGGCTATTGTTCGGTAATCTGCAGATCCACTTAAAAAGTAAAGTGTCACAGCTAACTTCATTTCTAAAGGCAAAGATTTACGAAAGTTAGTGCCTTGTATAGGCATAAAAGGTGAAACTTCCTTGCACAGATAATTAAAGGCTGCTTTAGACATTCTTATGTTTTTTATCCAATCATCTTCGTTCCAACAGTTTACCATTGTTTCGTACCAAAAGCTTTGACTGCGAGGTTTAGTCCAAATTTTTCTGTAAACCGCAAAATTATAAGCAGTAATACAGTTTATCAGTATGTGCTGCAATTGCAGTCTTCTTTTTTTCCTTGATATGTACAATAATACTCGTAACTTCGAGATCAAGTTTTTCTTTGAGAGCGCCATTTTCGAACGTTAATATAAATACTAAAGAACGTTCAATCTGAACGCAAGAAAACTGAAAACATGTTTATTATAAAACTATGTTTACATTAAAACATGTTTATTTAAAACAGAATTTAGTGTGAACTGGGTATAATAAAGTAAAACACTTGAATTCGACTTAGATGTCACTGACTTATGAATTGACTTGAAGTTCAAATCACAAGTTGTATTTAAGCTATAAAATTGTTTAGAAAAAGAAATTTTTTAAATATCTGCCGCAATATAAAGCTTAACTTGTTTACATCCATTTAGCATATTGCACCAGAAGCATATTGCAGTGCGATATTATCGATAACTCGGTGTGAAAGCTACTGATACGAAAAGACACAAAAGCCCATTGTTTCTCATGACCGACGACCATGAGAAAAAATTTCCTTTAGAAAAAAAGTGGGGCCAGTGTCCCCCTGGCTCCGGTATTGTAGGCTCTTTTTCTAAATTCTATATATATTTTTTAAATTGCGCAGCCTGGTTTTTATCTCTGCTTTTACAACGTCTAGTTGCGTCCACATTAGGCTTCGATTGCTGACAGCCTTTTAAATTTGGTCTTTTGCAAATGTATTCATAGAAAACATGTATTTAGTTTAAATATAATATATACGTGTATTTGAAAATTAAGTTTTATTACCGTTTGTGCATATTAAGTTGATTAGATTTTCCTTAGAATATTATTTCAAGTCATATTTTTGATTAGTAAGCTTATTTCTTATAAAAGCTTTTTCTTAGCTATAAAATAAAGTTTGAAATTTTGAAAGTTTTATTTTGTTTACCGTAAACCGGGGTTACTCTGAACATTTTTGAGATATTTTTACTTGCTCTTTCTTCACTATTGACAATGTTTAAAATTTAACAAAATGAATATAGGGGTTAAGATTGACTCTTACATAATTCAAATTCAAAATGATATTTAAATAAAAGGTTTTTGTATAATATTAATTTAAATAGTCATTCAAAGTTACCCCACAAATGGGGTAACTTTGAATGCGTTTTTTTGTAAAAGCAAAACCTATTCAAAAACGCACTGTTTTGTTTTAATATTTAATAAAAACGACAGTCTAGTTTCACATTAATTTATTTTTGCTAAAATAAAATAATATTATTTTATAACAAACACCCATTTAGTATTTTATTTCATTTTAATGGGTAAGTTTTAAGTGGACTAGCATAAAAAAAGTCTCATTTACATCAGTTTTACTGACAGACAATGCAAGTGGAACATCTTTAAATTTTGCCAAAAAAATCCTCAAAAAAAATACTTTTAAAAAGGGCAAAAGTAATTTTTTTTTCTTCCCTTTGAGCCTGCTTTTTCCTTGACATCAACATAAAACAATAGTTAAGTAAATTAGTTACTGCTTGGCTTACTAAAATTACAACTACCATCTGGCAAATGATTGAAGATTATACTTATATCTAATGGGTAAATCCCATATTTCTTTCAAAACCACTAAGCTACTAAGTTGCTGATTACCTTTTGATCTGAAAAAATGTAATGTTTATAAGTAAAGAAAGAACAAAGGAAATTTATTTTTTGTAATTGTCTGCGCTTTTTTGGAACAAGAGATTACAACTAATAGGAACTTTAACTCCTACAATTTGACAAAAAACAATAACAAACCAGTCAAAAGAACGAATAGAATCAAACCGTCCTGACTTTAATTGTATTGTACATTAGGTGGTCCACTTTTAGTCCTTATTTTTCATAAATAATCAGCTTTATAAACATAACCAGAGACAATTTGACTAGAAGCACATTTTTGTATATTTGTATACTATGGATTTTCCATGTGTTTTCAGATTAAGTTTTTAAATTTTATTATACAAAGTGGTAACTTGCACCCAATGAACATCTAATGCTTTCATCTTATGTTTATTGTTACCATAAAATTTGAAAACTGGCGATCAGTATAATTTATATACTGCCTTACGTCAGTTTTTTTTTGTATAGACGTAATATAGTACTGCTAAGAAATGCTAAACAAAAACAAATTTAAAGATAAATAACAGTACTTTCAACAAACTTAATTCAACACAATATTGAATGTACATACACATATTATATGACATATTTTTCATACAACATTTTAAATTTATTAGCGTTTAGCAACAAAAGTATTTAGATACACAGACACACACAGACAAATATATACATATATATATATATATTTATATATGTGTGTGTGTGTATGTATATATATATATATATATATATATATATATATATATATATATATATATATATATATATATATATATATATATATATATATATATATGTGGGTGTGTCTATGTGTGTGTGTGTCTACGATGTAGACACACACATATGTTTATATATGTGTATGTGTTTATGTTTAAACACACACACGTATATAAATGTTTATATATCTGTGTGTGTTCACATACAGAAACAATGTGTATGTATGTGTGACTTACTGTTTATACAAATAATAATTTAATTTTTATTCATAATAATATTAAATATAATACATGTATGACAGGAATTTTTTAAGTTGTTTCATGATTTCGACTATTTATGTAGTGGGGTTACTTTGAACCTTATTCAAAGTTACCCCATATGCGAAAAAATGTATACGATAAAGTATGTTATGCTATAGCAATGGAACATAACTATAGTAGGCTAACCAACTTTTTTAGATTTTACATGCCTAATAAATTTATAAACAAAAATTATGCAACTTAGACAACAAGCTGCTACACTATCTGAGGCAGTGTACAAAGTATTCTGACTAATTTTTTTGAGAAAAATATCCGAAATATTTAATTAATTTTTTAAGGAACAATAATAACAAAGACAATAGACAAAGTAAAACTTTAAATAATCAAAATATAAACTATTTTTAACACTTTGATGTTTAAGGTTTGAACAGATTCATATAAGTTCTTGCCATAATAACAACTTGAAAAAAATATATTTGTATTCAAAGTTACCCCGCTGTTCAAAGTAACCCCGGTTTACGGTACTTTTTATTTTAGATGTAAATCATTCTTATCAAAATTTAATTAAAAAATGGGATTTAGTTAATTACAAATACATAATGAGTTAGTGCTAATTGAATCAGAAGTTAGGGACTTGAGACTTTTGAATTGGCTTTACTTAACTTCACGCTCGTTTTAGACTAAAGTGAAAGGACTTGAGAGAGAATTGTGACTTGTAAAACGATGATTTGGTCTCAGCTCTGGTCGTGAGAGTATTATACTTTTCCACGTTATCAGGAAAAATCATATACTTTTCACTAACTGAGGTCTAGGAATAAATACTTTAAAACAAAAGAAAATTAAGTACTCAGGGAAAATTGATTGAAAATCAATTTTCTTTGAGTATGCCATGAACCATAGATAAATAAATCAAAAATTTAGCAAAAACACTATCGGCCTTCAAGATGATGCTTTATTAATATTTGTATGTATAAAATTATATAAATATTTAAATTCGTATTATCGAATAATTAAAATTTCTGGGATAATAAAAACTTAAAATGTAACATGCTCTCTAAATAATCATGGTGCCCCATGTGTGAGGCACATGTTGAGAGTAATTGGTCTAACTTTAAATATGCCTGACTAGTCGTGGAAACCTAGACTTAAACAAGACCTGTAAAATAGCATCCATTTTCAGGGTTTTGTTTAACTCTAGTCTCTACACTGCTATAATACCCTTAAATTTAAAAACCTGTTCTAAATTTGAAAGTATTAATAAGTAAGATATTTGACTTTTTTTTTCTTTTTTTTTTTTTTGTAACATAAGTTAGATCAAAGTTTATAGACTTTTAAATCAACTACATTTTGGCATTTAGAAGTATTAATAATTAGATATAAGAAGTAATTGTTATAAGGATAAATTATAAGAAGTAGTTATTATCAAGGTAAATTATATAAAAGTAGCTATTAAATTAAAAGAACTAAGGAGTAGTAGGGTCGTTTCCACACTTACCGTGAGTTTAACAAAAGTTATAAAATATATTAGATTACTCAAAAAGTAGAAATGCTTTAGAAATGAGTTTTTGCAGCCGTCAATATAATACTATAAAGGTTAAATTAAAACTATTCTCACTCTTAAATTTAAATCAATAATGTACTTATTTTGATCAAACTTTTAAAGCACAGTTTTCCATACTTATAAAAATAATAATTAATAAGTAATAAAAATATTATTATGAATTAAAACTAAAGTTTTTAAAGTATTTCCATTACTTTATTATCTTTTTTTAGTTTTTTCATTTAATAACTTTTTCTTCATAGCTAATTGTTTCTTTTTTAATCTTTCTTCCTCTACTTTTGACTTTTTATTTGCAGCTAATTGTTTCTTTCTTAATTTTCATCCTTTATTGGTGACTTTTCTTGCACTTTTGTCTTCTGAATTTGCTACCACGTTTTGGATGTTACAACCGATGGTAAACGTTCTACTTTGCTCTTGGACATTTGGAGTGGTTGTGATGGCCGTATTAAAACATTTTTGATTGGATTTATGATTTCTGCTGCTATTTTTAAACTGAAACAAGCTGGTTTTGGTTCTATTACAGCTGCATTTTTGCAATCAGGCATTTCCATATCGGCTATAACTTGCACATTTTCTAAATTACAAGTTGTTGATCGAATTTTTATTACCCTGTTGTATTTCATCAGGTAAAATTATGGTCTCATATGTTTCAGGACTTTCCAAAAATGATACAACTGGAGTATGTAAGATCGCATTTTCAACCTAATTGTTCAACAGCTATTTTAAATTGCTCTAAAACACTTAAATCAATGCATTTTTCAATAAAGGTTATGGAAGAGGAAATTGATAAAGTCACACTTGAGTGGTTCTCTTCTAAATAAGGAGCCGGAGCAACAGTTGACTCATATAATTTGAACAATATTTTTGTAGTCAATATTGTTAGCATCAAATGGAAAAATTCCGGTATTTTTAAAACCACTTTTAATATTACTTGCCATAGAAGGATCGATTCTAAAAAAATTTAATGGTTCTGGTACATTTTCATTGTTTAATTCTTGTCTTTCATGGTCATTGCGCCATTGTCGGCAAAAAGATTTTCACTTTACTTTCATTGGCCCAAAAACTGCCACTTCAAGCAGCTGCAAAATATGTGATGCAATTGGGAACAAAGAAACAAGAATTATTCCATTTTTAGAGCAAAACTCACTAAGTTCGATAAAAAAATGTGACTCATGACCATCTAAAAAACACTAACTGGTAAAGGAACTTCTTCTTTTATCAAAAATGGATGAAAAACGTTTGTAATATACTCAAAAAAACACTCTGCGGTCATCCAACCATTTCCACTTTTTCCAATACCCCATTCCGATGGAGCAGCTTTTATAATTCTATTTGGAAGACGAACATATTTAAAAATTGTTAATGATAGAGCAAAAGTTCTGCTGGCATTTACTGCAAATAAAGTGGTGATGCTTTTTTTATTACTTCGAGCACTTTCTTTAAATGTATTTTTTCTTTGTACACCAATTAATAAACTAGTTTTTAGTGACAACTGAAAACCACTCTCATTCATATTGAAAACGCGCATTGAATCATTTAAATATTGAGCGTTTTCTCCTAAAAGCTTCGGAACTTCAGTAAACCATCCTCTTATGGCTTTTTCAGTAACTCCTCATCTAGCTCGGTTTTAGTATTCACCTTGTTTTTGAGATAGCTGTTTGTGACGGAGTAGAAATGCATAAAACCAATCTTTTGCAGGACGATTGTTAGTAAATTGTGTTTTTATATTGTTGGAATTCAAACATTTTTGCACAGTATCTAATACTTGTACTACAGACATGGCAAATCCCATTCTGGTACATGTTAGTAACCACTCGATAACTTGTTTTCAATTTGTTCACCTAGAACCAATTCATACCCGCAGTGTTGTATCTTCAAAGCAGTTCTTCCAGATATTTTATCACGAAGCGTCTGATAAAAAATTCCAAACGTCTTGCTTGCTTTGTACACAACCATATCTTTTTTAACAGCATTAATAGCAACACGTAATTGACTATCTGTATATTGAAGTATTCGTTTTGAGCTAAAAACCTTTGACTTACATTTTTGTCTTGCCATTGTAAAAGAATCTAAGTAAAATAATATTTATTTTTATAGCAAAAAAGAAACAAGTTGATTATTCATTGGGCATACGATATGTATGGAATGACATCTTTTTTAGTTCATAGTTATCGAACATTCAAAAATACTATAATGATGAGTTGTTTTAATAATATTAATAATGATTTATGTTTTATTTACCTGATTAAGTCAATTTAGAAATAAAATTTTAGGTTATCTTTTTAAATTTCCTTGTTTTATTTAGAACAGCCGGTACTTAAAAAAAAGTATTTTCACAGGCGGACGTAATAAACCCATTGAGTTCATATAAGTAACTATGTATTGCGGTTTCTATCTATTGTAATAGAAGTGCATGACGATGTCGTTGATACACAAAATATAAAAAATTCATTTCTACTTTTTGCAAAATTTATGAACCAAAACAAAAACTTTTAAAACTTAGCGTTAAATAACAAAGGTCAACAGCAACTGTTTTTTTTGTTAAATTGAACTGTTAAATTTAAATAATTATAATGTATATAACTATAATAGAATAAAAAAAGAAAATAGTAGTATTATTTTTTAATATATTTTTAATGCTTTTTTGTTGTTTACTTTTATTTCTTCCTTAAAAAATAATTTTTATGTTCAGTTTAGGTTATTTTTTTTGTATTTTTTGTTTTAAAAAACTCGCATCCAGTTTATGACGTCATCCGCTCGTTGAATAGGCCTCTTATAAAGAACGCCACGATATATATATATATATATATATATATATATATATATATATATATATATATATATATATATATATATATATATATATATATATACACACACACACACACTCTCACACATACACACACACACACACTCTCTTTATATATATATATATATATATATATATATATATATATATATATATATATATATATATATATATATATATATATATATATATATATATATAAAGAGAGTGTGTGTGTGTGTGAGAGAGAGAGAGAGAGAGAGAGAGAGAGAGAGAGAGAGAGAGAGAGAGAGAGAGAGAGAGAGAGAGAGAGAGAGAGAGAAGCGTATTAATCGTGTTATATTGTATATAATTCTTATCAAAAATTTTTAAGTTTTGAAAAGGACGGAGATAGGTAGATTATTATTATTATTCACATGTAAGTAGTTTGAAAACAAAATTGAAATTAGGTTTGCCAGTGTTTTGAATCGTTACCTTTTAGTAAAAAAAAATAACCTTCCTTTTATTTTTTTAAATGAATTCTTGAGGGTCCTTTTGGAAATCAAGATTTTTATGGAATTCTAATATAAGAAAAAAAAATTTATGTCGGGGTTTTTAACGTAAAACAAAAGTGTATTTTTTAAAGTTCTGCATCTTTGGAATTGACAAACCCGGTTGACATAGTTCTGAAAATGAATTTCACTTATATTAGGACCTATCAAACATTTTGTGTACGAGAAGGGATCTCAAGAACTCATCTAAATCCAAAAGTATTTTTTTATTTTCCTGTAATAATAATAGAACACCGTTCGCGTCTGCATTATATGTTGTAAAGCAAAAGCTAGTTACTTCTAAATCAAACTCTTTTTGATGGACCAAGGGTAGGCATTTTGTATATTATCTTTATTTTACTTATTAATTAATTTTGTCACTAAAGGAGAATACAATCCAGTGTTATAGAAGGGGTCATCCATATATTACGAACCCAAGGTGTCCCAAATTGTGTAATTTACGTACGAGTGCGCATAGGGGAGAGAGGGTGAGGGGTTCAACAAATGTATGTAAATAATCGCAAAAAATTGAGGTGGCAGATCAAGTTCATTTTCCCATTAATAAGGTGAACGCCACTCACGTTCATGACCTGTTAAGATTATAAAGGTTGAACAGTGCAAAAAAAAAGTGATCACGTTCGCAAGCGTGAATGAAAAAAAAGGACAAAAATGATTTTAATCAAAAATGGTTTTAATCTTTCAAAATTTTAATTCGAAAATCGAACTTTTTTCGAAATAAAACCTTCATAATGCAGAAGCTTATAAAATAATAAAGACATTTTAATAAAGTTGTAATAAATTATCATTTTAAAAAAGTTATTTACATTAACAAAGAAATATTACATAAAGCAAACCAGTTTTTTAAGAAAATGGATAACACTGATAGATACAACCAACTGTCTGCTGCCGAGTGCATATTTATGTCTCAGAGTTCGAAATCAGTCCAGCAGAAGGAAGCAAATTGTTTGTGGGATGCAATTAAAAAAAAAAAAAAATCTAACTTCAAACATCTCATAACTGAATGAACAACTGTTAGCTTTGTATGAGATTCGAGATACTGGATTGATGACTGAAGACCTGAAGTTGAAAATGAGTTCTGTCGAAATGGATGTTAAAAAGAAAAAGAATCAACTGAAAAGGTTGGAAGGTGAAGCTGATTGTCAACCAAAATACATTGAATGCAAGAATCAGAATTGCTTTAATTGGTGCTGCAGCCAGTAATCGTCGTCGTTCCGAAACGTTGAGATTATGTAAAACATTGGATAATTTGAAAAAATCACTGATGGCACAAGAATACAGCTTGTCACTTTCAGCAACGTATTTACAACTCTTGCCTAGCAAATCATTGTTACTTGAAAGCAAGTGACATATTAAGATGGTGCCCGTTTAGCTCTCGTGTAGAGAACACTACCCATAATCGTCATCAAGATGCTGCCTTTGCTTTCGCATCCATGGTCTACTTGGATAAAATATATGCCACGTTTGGTTCTGAGGCATGTTTTTTTTAAAGCATGGTTTAGCGGCAGCAACAAAACAAGTACCGATATTGAATACAAAAGAATACAAAGTCAAACTGCCGGACCATGACTTTGCTGTTGCTGCTTGACACAAACTTATTCCATCAGTTTATGCGTGTGTCATCAATCCTGACAAATTCACCAATCCTATCTCATGTTTAGATCCCCCATAGATTGCAATAAGATTGATGAAACATGATAGCAGTACTGCCATCAGAAATGGTAGTGACCAAGAGTGTTTGAGATCCATTGACACTATAAGATAATTATGACCTGATCTGATGGTCAAGTCAAGCCAATATTTATTGTTGCAAGCGATAGTGGGTTGAATTAAAATCCTTGCTTTCTAAAACCACTCCAAGTTGCCATAGCCAGGTTTAAAGCATGGAACTTTGATACATTTTTGACAGGTACCAATGCACCTCACTAATCGGCGTACAATAGAGTGGAGAGACGTATAGCATCACTTAGTCGTGAGTTAGTTGGGCTTAGTCGGGTTTGGTGCTACCTCATGACTACTTTTGTCCACATCTTGATGGATCCGGGAAAACAATAGACGCAGAATTGGAGAAGCTAAATTTTGAGAAGACAGCAACAACCTTAGCAGAAAAATGGTCGGAGTTAACAGTTGACAACCAGGAAGTATTTGCTGAATATGGAAATCCAAATGATACAGCAGTAACATTAGAATAACTTTGTGCAAAGTGGGTGGCAACTCATATTAGACAGAGCCAGTACTTTTTGCAAATTGTAAAGTGCGACAAACGTGACTGTTGTCAACCATGGTGCAGTTTATGGAACACTTATTCCCACAATGCTTTTTTCCAGAGACAGTAGTATTATCTTATTTAATTGAAGGGTTGTGCATTCCAGAAACAAGCATGGTATCTGCAACTACCAAACCGTATTTTGTTTCCCTTGCAAAACGAATAACATTCACGTCAGTCAAGATACCACTGGAATCTCCATTTGACATGTACTGTCCATCAGTAACCAAAAATGAGCTTCAAACAAGATCTTGCCCAGAGTGCAAGAATATATCATGGATTGCAGGCAAGCTCGGAGCACCACCAACACATCCAATACTAAAGCTGACGAATCTGGTGATGACACGGTTTAGATGCCATCTGCTGATAAGCCGGAGAGTGAGCTACCAGTTATTCTAAACTTGTTTGAGTGGCTGCAAACTGCATTTGAGCTAAAGCTAGAGGGAAACTAAACTGAAAATTAACTGAAATGGTTGACATTAAAATGCTACAAATTTTTAATTGCTTGCTCTGTAATACTTGTATTGAACATATAATTATGAGATAATTATAAATTCTTCAACTTTAGGGTTTTGTTTCTCAAAAATTTTTTCAGTATTATATAATAAACTTAGTTGATGTTGGATTGACTATTTATAACAATGCTGCCATGGATATCGCGAATAATATTATGAACATAGTCATGTCGGATTTAATATTTACAACGGTAACTTAAGTTAGATAACTTACTCGTTAAACACAAATTATAACAACGTGTAAACTGATGAGTTTAAATTGGTATGTTTTACTCGATTTGTTTTGTATATTTTACTCGATTAGCTATTCCCTTCAATGAAAGTTTTATGCTACTTAGAAGCGCTCGAACTATTTTTCACTTTTCTACTTTACATTGTAAACAATAATGAGACTTTAGCAAATAAAATTTAAATTAAACATCTTGAACCTGGACATACATTTTCAAAATATTCATAACTTTCAAAATATTCATTACGGTTCAAAATATTTATAACTTAGTTAAGCAGCAATTGGCAAAGTTTATGATTTTAATGAATACTTTAAATGTATGCAAAATGCTGATTCTGGAACAATATAGTTAAGTTAATGCAACCAACAATTATTAGCGACTAGATAAACTCGTTATCCACTTTCCAGTTGAACAAAACTAAACCATATCTGCTAAAGTTAAAAGGCTGGGTGTAGAAAAATCTGTTACATGAGTGGCTGCAACAAAAGTACAGCAAAAAGATGACATAATTTCTAAATTGTGTTTACTTATGCCAGACGACAGTTTTGAACTCATCTTAAACGTCTAATTTAGACGATTTAATCGAGCCAGAGTGAAATAAATTTTTTACTTACTAAAATCATTACGGTGTTTATAGATTGGCTTTTTTTATCTGTTTAGTCTTTATTTTTGTCTGACTTTATCCAAAATTGTTTTTTTAATTTTATAGTTAAAAAAAAAATTTATAAATAAATATTTAAAAAGTTCTTATGCTATGCATATGAACAATAAGTATATTGCAAATGTACACTTTACAGATACTGTTATCTTCCTTATCAGGGCAGAATATTAATTTAAAAAACTAAACACAGTTTTGGTTAAAATTTTAGTGTTTACCGATGTTATGAAAAAATTGTTTTTTTAATGAACATTTTTAATTTAACTTTTTAATTATATTGTTGAAGTTTTTACTTTATTTTTGACGAAATGTTGTTCACACAGACACACACACACACACTTATTCCAAACGTGAAGACAACAAGTTGATAAAATATTTTTCCTATTCTCAACTAGACTTATATTCATCAATAAATTTTTTTCAGAGTTCAAAAGTTATGACCATATAATTTTTAAGACCCCCTTAAATTGAGGCGTGTTTAAACTTAATATGGTCATTATTTTTGAACGCTGAGATGAAACTTAAAGTTTGTCGATGAATATAGGTCTAGCTGAAAAAAGTACAAAATATATAATTTATCAACTTGTTGCTCTCACGTTTCGGGTGGGGAATGAAATTTTAGGGCTTTTTTATTCCCAGCCTCCATTCATCACAATTTTTTGCAAAGAATCATTATTTGACATAAGTATAAACATACAAATGTTTGGAGTTTGTTCCATGTCTAGAAGTTAGCTATCTTAAACACCAAAAAATGCTGGATCCGTCACTGACACACACACACAAAGTTGTATAGGAAATTTTAAAACAAGATAATATACTGTTTTAAAAGTTCCTTTACAATTGCGTGTTTTCTTTTTTGATTGTGTGTGTGTGTGTATGTGTGTGTGTGTGTGCGTGCGTGCGCGAATGTGTGTGCATTGGTTTTAAAAATGTTTATGCGCGAAACGAGGCGTATGCGCGAAAACTTTCTAGGTCCGCGTTTATTTGAAAACTCAATAACTGTATGAGTGCCGCGGTTGTAATAAAAATCTGTGAATTTGTAATTGTAGAAATAATTTCTTTGTAAGGCTTAATGATGAATGTCAGTGGAAAAATTGTATTTGCTTGTGGAGAAGTTCCTGAAGAAATTCCTAATGGTTCCTTATTAACCGTAAAAGTTCAAGATACAAACAGGATGGATGCTCCAGCAGTTCTTCTTGGAGAATATAAGATAATTATTCAAAGTTATAATAAAGGCGATTTGTTGACTTATGAAATTAAAAATGCAAGTTTGCCTTCTTATAAAAGAGCAACTGTAAGTTTATTTGAATTTTATTATAATTATATTTAAGGAAAAAAGTAGATTCAAAAAAAAAACTTGAATTAAGAAATAGTTATTTCCACATAAAATGAATAAAAGTTCGAAAAATAAACAATGTAAAAAGTTTATTTTTAAAATTGATTTAAAATGATATACACAATCAGTTAAAAAATGTCATAAAAGTACAAAAGAAGACGGTTAAAGAACTGGTTTTATCTAAAGGATCTAGATTAAATGTGTTAATTTTACATGGTTCACTTGTTTATTAATATTGGAATTTTTCCACTCTATATACATACTTTGACACACTCTATATACAATCTTTGAGTTTTAATACAAATTTGTTTGAGGCAGAATACAAAAATGAAAAACTTGCCATTATTAAGTTTATCAAAAAACTTTCATTTGAGTAAAGATAAGTTAAAGTAAATGTGCAGAGTTTTTATCCCTCCTATAGTTTTTGATCATTCATGTCTTTAGATGGCAATTAGTTTTTCTAATATAACAGGGTTTATATCCTGCACACTTAAATTTATAGACAACAAATGATTTAAAACTTTAGGAAAGGGATGAAAGATAATTTGGTGCTGATAAATTGTGATTTGTTGATATCATTTTCCAAGAACACTTTATGCAGTAAGAAAACTACTCCATTCTTTTTCCCAGTGTTACCACTTTCATTGTATTAGCAATAATAATCCTTATTGAATTCTGCAAATTCCGATGTTCATCAAGAACTTTTGCAATTCTTACAGCAATAGTTTTAGCCATCCCATTATTTAAACACGACAAGTTCAACTTTACTTTAGTTCTCTCATTCTTAAATATTGACACCTAATATTCACTTTCCACTTGAAGTTTTTTTTGATAGCAACTACAATTTTAAGGTGATTGCTATCAAAATGTAATGACTGTTTTATGTGAAACTTTTCAATTATTTTAGCTTTAAGTTTAGCAACTTTTCTGAATTTTTTTATAAACCCTTTAACTCCAAAGTTTGAGCTTTGGTAATAAGACTGTTGTGCAGAGAAACAATTTAAGCGCTGGACATGGTGGGGATCAAACTCAGAGTTTCATGTTTATAAAGCATATGCTCTGTCACTACACTACTACTCCACTATGCTTTGAGTTGTAATATTGATAGCATCGCTAGAGGGGCATCTATAAAACTCTCTATTATATTGAAAAACTGGGATTTTTTGAAAGAAAATATTATTATTTAATTAAAATTCATAACTTTTATTTGTATTTTTTAATATATTCTAACAGGGTACCATCAAATATGATTTGGGTACTTTAGGTTGATAGGCTAGAAGTCCTTTTGGCTTCGGGCGCACCCTCTGACCCAATATCAAGATTATTACTTTGTATCTTCATATAAAAATGCATGCAATTTAGTATCAAAAGAAAGAAAGGTTTTAGGGATAAATGCGTGAAAAGGGTGCAAGAGGGTATTATTCGGAAGCTCTACACCTCTCAAACCTTGGATAGGGTGGGTTAAAACTTGAAAATTATTTTTTTTGTAATAATAAATAGTATTTATATAAAACACAAAGTTTTCATAAAAAAATCAAACTCAACTATATACAAAAATTATTATACAAAAAGATTATATACAAGTATCAACTTAATAAATATATACATACACCTATCAATAAGTGTATATAGATTCAGCTAAGTGAATCTATATAAACTTATTAATAAGTGTATTTTTAGTTGTTAATAACTACATTCCTGAATCCTCTGCCATCCCTCTTCCATCATCAGGCCCATGTGCGGTAGGCCCTTTTTGATTTAGGCCCAGGTTGGCTTTAGCGCCAAACCAAGAAATCACTCCTAGACAAGTCTATATTTAAAACAAAAATATTAAATGAGTGTTTGAAAAATTAAATGAAAAATAAAAATTAAAACACAGTAAAAAACTTACCAAAGAGGTCTTGGTTTTCACTCTGGGTGCCAGATGGCAGTGATGACGTGGATAAAGCTGGTAAATTTAATTTTTAAAATTTTTAATATGAAATAAGTTTAATAAAAATTATAAAAAATAGTGTTCATTTAGTAAAAAACCATTTAAAAAAACAAATTTATAACATCATTAAGATATATCTACCAAGTTCCTCCCTTTTGCGCCTTTTACCTCCTTTAGTGTCTAGAGTGTCTTTAGTGTAATAGAAAGTGAGAAATACCTTTTATATTGTCGCTTCAAGACAACTTGCACAGCATCAAGACAAGCAGAAGTCATTTTTTTAAACTGGTTATCTATGAAGCTTATACGAGTGTTAGTGGTTAGCAATGGAGCATATATTGATTTTTAAATGTTAGGGGCAAGAGTATTCCCAAAAAAATCTGTTCTTCTACAAAACTGAGCAGCTGGATTAGATTTACTTTTTGTAATTATTAGCAAAACTTTTTTTTACTAACTGACTACCAGAAACATGATCAAAAGTTGCATCCTGAGCTAAAACATAAAACTTTTTCATTCGAGGCTCAGTAGGGAGTTTTCCAAACAATGCAAGCACACGCATTTCTTTTATGGCAGTTTTATTACAAAATGCCCCTTATAGAATTGCTTGCAAACTTTTAAATTTTACTGTTCCAACAGTGAGGAAATGTTTAAACTCACTGTAGTGGTTGATAAAAATGAAACAATTATTGAAAAAGAATATGAAGCTGATTTCCACGATATCTAGGAATAATACTTCCTAGATATCGTGGATCGTTTTCATCTAAAAAATTTACAAATCCTTTTGGATCACCTTTGACGTCTATAAACCTCATTTTGTTCATGGCAAAAACAATTTTAACTGCCATACAATCATTTCCAAATAACTAACAACTCTCACACTCAAGAGACTGTAATGCTGAGCGACATAAAACTGCAATTGTGTCGAGAGGTTGCAAATGGCAGTTCAGCTCATTCAAATTCTCGCCCTAGGTTGCACAAACTTTGCTTATAGTAAGATGGTTGACTGCAACTCTGTCTGACATTGTGTTAGATATATTTTCAATAATCGAGTTATGACATTCATCAAAGCTACTTTGGTAAAAATCTGAATAAACGAACGCCATATAATCAATTGAAGTGCATATATGACTTTCATAATCCAATGCTGTTCCTCCTGGTTACTGATCTAGAGCAAACACAAGACATTTATCTTAAGATGTTAAGTTAATGCTATTAATGTGGACACTTTCTTGTGTTGTAGCATCAAACCCAAGAGTAGGATTATTGTTATGTATAGGCCACTTGCTTGCAAATCTGAAATACTGCCAAGTTCACGAGCTCTTTGCTCAACAGTACTTCAATGAGGAATATTATTAAAAATAACACCCATATAATACCCTATTTTGCTCATAAGATATGGAATGTTACCTGATGGTTATATTACACAACAACATATTATAAATTATTATTCTTATTTGTAATAAATATGTTTTTTCATCTTCCGGCATAATTACATTTCTTTCCTCCTTAATCTGGAGCAAATCATTCTCCAAACTAGCAATTACCCTGTTACTTGTAAAAATATAGCAGCATTATGCTTAGTTTTGAGTTGCCTTAACTTATGCTTTTCATTTAATTTCAAAGCTTTTTTTTCAGCTTTAAAGTGACGAATCTGATCACTGTAATTTTATTTTTTTGTGTGTGTTTTTTTCAGATCTGTTATTTCTGCCCTTAAAGCTTTAATTATTTTTTCTATTTGTTTAACATTTTGCCTCAGAACACGTAATTGATTTGGCATGCTGTTTAATTCAGCTTTTAATAGTGCTATCTTGTTTCAACATTCTTTGTAAGAGTTAGCAAACCGAGAAAACAAGTAAGATAACCTACCTTTTTGTTTTTGTTTTATAAGGCCTAATTTCTCTCTAAATATTTGTTAAGTTACGTCTCATTCGCTATAACCTGCAGATGTTAATATTCAACTAGTTAAAGGAGATAAAACATTCATATTGATATATGAAACATCTGAGAAGCCTGATGGTAATACAATATTAGGCAAACTTGATATATGGCTTAAAAGAGGTTTATTGCAAAATTCAAAAAAACGCTTACTGTCCTCAGCCCTGTTATAATTTCAAGACCAATTCAATGATTTATTTATGAGACTTCTAACCAGATTTTTACACGTTTCTATCTTAAAATGTCTAGTGACTTGTTGAGATGTTTTGAGAAACGAATCACTATTTTTTGTAAATGATAAAAAAATATGTCCATTTCTACAAAATGTATTACACTTTGTATTAGAGTCAATGCCTATTTGCGACAATTCAAAATTAGCAGTTAAATACTTTTTGCATTCACTATAAAACAAAAACTTTGTTTTTGGCCCCATGATAGCAGAAAAAAAAAGTTTAATTATTATAAATAAAAATAATATATTTAAATAATGGTAAATATAATGACATTAAAATTGCTAACTATATTACAACTATTCAGTACAATTAAATAATCTATATCCAACATCATTATTGTTATTACTTGTACATTCGACCCCTCTTCACTGCGAGTGTATTGCATTATTGAAGCTTAAAAAGTTGTCTAATTAGAGTATAATGTTAAGGTGTCTGAGTATGCTTTATGGTGATAGAATATATTAGAAAAATAAACCAGCATTCTTTGATATATACTTGCTGTCCAAACAACAACAAAATTTTACCTAATTGGAGTAGAGTTTTAAAGTGTCTGAGTATGCTTTTTTTTCAATGAAATTTGGCAGGTAGTAAGAAAAAAGGTTATTTAAGGTGAGAGAATATATTAGAAAAATGAACCAGCATTCCTTCGATATATACTTGATGTCCAAAAAACAAGCAAATTTTTAACAACAATCAAATTCATAATAAATAAAATTTTACATTAAAAAATCCATGCAAAATTCAAGTTCCATAATTCTAGTATTCAAGAAATATCTGTTGATACATATTTCTAAAAAATAACAGAGCAAAACAAGTTCATACCAAGCAACTTTTCAACAAACTTGAAAAAGCGTATAACAGAAATTTGATCAAAAAAACAGTTTCGTAAAATCTGCATTTACGCGTACCTATATATGTGTTATGTTTATAACTAGATATCCAGATATATAGTTGTTCCATACATTAGTTTTGAGGTGACCTCTTTTTAAATCAGGAAAAATTAAGTTTTATTTTAGGGCAAAATTCATTAATTAAACAAGAAGAAGTTTATCAATATATGTAATATATGAATAAACTTCTTCAAGTTTGTTTAAAATGTGTTTTTTTTATTGTTACAAAACTTGACATAGTAAATGTCATTAAATATAAAAAAATATTTAGAAGGTAAATCCTTTAACTTTTACTTTGTTTTGAATTTTGTTGTTTTAAAATGAATTGTTTTATTTTATCTAGTTTTATAATTCGTTTTTAATTTACCCATATTATTCATATACTGTAGACATTTGTAGGCAGGGGCATGTTAGCTCACATTTTTTACTTTGATGTGTAAATTTTCAGGTTTTATTTTTTTTTTTAATAGAAATAAGTTGACAAGACCCTAGACTATCCGAAAATTACAATAATAAAAGCTCATGATGGGTTTTCAACACACTTATAATTATTTTTGTTAGGTTATGTTGTCTGGGCAAATGTGCTCTATTATTTTTAAAATGGGGTGAACATAATTTCTTTATTCTGCATTATATTATTTTATTTATTAAATTAAAAAAGTATAATTGAAGTTGTAATTAGTTTTTTGAACCTTGAAAGTTTTATTTTTGAACATATTTCATAGAATCCCTCTAATTCTTAAAAAATTTATTTTCGAAACATTTCAAACACAAAGTATTATAGGTATAAATATACTGTTTAATAATTAAAATAACTGATCAGTATAGATTTTCACATATGTGCCCTATTTGCATTGGCTCAACTGACCCCATCGATATATGTAAATTATAAACAATTTTCTTTTTAAACCATCAAGTAATACTGTATAACACTATACTATAATGAGTCTTATTTATAAGCTTTAAATTTAATACTTAAATAATGCAGTACTATCAAGCACCAATGAGCACAACACACTAAAGACATAGTTCAAAGTTTACTTCAATGTATCAAAAATTCTTAAAAAGACTTCTCACACTTAAAAATGTGATCCGATTAATATTATATGATACCAAGAATATAAAATTAAAAAAAATAAAGTTAATAATAATAATATTACATGTTATTAAAAAAAATAATACAAATAATGGTAAAAATAAATGTATTTACATATTGATTATATTTATAGTTACATGCTGTGTTAAACATTGGTTGGGAAGCATCTGGTAACGAATGGATTAGACAAGGTGATTATTTAAATGATACAACTCATCCAATTGAAATTGAAGATGACAAAAGCGAATATTTTGGTTGCGACATTAATGTCGTTCACTATATTTGAAATCCTTTGTTTACTATTCATGTAAATTATTGTTTTCTTATTTATTTAATTGAAAAATCATAGCTTTGTAGAATTAAACATTTTTAAGAATTTTTGCACATGTAGACTAATTTTAAAATTATAAAATTTTGACGTAGAAACATTTTTTTTTATTATTCAACTGAAATCCAAACTAGAGAGTACATTAATGTTGAAATTGTATCGATAAATTACACAAGTTAAATTGGAAAGAGCTACTTTTGAAAAACATGCTGGAAAAACTAGAACATATTTTTTGAGCTTCATTTGAATTCAATGAAGCTCAAAAAATATATTTTAAATTATACTTTTATACATTTATGTAAAATAAACTTTTTTTGTTTGTAAATATATATAATAATAAATTTTTTCTTTTTATATATATATATTAGAATGATTTTTGATTTTATAATATAAATTATATAATATTGTATGCGTGATACGGTAATTATTAAGTTGTAAAGAACGGTGACGTAGTGATTTAATCCTTTCAAACAGTAAGCACAAAATTTTAGAATCAGATAATTTATATTATTGAATAACCTGGATAATGTAGAATATTAAACATAATTTCAAAATAATAATAATAATAAAAAGAACCAAAAATAAATAATAAAAGAAGTAAAAAAAATATCGAAATTGACTTTTTTTTATTTCTCTCTATTTTTATAATTTTTGTGTTTTTTTTTTTAAATGTTTTTTTATTTGAATTAAAAGATTTGCGCTTCTTTCAGTGCTTGCCTAAATCTTTAAGTTTCAGACTTTATTTTGTTTAATTTGCTTTTTTAGACTTTTTGTTTATTTTTTTAACCCACTATGCAATGCAGCGGCGCGTCTTTCAGTGCTTGCCTACATCTTTAACTAGAGATTTAACAAATAATAAATTTACATTTATTACATTATGTGGGCCATAATCCATTTTTAGGTAGAATTCCTGCTACTATAATTTATAATTGATTTAAGAATTCTTTTATGTTAATTACTTTCTTAAAGCCAAAACAAAATATTGTTAATCTTCATGCCATTTACTAAAGCTATTTAAGTTTCGTTACAATGTAATTTAAAAGCTATTTAAGTTTCGTTACAATGTAATTTAAAAGCTATTTAAGTTTCGTTACAATGTAATTTAAAAGCTATTTAAGTTTCGTTACAATGTAATTTAAAATGTTATAATACTTTTTAATATTAGTATTTTTTATAATTTTTACTTTATTATAATATATATAATTGTTTACATTGAATATTTTTAAAATTAAAAGGGACACTTAAGTAAACCCATCATTATCATTCTTGTATTTGACAATTTTGTTAGTAATAATAATAAATGGAAAATTTTTTTACACTCTAAAAATACTTTTGATGCATAATTAGGTTTAATTGAGGAAACTGATAAAAATAATGAATTTACAGACCTAAAATATAGAGTGACTTCAAACCGCAAGTGGTGTGATTTGCACTTTTTTTGATAGGCGACTCTGGCTTACGTTCTCAATATGGCTATTGTTAACAATGAATACTACATAATTGCATTAATTGTGTTTAAAATTTTAATCATCACACCCACATCAAACTTTTTGTGTAAAATTTTAATCACTATTACACCCACATCGACTTTTTGTGTATAATGAACTTTTTGTAGTGTACTTGTTGTTAACTACCAATTGCCCTAAAAAGTAATTTTTTAAAAAAGAAAAAAGAAGTATTTTTTTGAGCAATTGGTAATAAGAATTTTGTGGTGGTAATTACAAGAGCGGATCCATAGGAGAAATGGACGATGGGGGCGATTGCTCCACTGATATTTTGGAAAGAATTTTTTGTAAAGTTATGTATTTAACCTTCCATGTTGTTTAAAAACAAAACTAAATCAGGGAGGCTGTTTAAAAGTGATATGAAATTATAATAAAATTGTGTGGTGCAAATTTTTGACAATATAAAAAGACAGCTTAAAAACTCTTTTTATATGCAGCTATTTTTTTTTCTAATTGTGAAACATCGCAATATCAGTGATAGTTGAGGCTAGTTCCCTTTGCACTTAAGTGCTAGTCAACGCTAAGTTGGCGGAATCGGGATTTGAACCTGAGATTTTTTATTAGTTATTAAGGTGCTCCAAAACGTCTATTTGGTTCTCAGCATAGAGCATCGCGGAATAACATTTAACCAGGAAGTTTACAATTTTTTCATTACCAATAATGCATGGCCAGAATCGGCTTTGAACCACGGACCTTCAGTTCTGAAGGCAGAACTCTAACCACTACTCCACGACTGCTGATTTTGGTATTATTGATTTAAAGCGTAAAGTATAAGTGTCACTTAAATTCCATAGATTTTTCCATTTTTTAAAATTTTTTCACCTTAAAAATACTTTTAAATATTAAGTATTAAAGGTTTTTCCGATTATATATAAAAACTTAGTAATTAATCTTTCCAATGATATATAACAAGTTAGTTACTAATCAAGTTTATTAAATAATTAAATAAACTCATTAAATAATTCAAAAATTAAAACATATAAAAGAAAAATTAACAAATCTTCGATTCACAAATTTAAAGAAACTTTATCAAAAACAAATTGGTCAAATGTTTATCAACAATGCAACCGAGGACTTACAAATACTGCTTATAATATATTTATTGATATTTTTCTTGAGCACTACAATAAACACTTTCCAATTATTGAAAAAGAAATAAAAGTTAAATATTTGAAATGTCCATGGATAACTAACGGAATAAAGAAATCGTCAAAGAAAAAACAAAAACTATACATTAAATATTTAAAAAATAGAAACGAAAAAAATCTTACTGTCTATAAACAATACAAAAACCTTTTTTAAAAAATTAAAAAAAAATAAAAAAAAATCTATTATTCTAAACAATTACAAAAACACAATGGTAGCATTAAAAAAACATGGGAAATTATGAACGATATTATCGGAAAAACCAAAACTAAATCGGAAATGTTACCCTCCAGAATTGCGGAAAATGGAATTGAGTATACAGATAAAGAAAATCTCCGTCAAATTTAATAACTTTTTTGTAAATATCGGTCCTAACCTGGCATCCAAGATAAACAACTCGAACAATTCATTTAATAACTATTTTACTGACCATACTAGTTCATTTTCTGAGAGTGACCTAAAATTGGAGGAATTTGAAGAAGCAAAAAAATCAATCAGAAAGAACAAAGCTCCGGGCATCGATGACATTTCCAGCAATGTAGTATATTATATTTTATCCATTGTAGCAGATCCTTTATTTAATGTTTTCAAGTCATCAATTAGAACTGGAGTTGTTTCGAACAAATTAAAAATTGCGAAGATTTTACCTGTATTTAAAACTGGAGACACGGCATTGCTAACCAATTATAGACCTATCTCAATTCTTCCAGTGTTTTCCAAACTCCTGGAAAGAATAATGCACAACCGACTTTATAAATATTTAGCAGACAATAAAATTCTATGTGAATCTCAATAGGGCTTTCAAACTAATCATTCTACGGAACATGCAACCTTAGACCTAATGGACAACATTAGCTCGTCATTTGATAAAGGAAAATTTGTATTGGGAGTTTTTATCGATCTTACAAAAGCTTTCGATAATGTCAACCATAAAATTCTGCTCGAAAAAATGAGAAAATACGGTATAAAAAATCATACTAATAAATGGTTCACTAATTATTTAAATAACAGGCAACAATGTGTTACTATAGACGGTATCACTAATACGGAGTTATTAAAAATCAAATGCGGTGTCCCCCAGGGATCTATTCTTGCACCTTTACTATTCCTTCTCTACATTAACGATCTTCCTAAAGCCTCTACAAATCTCGATTGTATAATGTTTGCAAATGATACCAATCTGTTCTATTCATCTACCTCTATCAATGACCTCTTTGATAAAGTCAACTTTGAACTTCAAAATCTTAAAACATGGTTCAGTGCTAACAAGTTATCATTAAACGCGCAAAAAACTAAATATATTTTATTTCACTCAAAGAAACAGAAGAACAAACTACCATCATATCTACCGACACTAAGTATTGACTACAAAAAAATTGAAAGAACCCAAAAAATTAAATTTCTTGGTGTGATTATTGACGAAAATGTTTTATGGACAGCTCATATAAATGCCATCAACACTAAAATATCTAAAAGTATTGGTATACTTTTTAAAGCTAGACCATTTTTATCGCAAAAAAACCTAAAACTTCTTTACTTTTCCTTTATACATAGTTATCTCACATATGCCAACATAGCCTGGGGAAGCACACACAAGACAAAATTAATATCTCTTTATCGACGACAAAAACATGCTTCTAGAATAATACACCATATAAACAAACTGACCCACGCTAAACCTCTATTATAAGAAATAAAAGCACTAAACATTTACCAAATTAATATCTACGCTAACATTTTGTTCATGCTTAAATACAAACTAGGATTAGTTCCAAACCGATTCACAGGAAACTTCTTCCAATCTAATATCAACAAATTTAACACAAGAGCAACTGGTAACTTTATTGTACCCCTAGAAAAAAAAAAAAATTCTCAATTTTCTATTTCTTATCGTGGCCCATATTTATTCAACAAATTAATTCCGAATTATACCTTGATTTCTCTCCCAGGCAATATAACTTCTTTAAAGTCGAAACTCAAAAATCATGGATAATTACCTAGAAATGTTTTAGTTCTGATGGTAAATCAAAATTTACGCTCAAATTAAAATAATCAGCAATCAAATTCATACGGAAAATGTAAATTTTTGTTTAACAAATATAGCTAGTATTATTATTATAAACCTCAACACTAACACAAAACATAGTTCAATTAAAAAGAAAAGAAAAAAAGTTTGCAATAATAACATGTAAAACATTTCTTTAATGAGAATCACATTGTTTATATGTGTGCTTTACGCAATACCTCAAGGTTCTCGATGATAAGACTAATCTCAGTCTTCTACGAGTTCCCTACAACAACAAAACCCTTCTTATCAAGTCATAGCATACCTAATTATTGCTTCCTATACTTAACGGTATTTTGTAAAATGTATTTTTTGTTTTGTTTAGGAAGTACAGTTTCTTTATAATATTGCAGTGTAAAAAATTTGTAATTAATATGTAGTTGTGAAAATTTAAACAAAAAAAAAAAAAAAAAAAAAAAAGTTTCATGTAACTTATTTACATTGTTTTAAATAAACCATTTTTGTACTTATTTACATTGCTTTAAATAAACCATTTTTGTACTTATTTACATTGTTTTAAATAAACCATTTTTGTAGAAAATGTAAAAAATTTTCAGATTGATAAGCACCATCTTCTATATGTTCATTTTCTTTTCCTTTTCCGCTTTTTTTCGGTTAAAAATAATTCATGCCTGGCTCATCTTCAGACGGTAGTAAATAATATTGAGTTATTATTATTTAACTTTTATTTCGCTGATTAAACAATATTTCAATTTTTCATATAAAATAAATAACATCGTAAACATAAAAAACCTTTATAAAAAACGTTTTTAATCTTTTTAATTTATAATATATATATACTGTTATAATCAGTCAGGGACTCAAAGAAGGTAAGGATGATGCGTTTATCATCACAACCTTTTCATAGAGCCCCTTTAGTCACTATTGAAATAAAAATAAAAAAACACTTTAATTTTTGAAGAAAAATAAAAAATTTAATAAAATTAAAACACATAAGAAGAAAAAAAAGAAAAAATAAATAAAAAGAAAAAATACAAAAAAATCTGAAAACAAATACTGTAAACTATAATGTATATGTCAGGAATTAAGGAGATGCATTTTAGTTTGTTGTTTAAACGATGAAATGCTTTTTAGGTCTTTAATATTTTTATTTTGGAAACGATTCCATATAGATGGACCTCGGTTTGTAATTAGAAAACTTGACTGCTGTGATTTAATTTTTCCTAGTTGATAGTCGTTCCTGGTATTTGAACGCAGATTATATTTTTCAGAAAATGATTTAAGAAAATCTGAAAAAACGCTTGGTAGAAGATTGTTTTTATATTTATACATAAAAATTAATATCTGTAATGTGTTAAGTTTCTCAATATCTAGAACCATCATGCTTTTCATCACTGGGGCCGGGTTTACTAACCTATTTAAATAATTAAATGCTTTGCATGCATGGTTTTGCAGACTTTGCAATTTTAGCAATTTGGTTTTATGGGTGCTGGCCCATACAATATTTGCATACAAAAGCTGACTATGTACAAGACTAAAGTAAAGCATATTACGTGATTTACTATGGAGAAAAGGTCTTGACTTATACAAAACACCTATTACAGAGGACACCTTTGTTTCAAGAAGACCAATATGGTTTCTCCATGACAAATTTTCATCAAAAAGTACTCCCAAAAATTTTGTGCATTTGTCACGTTTAATTTGATTTTTATTAATAAACAGTTTAGGCAGCTTTAACGGAAGATTAATTGATTGTTTTTTTTTATGAAATAGAGTAAAGCTAGTTTTTTTACAATTTAGGGATAATTTATTTGCTATGAACCAGAGGTTGAAATTTTCGAGTTCAATATTCATAGTTTCAAACAAAGTCTTTGCATCAGGATGATTAAAAAATAAATTTGTATCGTCAGCATACATAATAGTAGATATTTTTTGGGAAGCTTTATGCATGTCGTTAATATATATATTAAAAACAATAATGGACCTAGGATTGAACCCTGAGGAACTCCACACGTAATATCAAGGGCTCCTGACTTTTCTAGTAGTACAAATTGCTTTCTGTTAGCAAGTAGCTTTGAATCCACTTAAATATTGAGCCTATTATGCCGTAATAGTTTAGCTTGGAAAGTAAAACACTGTGGTCAACTGTATCAAAGGCCTTGGAAAGATCAATAAAAACTCCTAATACCAGTTCATCACAATCAAACGACTTATAAATTTTGTCAGCAAGTTTAATAATAGCATGTTCAGTAGAGCAATTGCTTTGAAATCCAAACTGATTTTTGTATAATAAATTGTTTAATGTAAAGTCTCTCATATACTTTTGAAAAAACTGGGAGTAGAGAAATAGGTCGGTAGTTAGAAATATTATTGCAATCACCTTTTTTGAGAATGGGATCAATTTTGGCTAATTTAAGTTTGTCAGGGAATATACTATTTTCAAATGAAGATGATATTAAATAAAATAATGGTTTACAAATGCTGTCCATAACATAAATAGCTACATTACTAGAAATACCATCATATTCACATGACTTGTTGCGTTTAAGTTCAATAATTGCTTTATTAAATTCAAGTTTAGTTATTTTTTCATTATTTATACTTGTGTTGGGTTTTTCTCCCAAAAAATTTTTAAATGTTTTATTTGGTTGCGCAATGTTAGAAGCAAGAGAGGGGACTACATTAACAAAATATTTGTTAAATTCTTGATATATATCTGTTTCACTTGTTTTAATTTTTTTTATCGGAAATTAACTTTTGTGGTAAGCAAGTATGCTTCTTTTTTTCTCTTCATGTTAGTTGGTTTATAACAGCCCAAGTCGTTTTTATATCGAATTTATGCTTATCAAGCTGATTAGAAAAGTTGACCTTAGTATTAATAAAACAGATTATCTTCATATACTAAAATAATGATACTTGGTAACATAAATACAAATAAAATAAAATTTAAAAAATTACTTTGTTTGCAACATCCAATGCATCATAATCAGTTGCAAGATGCATCATAATCAGTTGCAAGATGTACACTTGCTTTTTTTAAACCATCAGGTCTATAAAAAATAAATAGCTGATAAATAATGCAGTTATAACATTTGCAAAATACTTTGTTCTACTTTAATATTAGTCTATTAAATATATAAGAACATCTAAATATATTAATAATAAATCTACAAATAGGTTGAAAATAAATTTACCTAATTATTTTAATTATCCTAAGTATTTACTTTAGCTACTTCGATGTCATAAAGTTTTTTTACAGCTAATTTAATTTGTAGCTAGCACGAGTATCAACAATAAATACTAAAGTATTATTATCTTCAATTTTTTTCTTAGCAGGTTCAGTAGTCAAGGGATGTTTAACTATTTGAAACTGATCTAGTTTGATTCTTGAAGGTGCAAACTTTCTGGGATGTTTAGAGGCTCTTCGGAGAGATAAAGTCTTAGGTCTTCGGCAGTGTATAGAGTGTCGAACTTTATGTCCTTTTTTAGAATGAGTTCCTTTTACAACGGCATTTTTAGCTTTTTCAGCCTGAAATTTGGCTTTTTGGCCTTTACGTAAAAATAAAAATCAGAAAAATTATATTTATATATTATTTATAGTATATGCATATAGTTGTTTTTGAGTCGTTATTCAAAATATTTAACATTATATATAATATTAACAGATTTGTGTTTAAAATACTATAAATAGAAATAGCTTTAACATTTTTTGTCATTTTGTATAATTTTTATTTAATAGCTTTAACATTTTTTGCCATTTTGTATAGTATATACTTTATATATTTTATATATTTTATGATCTCAGTAAGGTCATTGCGTATTATGTTAATAAAATAGTTATTTACAAAACACTAATTACATGCACAAATACAAAATAATTGTTGTCCAAAAAAGTTACATGGCTTACATAGTTGCAAAGATAGTTATTAAATATTATTTATAATAAAATTTGACATAGATCAATAAAATTTATTAGATTTTAAAAAATTTGTTCAAGAGTTAAATGTTTGGATAAAATCCAACAATTATAAATCAATTAATATGACAGTAAAATGTATCCAAATTGTTTAATAAAATACGAGCGTGTTTAATCATTTATTTTATTTTTAAAAAATATCCAAAAAATTACAAACTACATTTTAATAAGTTTTTAAATTCATAAATATTTGGATGCAATGATCAGTAAGTAGCCAGTCTTGAAAAATTTGACTATGAAATGTTCCTGATGCTCCCCAATCAAAGCTTCTATCCACTTGATCAATACTGATAGCGTTTTTTTCAATGCTTTGTGTTGACCCTCGCTGAGCACTAGCCTGCACCTTTCAACAAAAAGAATTCCAAAGTTCAATTCTTTGAATTTTGGAATTCTTTTTGTTAAATCTTCTATAGCCTTCCAACTTTTGAAGCAAGATTGTGAGAAATTGAGTTTAAACATGCCAAAACTATTACTCCAGTTCCAAATAGATGAAACTCTAATTTCACAATGCTAGATGCAATTTTGTTAATGTTAAAGAGTTTTTTCCAGCTAGAGAAAAAGCATTACTTTGCTAGACGAAGTGGTTCCAATGAATCAGCAGTTTGTGATGATAGATAAACTGGCTTATGTTTTAAAGTTTGTTAAGACTACAAGTGACAAGTTTTCAGCAGACGTGAAGTGGTCATTGATTCTTGTCTAAACTAAATGGATTTTATTATATCGACACAACCAAGGTCTATCTCTTAAGGATTTAGGAGTCTATGATGGTTTATTCTAAAAACTGATTGAGAAACATCCAAGCACAATAACTTTTATGAAAGCAAGACAATAAAACTTAAGTCTTAACAAAAAATGAGCTAGCAAATGTTCGCCTGAACAAAGAAGCAATCGAGGATCTTTGAGCAAGACGAAAATAGAACGTTAGATACTAACAATTTTTTCAAAATTTTTTAGTTGATTAAGATGAAAATGCGTTGCTTTTTCATCTTAATCAACTAAAATTAGAATCCTCAAGTTTTTTTAATTCGATACTACTAAATTCAGTATTTAAATTCGGTACTACTAAATAAGTAGATTTGATATAGGGGATGTTCGTGTACCTAGGGCCAGATTTTTTCAATGCCCAAATTCAAGGATATGATCACATCTCTATATTAATTACTTTGCATTAATATAGGTATAATGAATTAATTTGTAAAAATCCGTCATGTAGAAGAGTTTAAAAATAAGTGCCCTCGATACAACAAGCTCTTTTTTAATTGTGCCTTAGGCCATTAAATATGTACCTAGGGCCGTATTAGGTTTAACTCCATAATAAATTGGCAGCAAAGATAGACATAAATTTGATTTTAAAATTACTTAATCTTAAATTGTTTTCAACAAATTTATCTAGTGTTACTTGATTACAACACTTAACTAAATAACAAAATTGACTAATAGTTCTGAGAAAAATTGACAAATAAGTTTATGCGTAAAATTGTAATCCCAAAACAACCGCGAGAAAAATAATTTCTGCACCAATCAAAATTCAACAATCTACCTCGTTATCAAATAAATTCTTTATTAGAGAAACGCGCATATTTCCTCTAGGATAGTAAAACAATGATACTACGATACTAGCGACAAAAATTTACGTTTGACGATCAAAAAGCGTTTTCTGATTATAACTTGTCATAGCAACGCTTTCTGAAAATCAAAACAGAATTAAAAAATAAAAATTTTTATAACTAATCAACTGACTAAGAAGCATAACTTAGAACTTTATAGCTTTCAAAAAGAATGGGGTTGCCTTAGTTACAAGGAGGACCCAGGTACACTAACTTCCCCGACGTATAAGTTACTACGAATGTTTAATCATTGTGATAAGGTTAACATTTTTTAAAAACAAAAATTTATGGGAAAAAAAGGATTTACTTAAAAAGTTCGAGAAATTTTCATAAATTTTCGATAAATTCGAGAAATGTTCATAAATTTTCATGACAAGGCAAATATTTTTCTCGAAAATCTGAGCTAATAATTTTGTTGATCCGCACGATTTTTTCTCGTATCTAAACGCCGATCCCTTTTATTATTTTAACAGTGAACAAATTTAAAGACTTTTACATTAAAGATATAAAATTATGAATTAATTTAAGTTATTGCAAATAAATTCTAGAAAACCCGGAAGTTTGTTGTGCATATTATAACTATGCGCATAATTAGCGCAAACCAATAAATTTCTTATTTACTGCTACTTATCATGACTCAATATAACTATGTATTTTGTAATGATAATTCTAAATGAACTTAAATAATGGATCACTATTTCAACAATCAATTTCATTCGAACATGAGCAAATAACGCGTACTTCAGTCTCATATGTTTTACAAACACTTGATTATACTAGTAAAATCACATTATACATTATGCACATTAAACAATACAAGTGTGACAATGATTACATCTATATATATATATATATATATATATATATATATATATATATATATATATATATATATATATATATATATATATATATATATATATATATATATATATATATATATATATATATATATATATTGTTTTAGATCTATTGTATAAATTATACATAAATTACTACTTAAAAATCAAACCTATTTTTTTATTTTAGTTTAATGAAATAAAAAAATAGGCTTCTTCAATCCTAGTTTATTAAATGAAAGTGTGATGTTTTGCAGTTAAAGGCATCATGTATTTAGCTATGGGGGAGGGCATCATGGTGCAAAATTAACCACAAAAAATTAGTTTCATTTTTTACTACAATAAGTTACAATTTGTTGTTGAAAAAAAGAATAGGAACAAAATAAGGCTCCCACATAAACGGAATTAATTGATGCCTAAGAAGTGCTTTTTAACTTAAAAAAATAAAACAAAAGTTATCTTTTTTTTTTACAATGGCGCCACATTTTAGCAGTTTTATCTCCTCAAAAAAAATGGTGCACAATTCAGAAAGTCTTCCCGTTAATCTTATTTTACGCAAGACCAAATCCTTAATCGTGAGACCTTAATTATTTTACGCATGACCAAATCCTTATTCGTTAGACCTTCTGCAATACTCTTCAAACTTGAAGTTTTTTTAATTTTATCATTAAAAATATATATATATATATATATATATATATATATATATATATATATATATATATATATATATTTATATATACATATATATATATATATATATATATATATATATATATATATATATATATATATATATATATACATATATATATATATATATATATATATATATATATATATATATATATATATATATATATATATATATATATATATATCCCTTATTTACTTTGTTGATGTTTTTGGTGTTGCTTGTTTGCTTGTTTGCTTGTTTGACGTTTCTAGTTGATAAATTAAGTATTAATATTGCTTTTACACATGTTAAAAAGTTCAATTGACACATTTTTTTCTTAGCAACCGCTAACTGTTTTAACTAAACGTATTTTTTTACATTGATGTGGTTGTCGCTGTCGTTGTTTTCCAAATATTGCTACATATTTTATAAATTTTCACTTAAACATTTTTAAAATTTTCCTAAATCAGCTTTTTAATTTCCCCCGCAACATCCAGCATCAAAAAATGTTAGGTATTTAAAAAAGTTTAAACTCAGCACTCTTTTATGTTATTTACCTAATCTTATTCAAAATCTCTATACAATCAAAATATATAATATATAATAAAATTGCAATCAAAAGGATATCATTTAAAGGAAAGATTAACAGTGGGTAGGGTAAATACAATAATCGCAAGAAAAAGTCTATACATAGAATAATGTCTTATTTGAAACATAAATATCTTTGAAAAAAGTCAGTTGAAATTATATATTTTTATTCGTAAACATATTCAAATACTACTTAAACGTTGCGGTATAGTCATCAGTAATTTACGCCGTCTTAAAGTAAAGTTTTAGCAGTAATTTAAAGTCGAAGTAACCTTATTTTTAAATTAACTTGCAATAATGAAACGCAATTAAAAACCCACGCAGTTATCGCTGCAATTCCTGTCAAAGTTTGCTATTGTAATTGTCATTTGGAAAAGTTTTAAAAAAAAAAGTTGTTTTTTTTTGGGGGAAAAGTTTTATGTAAGTATACAAAGTTTTGCTCAAAGTATTTGTAAATGATATTATATGATTATTGAAGTCTTTTGTAACTATTTTAGGACAAGTAATAAATTATAAGAAAAAGAAAATAATAATGATGCCTAAAATAATATTACATAATTATAACATCTTTTTTAAACAATTTAAACATATTGCTTACTAAATATAAGGAATAAATTCAAGTTTATTCAAGGAATTAGAATCAAAAATATGTCACACGTAAATAAGCATGTAAGTTTCATAACTTTTTTTAATTCTTTATAATAAAGACCTTAAACATAATTTTTTTTTATTATCTTTTGTGCCAATTATTTAGATTTCTTAAAATAGATTCTTTTTTATATAATGAAAATATGACAAAAGCTAAACTTGAAAAAAACGATAATAATTGATAAATGCTTTTTAATACGTTATTAATTTGTCTTCAAACGACAAATGTTTTACTAAAGTATAACATTTTTTAAGATAAGCAATATTCAAGTAAGAATAAATTTATTATGCCAGAATAATAAAATTTTTGCCTGAAATATTTTTATTTTTAAATAAAAATTGCTGCATAAATTTACTTGCTTAAATTTAATAATTATTTTGTGATTGATTTTTGATTATCCTGTATTAAACCCAACCTCAGACCATGTTGATAACCGACTTTAGATTGTTACTGTTCTATCAAGTTAGTGTTTTCTGCAAATAGAGTGCTCCATGTTTTTAAAGAACTCGGGCCGTATTCTCATCTCTCCATTAAGCTTAACGGAGCATTAGTCAAAAGTTTCATTTTTACTGCATTAACAAAAAAGTTCTTTCAAAAATTAACTTTTTAAACATAAATGTTTTTTTTAGTGATAGTTTTATTTAAGCAAATTTAAATAAAGCTTTCGTCATTTCTTTACTTAAAAATATTGTTACAAACTTTCAGAAAAAAGTTTAGTTAAATTTAACTGAGAGAAGTGAATACGGCTGCAGAGCAATAATAAATTAGTAAAAACACTTATCTAAATTTCTTCAGCAGGTTAATCAGGAAGGTTTCTGCTTCTGCTTTTTTTACTAATATATATATATATATATATATATATATATATATATATATATATATATATATATATATATATATATATATATTAGGGATATGACTTTTTTGCAACCTACTAGGCCTGTATCGTAATTCAATGAACTTTTATGTAAAAAGAACGAATAGATGTTTCATTTTGACATATTTTGAAAAAAGGTCACCCCAAAACCAAAAAATCGAATTTTCAATAGGTACACTTTTGTACAGTAAATGAATATTAAAGGCTGAAGATGTTGTAAGAGTCATACTCCTGTTGTTATTTTATTTATTTATGCAACATGTACTGTGATATAACAAAAAACATTATGTGATATATAATTATACAAGTATTACAAAATTAACAGTATCAAAGCGTCTAGTACAACAATATACATAACTGTCTGTGTCTATAGGCCTACTGTGTTTAGTACATGGGTCACATGATGCTCACGTCTCATAAAGAGTCTAGCGCTTATTACTTAGAATGAATCGAAGTTGCAGTTTGTCTTTCTTTCTGCAGGAAGCATACAGGTCTTGCATCACCTTGATTGCATGTTCAGCTATCTGATTACTTCGTGGTATGTCGATGACGGATGGCTCTTTCTTCCAGTGATTTTTGAATGACTGCAATGCCTTTTTGTAAGGCTTCAATACATCAGATAAATTCTTGAAGTCATTGTCATTGTACTTTTGACTACTAAACCAATGTTCTGCCCACTCATATGAAATGAACCTGCAAACCTTCTCCAAATTCTTTCTCGCTTCAGGCATAAGAATGAACGCCAGAATGGCGAGAATGGCTCTTGAGTTCCATCTGGCATTGCTCATATTAGGAATGTTCTGAAAGTGAATCAGAGGGAAGTTTCTTTGTTCTTCATAGAACCGAAACACTCTTGTTAAATGGTACCAAAACTTCATATCGTCTCTCCACCCTGATTTATCAAGAATTTCTACAGTTCCATTCACAAACTTATCCTTCAGTTCATCATACTTATTCAACAGTTCAGACACAAATGGGTATTCAATGTTTGGAGATTTGGTATCACCCCCAAGTTCTTCGTCCATCACCAGACGGAGAATCCTGTCTAGTACGTGATGCTGACAACCAATAAATTGTGGTATTGTGACACCCTTTAATTTAAACATACGTTGCAACTTCACAACAACTCCATTTCTCTTCCCAGTATTGACGTTTGTTGTATCAGTAATGATCATCTTAATTGAATTCCACAAATTGTATTCATCAATAAGTTTGGCAATTTTTTCAGCAACAGTTTCAGCTTTGCCATCTTTTAAACGCAGTGCATCAAGTTTCACGTCAGTTCTTTCATTCTGAAGTACAACTACCTGATATTCCTTATCATCTATTCGTTTGCCGTCAAAGTGTAAGGACCACTGTTCCATTTTAAGTTGTTGTATCATTTCTTTTTTTAATTTACCTGCCTCTTTGAATATGGACTTGTAAATTGCTGATTGACTTGGAGTTGGAATATCAATACCTTGTTGTGATAATACATTGCATATTTTAGCAGCTTTCTTTGTGGAAACTCCACTTGATGTAACCATACTTACAGCAAATTTACTTTTGTAGTGCTTTCTAGTTTTTTTCTGAGTGTCCTCATCATCGTCTTTATCACCGTCGTCGTCTTCATCATCTTCACTCTTACTTTTGCAGTTTTCAGATTCAGTACCACTGTCTGTGGTAGACAGGACTTGTGATGTGGAAGGTATTGCTGTTCCAGACTGGACTTTCCTTCTCTTGGAAGGGTGAATGGTTTCTTTACTTGCCACTTGTCCTGTTGAGTACCCCACCTGTCCTTTACTTTCTTTTTGTAGGTGGTATAGACGTTTATCTTCCGAGGATAACCACTGGCCATTCACTTTCGTGATGTCAAATAATGCATTGAGAACATCATATTTTCCACGCTTGACACATTCATCATTGACCTTCAGCACCTTCATAAGCTTTGCTCTTATCACTTGATCAGACACACGTGGAAAATTCAGTTTATTGTCCCACAATTTTGTAATTTCCTTAGAAATTTGGTCTATTCGTTCTTTTCTTCCTTTAACATATGCTCCGAGAAACTGGTATCTTCCTACGATCTGCAATTGAAGTGGTATTCTGGATTTTTCATCGAGTGAATGTTCTTCTACAGCCACGCTTCCTCTTCTTCTGTGTGACTCTTGAAATCTCACCAAATTTTTAGTCCAAGTCTTCTTGTTCTTTGTTACTGTGGTATGACTTTTCTTGTGAGACATCATATAATATTGTTACGACTTTACGGATAGCTGAGCGTAAATATCCGTTTAATAAAGTCGTTTAATTAATAAAATACTTTAACTGTATAGTAATCCAATTATAGTTCGATAATCCAGTCAATGTTGATAACAGTTCGATAATCCAGTCCGTATCCTAACGATAATGCTACAACTACTTATACTTCGTACACTTACAGCGTCTTTAGTTCGCTACAGTAGTTCCTTATTAGCTCAGTTACACGCAGAGTACTTCATAGAACTATTCACATTATCAACACTGAGCTCTGACAGCAGCTCGCTTATATAATTATTTAGAGCTTCCAGAATGTTCTACTAAGTTCTATAATCTTCTACAGTCTGTTACAGTCGTCTATATCACCGTGGTAACACAATGACGTCATCACATAACAATTCCAAGTATTTGCCGGCACACGGCCGTTTCGTTGCCATGGTAACGTGTGGCGTTATATTTATAAATTCATAACAAAATAATGAAATAAATAGAATTAAGCTGAGAATTAAGCTTAAGATTAAAACATCGGTCAAAAATGAATGTATAAAAATGGTAAATCAAATTTTTATTTTGGGGGTGACCTTTTTTTGTTGCAGAAAGCTATTTGGGCCTTTTTTCATGATTTTAGGTAAAAGTTCATCGATTTATGATACAGGAAACATTTTATTTGAAAAAAAATTAAAAAGTCATATCCCTAATATATATATATATGTATATATATATATATATATATATATTTATGTATATATTATACATATATAGATAAATAGATATATATATATATATGTATGTATATATATATATATATATATATATATATATATATATATATATATATATATATATATATATATATATATATATATATATGTATATGCATATATATATACATATTATGTTTGGAGTTTGCACAACACCTGAAAGTGTTATATCTGAAACATCAATCAATATATAGACCGCTAAATTAACTGTATTAAACCGAGAAAATTTTTTTTATGTCATTGGTATTCCAATTTTTAGTCTAGTTACATAAGCATTGAAAGATGCCCTTTGATCAAAAATACCCTATTGATCAAAAAGATACCGGTAATAATGTTGTTTAGCTGATACTGATCTATACTGTTCATTATTTGTGGGTTAGCCATAATTTATGCAATCATTATTTACCCAATCAAAAAATTCCTTTATTATTCACTGACATTTAGCCGACATGCAGCTGATGTTTTGATTCAGTTGATTCTAGTGTTGCGACGGGTAAATTTACCGCAAAATTTTTCGGTAAATTTAACGGAAAATTTTGAAATTTTACCACCTGGTAAGTTTTGAAATTTTTTTACTTACTTTTATTATTCTTAAAATAATAACTTTTTTTGAGGAAAATTACCCTCTTCGAATTAAAATTTACCGGCAAGTTTACCGCTAAATTTTACCGTTAAATTTTGAATCAAATTTTACCGGAAAATTTACATCACTAGTTGATTCTAGCCGATGTCTAACTTTGATAACGCCGTTGCACAGAATTAGGACAATCGTTGATGGTAATAGTAATAACAAATAGTTCCCTTCGGCTAATTCGATCGTTATTATTATCTTTGTTTATATTACGTATTGTATTAAAATATGTTAAAATTGTTATTGTTTTGTCATACGGAAAAGTCTTTTTAAAAAAAATAGGAATAGGAATACGCAAATAAATAAGAAAATGAAGAAATTTTATTTTTTCAACTTTCTTTTTTTATGAAGTTTCTTCATATAAATAGCGAAATCGCGAATGTTGTAATTTAAAATAAAACTTTAAAACAATTTTATTTTAGTCGAGCACTTCTACCATTATAGTAGTGTTTGTTAGGGTTGCACATGCTTTGACATCATTTTTGAGTGTTTTTTGGTGTGTTGAAATAACTTCAGACATGAAGCAAACTCCAAACATTAATGGTTTATGTCCGCTAAAGATGCTTTGCAAAATATTGCAGTAATTGGAGCCTGGGAATAAAAAATACCCAACAATTGCGCCCTTTAATCTAAATAAAGACGACAAATTGATGAACAAAAATATTATTTATTCAAAACTAAGTTTATACGCATTAAAACGTTTTGAATTTCATAAATTCTTGGTGTTTGAATGTTAAAACTATGTAAGTTTTCTACCAAAATGTAAAAAAAACCATCTACCAAAATGTAAAAAGATAACAAAAGTTAAGCTTGACACCTGAACTTAGTTCATCCTGAGAAAAAAAAGGTCAAAAAGTTATCAAGAACAAAAAATATAAAAAAATACTTCATACGTACGTTGACTTCAAGCACGTGTTGTGGATTACATTTTCTTTGATAAAAAAAATGTTATTAATGTGCTTTTATGAATTCCTTAATCTATATAGAATGTTTTTTCAATTCGAATTTTGAGATATTTATTTTAAAAGGTTATTAAATTGTTAATTAAATGCTTTTATATCAAAATTATGAAAATTCTAATTAATTATAATAATTTTTTTTAAGCTGAGTAACAATTTTTGTTTTCTCATTCTGAAACTTTTATTCCTAAGTAAAAAAGTTTCTTAAACAAGAAATTTAATTTTAAAATTATAACTTTCTCAAGTTTATTTTGAAAGTGGCATAAGTCGCCTTTTCAAAAAAATCAAGTTATTGACAACAATGATTGCAATGTAACGGCTTCTTTTTATTTGTGAAATAATTTAAACAAATTGTGTTAAAAATTATTGAAAGAAGTTTTGTTAGTTAACGGTATAACGGTAGGGGAAAGTCGCCTAAATAGCATACTTAACTTTGAAGGTTCATTCAAATTTTCCAGTTTGCTTTTCATCCCAAATTATTTTTTAAGTTTCACTTGCTCAGACGCTATTCGCACCACCAAAAACCGAAAACCTTAAGACCGAAATCCTAAGAATTTTATCTTCCTTTGATTTTTAATAGAATTAGGGTAGATTTAGGTAATATGAGCATACTAAAAGATTTCTTTTATGTAAGCATTGAAGTCAAAGTTGCTTTGCATTTTTGGAATCGACTTTATGTAGTGATAACAGGAATTAATAGAATTAGCGTAAATTTATATGCAGTAATTAGCGGCTATCTAATTAAAACGCTGTTAAAATTTCTGCCTTGTTAAAATAGTATCATAATACATTAATAAATCTGTGGCGCGAAATTTTGGTGCTAAAATAATGAAATTAATTTTTTTATAAAGAAAAATATGTTAGCTAAAAATCAAATCCATTTTTGTTTAAAAAACAATACTTAGAAACATTTAGTTTTGACTTTATTTAAAGAGTCATTTTTGTGTAATATGAGCATGCTCAAATAACTCATTAAAATTACCTAGTTTTAAGTAGTGGTTTACCTAAAATAGCAGTGGTTTTAATTGCTTTTTGAAGAAAACAAAACATAGTAACTTTAACATTTTAACAATACTAAATATTGTTCTGTCATTTAAATTCAAAAAATTCGATTTTTTATTGTTCAAAGGTTTGAGTTAATAAAATTGAAAAAATAACGAACAAATTTTTTTTCTTTTTTTTCTTTTGCGGAAAACATAGTAGTATTGTTTCAAAAAAAGTGGCTTAAAATTTAATCTTTTAATGATTAGTTTTGTTAAAAACATATTATTATATTCTAAATATTAGTTTTAATTGTCAGGTTGTTATTTTTTTACTTAACTAATGTTTTTTATTTTTGAGCTAATTTAAAGTGCTCATATTACCATTATTTGCTACTTTTTTAAATCCTCTGTGTTTTTAAGGAAAAATTTCGGGTGCCCAAATATCTAAGTGGATCATAAGTAGGGATCCTTAAAAATTGTTTATTCGCAAAAATTTTGGATCCAGCATAATTACTTTTGAAAATATTTCAATTTTCGCTTAAGGTGCTTATATTACCTTAATCTACCCTATTACAAACCAGTAACTTTTTTAAAATTATTTGAAATTAGTTTACATAAACAATTTTTTAATTGCATTGTCTAAAAGCAGCTGTGGTGCACTAGTAAGCGTTCTGGCTCAGAACAAAGAGGTCCGAGGTTAAACGCCAGCCCTAACCCAATAACTGACATTGGTATGGGGAAGGAGGCGTGAACTTTCTAGATAATGCTCTTCTGCGGTGTTCTGAGATAAGACCGTAAGGACTTTTTCGAGCACTTTTGTAATCACCAAAAAAAAAAAAAAAAACCAGGTGTCCAAAACCATCTGTCAACGATGCATCTATATACATATAGATGCCAGCTCTCTATGATGCATCTATACGCATATAAATGTAACATTGTTTTAAGGGACCAGTAAATTTATTTGTAGAGTAAATGAACTAAATTCGGCGAATACAGAAACAATTTTGAAACTTTACTTTTTAAGACATACATTTTTTATATATACATACATTTATAGAAAATCTAAGAAATAGGAAAGAAAAAAAATTATTAATAAAAAAATACTAATAAAAAGAAAGCGACACGATATAAAAAGAATTAATTAAAGGTTAAAAGCCAAAAGACTTTATAAAGAAAATCTTAAATAATGTCTTAAATCCTAAATCGCGCACTGTAGGCAAAATAAGTTTTCTATTTTTAAACACATTGATTTAAAAAAACGGTTTTTTTTCGAGACGGTTACTTTTCCAGTAACCATCTCGAAAAAAAAAATTGTATTTGTTTTTCCAAAAATCAAGTCAACACCAGATACTTGAAATTCTTTATTATTCATTTATTAAGCAAGTTCTATAGCTTTAGTTTTTAAAATTGATGCTGATTCTACTACGTTTCTACTTCTTACATTTAAAAAGCCATTTAAAAATGAGATAATTTAAGTTTGCAAACGTTTCAACCTGAGAACCTTTTGCCAATCCCTCTTTTAACAGCATACTTTTCTTTGATTGATTTTTTATTAAGCTTTTTATTTGCAGCGACTACAAAAGTAAACACAACCTAAACGTAAACACAACCACTTCAATACAACCACTTTAACACAACCACTTCAGCAGAAGTAAATACACCCATTTCTATTACTACTTTGTAGCGATTGCAATTATTGTAAAAAGTAAACACAACCTGAACGTAAACACAACCACTTTAACACAAGTAAACACAACCACTTTTGTTATAGTTTTGCAGCGACTGCAGTCATTGTAAAAAGTAAACACAACCTAAATGTAAACACAACCTTTTCGTATAACTACATTTCTCAATGTAGTTATACTAAAAGTTATACTTAAAGGCTACTCGAATAAGTAAAAGAACAAAAGCTAATTCGAATATCAAAATTAAACATTTAAATATTGATTGCAATACAAAAAAGCGCTTTAAAAAATTTCTTTGTATTTTATTGAGAAACCCGACTGAGCAATTCGCTTGAGGCTAAAAATCTAATGAAAGAAAAGTAATAAAATTCAATAAGACTGTTTTTATTTTTCTTCTAAAGTTCAAGTTATTAGAAGAATATTACGGGGGCAGGTAGAGTGGTTCGAGTGAATCCCCGAGTTATCGGGGGTTCGAATTTTCGCGAGTTTATTGTAAATTATCTTTTAAAATTAAAACAGCCTTGGCGCAGTGGTTAGAGCACTTGTTTAAGAATTTAGGGGTCTGAGGTTTGATACCAGCTTTGGCCTTATTTGCTACATTGGTAAGAAAAGAGGTGTGAACTTACTTATTAAATGCTCTTCCGTAGTGCTCTACAAAAAGGTCTTATGTCTTCTTGGAGCATTTTAATAATTACATAAAAATAACAACAAAAACTACAAAAAAACATTAAAGATCTATTTGTCACAAAACTCTAAACAAAATCATATCTGTAAACAAAATCTGTAAACACGTTTTTGTCATAAGGAAAAATAGCTCCTTTTTTTTAAACGCAATTTTGTTAAAAAGTCGTAAGGCTTTTTAAATGCAAGGTCTTACACATGCAGGTACTTGGTGAGTTAAAAATATCTTTTTTTTCAGGATTGTGATTCATGATTTAATTGTTGCATTACATAAACTATAACTTGTGTGTGGAATGAGGTGGTTAACCCTTTCGTCACGAGTGACCCGTATGGCAGTTCATAGACTTTGTTTCTAATGACGAGTGACCCGCTTAGCGGTTCATAAACAGTTTTGAATATTCTAAACCATCTATAGCAACTGGGAAAACTTTGAATTTATATCTGATATTTAAATAATTTTTTATGTTGATGCTTTAAACTGTTTATTAGTTCCATATATGGATCGCTCAAAAATCAATCTTAAAAATTGACTAAAAAATAAATCATACTGATATAAATGAGATCCGTAATGTTTTTTTCAATGATCGTGGTGGGTATTTTTCTTGTTTGATCACCACTATAAATGTCTCTTTTATTTAATACCGAAAACGGTATTTTTATCAATTTCTTCTTTATTTATTTATGGCTTCAAAAAGAAACTATATATTTTCGTTTATTTCAACATTTTGATCACGTAACTAAGATAATAAAAAAAATTTTCAAGTCTTTTAATATTCTGAAAATCAATTCTTCGATAAAATAAAAAAAAAAAAAAAAGGTTGTATTTGTGAAATTCTGACTAGTAGGATTTTATTTTATCAACTGATCATGTTCCAAGTTCGTTAATTTACCGATTATAGATTTTTCTGGTTTAACACGCGCGTTTAAAGTTTCAAAATACCATTATTTTTGTATTATATTTAATAATTACTAAAAAATTGTTGTTATTAAACTTTTTGAACATTTATTATTTTATGCAGTTAATTTTTTTTTAATTGTTACTCATTATAGCAAATATTGGGAATATAAAATGTCGCATGAAAACCAATGGTTACTTTTATTTTGGCTGATTAGTTTTTGGAGTGTTTTTAATTTTTCTTCAGCCTGTTTAAGTATATTTAGTATTTTGAGTAAACTGAGACATTCTTCTTCAGTCTGCAAACTCTGGAACCTTTTTACTTTTTAGTGTTGACATGATCGACAACTGTTCTTTTACTGCACTTTTTAGATCAATTCTGTTTTCTTGATCAACAATTTAAATTAGTTCAACTTTTGCTTTCGGATTTATTAAAATTAACGATTGAGACTGATTAATTAAGATAGTCGTGTCCTAGTGGGCACGGTGCGTTTTTTAAACATTTTTGGACGTTTTTATTAGGTTTAGACCTGATAAAAACGTCCAAATAACGTTTATAAAACGTACCTTGCCCACAAGGGAGTTTTTAAGTTACTATTGCTTTAGTTAGAGAAGTTGTTAACAGATTGAACAGAAATGTAAACAGTTGTGAACAGAATAGGCAGTTTTTTGTGCTTGAAATATTTTGGCAATTTTCAATATTGGTTTATGTGTATTGATTATGTGTTTTCGTTACACATAAACTTTATTTATGTTTAGCGGAAATAAACCCGTCTTTTGAAATATCTCAACAATACAAGAACGCGTGGAACATTTAGGAACACACGTGGAACATTTACCAAAATTAAAAAGTTTTGCTTGAAGCTGCGCAAAACGCATTTTTAGAGAAATTGCTGTGAGTTTATTTAATATTTGTTTATTTAATATTTGTCCCTAAACTTATTTAACATAGCAGTAGACTCCAACATCTAAAGGATGAAGATTTTTTAAAAAAACCACATAAGATTTGTAAACCCCTCAATTTGAGGAGGTTAATTATATGGTCTTAATTTTTAAGCGCTGAGAGATTGTACTATGAAACTTAAAATTTCTTGATGAATTTAAAGTCTAGTTAAGAATAGTTTAAAAAATATTTTATTAACTTGTTGCTCTCACTATAGGGCAGGGGGCAGAGATTTTGGAGCTTTTTTGTTCTTAGGCTCCAATCATCGCAATTTTTGGCAAAGCATCCTTATTTGAGATAAGAATAAGCATGTAAATGTTTGAAAATTGCTCTATGTCTGGACGTTGTCTCCAAGACCAAACAATACTGGATCCGTCCCAGCAATAAACTAATTTACGGCAAAGTGTTTGTTTTTAAAAGTTATAACGGGTTAAAGTACAACCAAAGCAGCATTGCACAGTGGGCCAGAATTGTCTAAAAATGGCAATACTGTTTATGGGTTATATATAGACATATAAAACATGTTTATAGGGTTTTTTGAGGATTTCATTTTAAGTTTAGAGTGGTCATGACCACACAAGTGATTATTTTAAGATTTGTCAAGGGTAACCATGGATGCTTGATGGTTTTTAAATTAGATAGGACATATTGTATGTCTAAATATAGGTAGTTGTGGTTGTGGAATTCATATCTGGGCATTTTTGGTCTTTAGAAGTTATCATGACTGCTCAAATAGTTATTTTAGGGGTGATTAAGGGTCCCGATGGTTATTAATTAGATGGAACATGTTTAAATATTGTCCAAATATAGAAAATTGCGGTCAGGGAATTCAAATCCGGAAATATTTGATCTTCAGGAGTGGTCATGACCGCTCAAGTGATCATTTTAGGGGTTGTCAAGAGTGGTTCTGGAATATCTCAATAGTTTTTCAATTAGACTGTATATGTCGTATGTCTAAACAAAAAGCAATTGAGATCAGGGAATTCAAATCTGGGCATATCTGTTCTCTGGGAGTGGTTATAATCGCACAGGCGGTCTTTTTTGGGGTGGTCAAGGGTTGTCCTGGGATGTCCATTTTTTTTTTAGATGGAGAGTTGTATGTCTAAATATAGGTAATTGAGGTTGGAAAATTTAAATCTGAGCATATTTGGTGTCCAAAAGGTGTGCTCATGGATTGTGAAGACAATACTTTCTTTATTTTTATTTATTTTATGTACTTAATTTCTTTGATATTATCAATGTAAACATGTAACGTTTAATAAAGTTGAACTTTATTAATATACATTTTTTTAAATGTTAGAGTCTAGGTGATGACATACATTATGCATTAGTACATCAAGAACTCCATGCCCTCCTCAGATTGGATAGAATCTTTGACTTTTCTCTGACTCCTTCTCAGTCTGTACACCTAAGTATTGTCGCTGCAATGCATTTTCATCATAAGATTTTAGTTTGTTGGGCCTGGAGAATTTCATTGTGTAGTGCTCTCTGTTGCTTTAGTGTAAAACATTAAAATTAAGGTGTATAAAATGGCTTTTTTCACAAATATTTTTTTTTCAATTTTTGGAGGTTATTTAAATAAACAAAACATATTTGACCCATTTAAAGTACAATTTTCAAAGTAAAAATAGTACTTAAAAAAAGTCATTTAGACGACATTAAAACTAAAAGTATTAGATAATGTGGTTTTCTCACGATAATAAGTCTCTTCCAAAAATCATCTTTTTACACATGTTCACATAAAAGTAACTTAATACAATAATCCACATTAAAAAACCGCTTAAAAATAAAAATAATAATTACTAATAAAAAAACTAAAATCACATAGTCGTCATAGAATGTTCCACAGCAACATTAAAATATTTAAAGAAGATTCTAACAAGGTTTAAATGATTAAAAATCTAAAACCGTTCTTTATGTCTTGCTCTTATATGTTCTATACCTTGTTCTTTATGCGTCTTTTTCAGTTTTTTAAAGAAAAACCTACGATTGGATATCATGTATAATAAAAAGCCTAGCTCCTCTTGCGCTCAGTTGAGCTCAAAAAATTTGGTTATATGTTTTTATCAATATACGAGAGTGTAGTTTAAAGTTGATCACATGTGCGGCCTAGCGCAGCCTAGTGTTTTTCTGCTTATGTATAGGTAAGTGCTAAATGTAAGGTTGGACAAATTAAAGGGGTTTTATTGAAAAACACTTTGAAAAAAAGCAAGCATAAAAAGTAAATTTTCATATTTCCTTGTCTGTTTCAATATATCGTCGGTATACAAGGGAAAGTCCAAAAACATCATTTTGAGATTAGTTAAAATAAGAAGTTTTTGCGTAATAGTTGAAATAAAAAACCTTAATAACTCATTAATAATTGATTTATTAAATTTGTGTGGTTTATCAAACAATAGAGAATATAAAATACTTAATAGTGGTATAAATAACTCCATACTGCCAAAAATGGACTTTGTATACCGACGATATGATGTCGATAATCAATTCACAACCCGATTTTTTTTTTTTTTGAAAAAAAAGCCGATTTGTGAAAATTCCAGACATTTGACGCAAAGCATTTATTATTTTTTACTTCAGGAAATTGAGTCTTACCTGTATTGAAATATTTATATTATCTTCAGTACGAAATGCTGCTCCGAGTTTTGCAATTTCACCTGTAATTCCCTCGTCTACTTTATGCTTCCGATATTTGATGGAAGCTTTGCCTGTCTTACTGTTCGTAAATATGTTAGTTTGCTTGGCAAATTTTAAATAACTCGCAACAAAGTTCAAGTACTTGTTTGGATATTTTATCAAAGTCCTAATTGGTAAGTTTGGTATGGTGGTTTATAATACTCCAGCTAATTGCCATACTGAGGTTGCATATCAAGATCCGCAGAAGATAAGCTCAGCCCACTAACTACAAAAATGTGTTTAAAGAGAACAAAAAAATTAGGAAAAATCAGCAGTAATAGAGTTAGAAAGATTGCATAGAGAAAAGCTGACATACAGGTCATTTAAGAAACACAAAAACTAAAAAAATCTTCTTATCATTTCGAACTAAAAAGTTTCGGTATGTGTTTAATTCCGTGTACAATGTTTTGTATAACCGTGTACAACTTTTGTACAAAACTCTATGGTTAGTTTATTAGGCATTTCAACTAATATTAATTTACTAAAAGCACCTAAAATGGTGACGGTGCCAACACCTTTAGAGGTTGCAGGGTTCAATTCTGAACAATACAAACAAATATTATACATAAATAATGCTTTACATAATGATAAATTGTCAGATTTTATTTATGCAGTTGTAGCAATTTGTGCAATTGAAGCAGTTTATGCAATTATTTTTTTTGCCATTGTGTGAGTTCTTTTTAATTGGCTGAAATAGAGCGATTATTTCTTTTTTTGTTTTTTTATTTTATCAATTTACGGCGGTGACTCATATTTATATAAGGACTAAACGCGTAATTAAGTTTAATTAATAAGGAAGGGTCCAATATATTAGTGTTCAGTTAAACAGGTAATCTTTTATTTCAGTTTTTTCTTTATAAGTTTTTTCCGGAATTAGTTGACTCGGTTTTTAAAAGAGAATCATCTTCGCGGAATTTTTACAACAAAATTACTTATTTTAAATATTGCTCTGAAAGTTGTTTTTTTTAATAATAATAAGTCTGTCTCAAACAAATTTTTTTAAATTCAATTATCATACTATGAGTAAAATTCAATACAACACTCCAAAAAAAAAAAAAAAAAAAAAATTATTTATTATATATCTTATAAAAATATATATTTATTATTATATACAAGAGGTATACTAAAAATATATATATATTATATATTATTATATATAAGAGGTATACTAAAATTTTTATGATATTTTAAAAAAACTATAAAAGTAATTTAAAATGTTTTTTTTTTATGTGTTTTATAATTTATATTGCTCAAACTGCGTGACAAATAAGTTTCACTCTTTTTTATTTGTACTTATGCTATTTTGGAATTGTAAAATTTGAAATTGTTTTTTGTAAACAAAAATTATAGGTTTTTCTTGTTATTTTTATTTTTTAATTATTACAATCATTTTTAATAATTACAATCAATTTATTTACAGCTTTAAACCTCCTCGTTAATGCAGAGAGTACTTTTTAAAACTCCTCTCTAAAAAATGCAGACAGAGCCAAGGCTAGGCTCCCCCACACACTCCAATTGGGAGAAAGAGACCCAGCAATCTTACGGATTACTAATTGAAAATTTAGGGGTCCTTTGCAAATTTAAGGAGCTTTTTTTTTTAACACTGCTCAGTGGAAAAGTTGATTTCTCACCAGAGTATAAAACTTATATCAGCATATTAAATCCTATCAAAATCATTATAAAACAGCATTTAGAAAATGCGCATTTGACCTCAAGCCACTCTGGAATTAAATAGCTTTATGCGTGCTTTGTAAAAAATTGTAATTTGAATTTGCAAATTGAAATTTTTTATAAAAAATACTTATATTGTAACATGTCAATTGGAAGTTTTTACGAACTGACCTATAAAATATAGTTTAGAAGAAAAAAAAACCCTTTTCCTCTTCCTCCCTTCCTTCCCCGCCTCGTTTATTAGATCTAAACAAAAATTCCCACCCCCTCTTTTATTCCCGCCACCCCACAGTGATTTAGAAACACTTAAAATTTGGCCAAAATACAGTTTTTTGAGTGGCGCAATTTAAATAATGTTATTAGCTAACTATTTTTTACAATTTCTTATGATTTTAACGGTATAAAAAAATAAGTACTGAAATAAAATGATTCAAACGTTAATTTATGTTTAAAAGTGACCGAAAACAGCTTTTTTTTATCAATAAAATTTTGTCATTTTTAAATCTTGATTTTCTCCCTAAACACAAAACCTTTCAATTTAATTTTCTATATATACAAAGATAATAGATAACTTTATCTTAAATTATGAAAATATTTGAAATATGTATTTATACAGGTTGTAAGAAATGCATTTTAAAAATGCAGTTGTAACGAGTTTAAACTGCTTTTTATAATGCTAGGACTTTTTACCTTAGACTTCCTTCGCGAAGCTGTTTATTTTTTTAAAGAGAGTTTGTATCATTCTATAAGAAACTAAAAAAGTTAGCTGCCCCAACTTGCCCCATTTTGAAATAATTTGGTTTTAAAAAGGTCATTTTATAAAAAAATTAGCGACGTAAAAGCTAATACGACGTAATATATATATATATATATATATATATATATATATATATATATATATATATATATATATATATATATATATATATATATATATATATATATATATATATATATATATATATATATATATATATATATATTCACATTAAAAAGTTTTGTTCAGAAATTTCAGGAAAAACTCTTAAAACATAAAAGTTAAAGGTAATTTACGTAGTATTAGCTTTTACGTCTTTTATATCATAATTGAATTTAGTATTGCTCTAGTTTTAACTCGAAATTTGTTCCTCAAATTTTTTTTTTTTTTCACAACTTCAATAAATTTACCCATCGTTACGTTACAACTACATGACATAATATAATGCAACGTAAAAAATGTAACATAATAATATCACGTATAACATATTGAAAAGTGGTCTAACAAGTATAACTAAGTACAGCGTGAATTAATAGTGTTTCTTATCATAAAAACTACCAGTATTTTTTAAAAATAAAAGAATAAAAATAAGAAAAAAGAAAAAAAAAGACAAGAGATTTTTTGTTACTTCAGATATATACATGATGTTGTAAAGGAAAACTTGAAGAAGTCTATAAAGACTTATCATCGAGTACCTCTTTAAATGGTTAATATAGTCTATTTCATTTTTATATATAGTCAAAATGGTTAAACAATATACAGTCAATAATACAAATAGATATTTTGGTATAAATTTTGTTGCTAAGTTTAATACATGTCGGTATAGTTGTGGATATTAAGTATGAGGTGTTTTAATTTATTTTTCAAGTTGGCAGGATTATTTAATACTTTAAGTTCTACATTTTTTGGTATTATTTTGTTTTGTAGGTACGGACCCCGGTAGGAAATAGAAACCGTGAGAACTTTGTTGTTCAGGGTAAAGTTGTCTGTTGATCTTGTTTTATATCTATTAAAGTTTACTTGAAAGAAACCATCTAAAAAATGCGATGGGACAAGTCCAAGTTTGTATTTAAGCATAAATAGTCCATTTTGGTAAATGTTGATTTCGTAAACATTTACTGCATTTAAGGTTTTTAGTATGGTTTCAGCATGACTCACCCATGCTGAAACCTTACCTTTATCATAAACTAATCTTGATGAATGTTTTTGACTTGTATAAATAGTACTCAATATCATAGGCGTAGAAAGAATTTTTTGGTGTTCGAGATAGGTAACTTCTAGACATGGAGCAAACTCCAAACATTTATATGCGTATACTTATGTCAAATAATGACGGTTTGCAAAAAATTGCGATGATTGGAGGCTGGGTACAAAAAAGCCCCAAAATTTTCGCCCCCCTGCCCCGAACGTGAGAGCATCAAGTTGATGAAGTATTTTTTATACTATTCTTAACTAGACTTATATTCATCGATAAATTTTAGATTTCATTTTAAAATATTTTAGCGTTCAAAAATTATGACCATATAAAGTTTAAACCCCCCTCAACTTGAGGGGGCTGCAAATTTTGTATGGTAATAATTTCTAAACGCTAATAGATAATACTATGAAACTTAAAATTTATCGATGAATATAAGTCTAGTTAAGAATAGTACAAAAAATACTTCATCAACTTGTTGCTCTCACGGTTGGGGCAGGGGGGCGAAAATTTTGGGGCTTTTTTGTTCCCAGCTTCCAATCATCGCAATTTTTTGTAAACCGTCATTATTTGACATAAGTATAAACATATAAATGTTTGGAGTTTGCTCCATGTCTAGAAGTTACCTATCTCGAACACCAAAAAATTCTTTCTACGCCTCTGCTCAATATGGATTCGTGTGTACTAGCCCATGTATTATTAGCGTACGTAAAAATAAAGCGATTTAAGATTGTGTTGGGACAACACAGGTTTAACTTTGTAGATTATCCCAATATTTTTTGAAATTTTGGTGTTTATGATTTCAAGTTGTCATTTTTGTATACACGCTTTTTTATAGCTCACTTACCCAGGAGATTTAATTTATAATTTAGTTAAGAGTCGTAAAAAAAAAGTCGTAAAGTTTTATCAATTTGTCGCTCTTACGTTTGAGCCAGGTGTAGGTCTCTCTCTCTCTCGCTCTCTTTATATATATATATATATATATATATATATATATATATATATATATATATATATATATATATATATATATATATATATATATATATATAAAATATATTAAATTATAGAGCAACACTTTTTTATTAATAAAATAAAAGAAATCTTTTTTTTATGGAGTCTTAAGCATCATACTTGTCGGCAATTGTCAGCCATCAAATCAGTTTAAAATTCAAAAAAAATTTCAAAAATTAAATTTACAGTATAACGAGTTCTGTAATTACAAAACAAAACAGACAAGAAAGGCATTAAATTACTTTATTCCCCGGTGTCAAATAAAGAAAGCATGAACTTTTTCGAGTTTTGGCACTTTTAAGTTGTAGGACAAAATTTTAAATTTCTTGTGACAAAGAATTCACAAAATTTTTTTGATTGGTTTGAGGGTTTGCATTGCCTTATTGCTCTCTCCATTTAATTTTAATTTTTTTTACTTCAAACAAAACTATTGAAAGATGTTTTAATTTTAATGGATTTAAATTGTCAAATTTTTTTTAGGACTGTTGGATGTCGTTTTTATGTTAAGGTGCATTAAAAGATGGTTGGCGTGTCTTATTTTAAATATTTCATTAATTCCATAATTGGTAGTTTTATCAATTCAATAAAAATCTTTTGGTTTAAGTTTCAAGATCGCAAAAAAGTTTATTTGTTATGGAAATTTAAATAAAATTGTTTTGTTATTCTATAACTACCAATAGTAACTTTTGCATGACAGCACTTTATCCACAATTTATTTTATCTCCGATTGTCAAAACCTTTTAGTTTTATTTCTCGGAAATCAACAACCTTTTATTTCTCGGAAATCAACAACCTTTTATTTCTCGGAAATCAACAGCTATCACTATAATAGTTTATTCTTTGAACTTACGAACTTCTGTTTTAATTTTAAAATCACTTGAACCAATAGTCACCATAGGATAGTTAATGATAATTCAATTTTTGCAAATTTAAATATAAGTTCAATGGTTGCATAATAAATAAATCATAACTTGTGTACGTTTCCAGACATTAATTTTAATTTTTTAATTTTTTTTTATTTTGTCTTAAAAACTTCATTAGCAACCTAAAGATTATTTTTTTTAATTACTTAAAACCTTAAAAAATATAATATATTGAAAATAAATTCCAGGAGATTGCACAAATGCTTTTAATAGTTTGTGCAGAAATTCTTTATATAAAAAAAAATATTTTTGTTAATTTTTATATTACTATTTTTTTACTTTCTAATCCTATTTTGTTTTTTGTAACTTTAAAACGTTAAATGAAGTTGTAAAATAAAAAGATTCTTCATAACCATCAAAATTTATATTTTTTTATTTTATGTTTTTAATATCTTATTACCTTTATAATTTAATGTATTTAAATTATATATAATTAATATCTTAATTAACAGTTAAGTTACATAAACGTATAATTAAAAAAACGACAAACTTAAAAAGCAGTAGCAGTAAAATTTATGGTTTCCTGCGGTTCATGAAATTGCACGTAGTTATTAAGAACTCATAAACCGCAGTTATGTACTTGCAACTTACGCTAAAAATAAAAAATCGAGTTGTCATTTTTGTTTGAAAATTATAAACTTTACGTTGCGGAAGAAAATTATAAAAATTAAATAATATTGACAAACTATAATTTTGTTAGTTCAGTAGTAAGTTCTGAAAGGAGGACGAAAAAAAGATCTGAAAACTTTTAGATTTGTTTTACCGCTGACTTTTACTTAAAAGTTTCCGAAAAAATCTTAATACTGCTTGTCAAAACAAAACAGGTATAAGCATGATCTTTTTCGAGTTTTGGCACTTTGATAATATTGTGTTTCTTTTATTTTTAAGAATAGTATTGTGTTTCTCTTTACTTTTAAGTTGTAGGACAAAATTTTAAATTTCTTGTGACAAAGAATTCACAAGAATTTTTTGATTGGTTTGAGGGTTTGCATTGCCTTATTGCTCTCTCCATTTAATTTTAATTTTTTTTACTTCAAACAAAACTATTGAAAGATGTTTTAATTTTAATGGATTTAAATTGTCAATTTTTATACATATATATATATATATATATATATATATATATATATATATATATATATATATATATATATATATATATATATATATATATATATATATATATATATATATATATATATATATATATATATATATATATATATATATATATATATATATATATATATATATATATATATATATATATATATATATATATATATGTATATATATATATATATATATATATATATATATATTTTTTTTTAACAGGTATCATAATTTTCTTTGTAATCATTTTTATTCAACTTAAATATTTAAAAAATAATAAACAACTTGTTCAAGAAAAGCGTCATTTTGACGCGCAGTCCAGAATTAAGAATTTGTTTCCGTTATTAGAGTGATTCTAAAGTTCAAATTTCAACACAGCAGGAAAACAAGAATGTAATTGTTTCAAAATATTGTGACAATTTTTAACGAATAATATTTGAACTTTAAAAAATTGTGTGTTGAAAAAAGTATACTCAAAAAACTAAAAAAAACTTACGGAACCGAAATTTGTTAACCTTGCTTTGACCATTTTCATATTTATTAATAGATAGTAGTTTTGTTTAAAATGGAAAATATTGCTATGTTTACAGCACAAATTAAAATATTTGAATTTTTGTTTTGTTTTCGTTGTTTCAATTCCTGAATGTAAGATGAATTTGTAATACTTTTTTTTTCTATTCAACATTTGTCTAAAGGTTTTAATAAATCTAAAAGTTAATAACCAAACTTCGTGGTTACACAACTTTGTATGCCTTTATTATTTGGTAATGTTTGTTTGTATTATTGTTTGTAAAAATGTTTATCTAAAGCAATTTTTTTAAAGTAATTCAAAAAAATTGAATTGAAATTTCTGGCAAGAATGTTGGTAAGATTTTAAAAATTAATATTGTGTTCATCTGATCTCGCTCATTCATCTTTTTAGTCTCGCTCAAACTATTGTTATTATTTTAATTTAAAACTGCATTAACAGCTTTAATTTTAAATAAAAAACGGGTTACGTGTTTTGTCACAAGAGTGAGTGGCGTGCAAGTTTCATTCAACCCAACGCTAGTTTTAAAAACTAATTTTTAAAGCTAAAATAAATTATTTTATTAAACATAACTTTTTTGTAGAATCGTGGGCTTAACTTTATATCATAAACTAATGGTTTTTAATAGTTTTAGGAGCTTTTAGTTATGCGATTTTTGATTCTTTTTTTTTTTTTTAGTGATATTATAAAGGGCATTGATGAGATTAATCTAATGTCAACCACGTTTAGATTCAAACCATAACAAAAAATTATTAAATTGCAAACAAATTAAAGAGCCCAACATCAAATTATAAAAGAAAATCAAGAGAAACCTTATGGATATTGGTGTTGAAGGTGAGAGAAATTTGCGCTTGATATCTCCTTCTTTCTTGTAATGTCTTTAACTTACGAATGTTATATATTCTTTATTTTGAAGAACATTTTAAAATCTTTATCATACATTTTTTACTTTATAAGATAGTTACCTTTAATTTTCAATATATTCTATTTTAAACCGGGATTCCGGTTAGAACAAAATTTTAGGGCAATAACATTGATTTAATTACCTGTTTGCAATCTTTAATATTTATTAGATATTTTTTATAGTTTTATACATCTTTTTTTATTTGATATTAACTTAGTTATTTTGGTTTAATACTTTAGTACTTGTACCGTTGACGGTATTACTAACAATACTTATCCTGCTTGTTATCGGCGTTGTTTGTCGCTTTTATATTTGGCACAAAATATTTCAAAAAAAACCTAAATACCAATACGTAAATCCAAGTACGACGAAAGCTCCAGGTTACCCAAAACTTCCTTCGTTTAAAGCAGGTGCACAAACCGTACAAGCCGTACAGATATTAAATAAGCAACAATACACAAAATATTATGACATAAATGGAAATCGCAAAGATAAAATACCACTGCCACCTGATTCAAAAGGGAAGAGCAACGGGTATGAAAAGGTTTTTCAAGGCGATTCCCAAGAATCGGTATTTCTTGAAAGCGACGAGCTATCTTCAAATCAAAGTGAAGATTCTATGATTTTAAACAGTGATCCAAATTGGCCTGGTTGTGCAACGCAATTATTGCAGCGTAAGCAACTGGATAATGGAGACATAAATTATTACGAAAGCAAGCTATTATCATCAAAACAAAAGTTTAAATCAGAACCTATCATTTATAATAATGTTTATGAAAATAAAACAGACGATCCGAAACATCGCCAAGTAAATCAAACCGGACAAAAAAATGTAACTGTTCCTAATCCTGAAAAAAAAATTCGTCGGTCCTCCGACAGTAGAAGTCGGCAAAGACGCTGTTCTGCGCAAACTCTTATGAACATATGTGATGGAGAAATCGACTTTATTATATTTTATCAAGCAGAAAAACGATTACTAAATGTTACCGTAAAGTCACTAAAATACGTAAATTTAAATGCATATGATTTTATAGGAGTATTAAATAAATATAATCGTAATGATAAAAATAGACCTGAAGGTAAACCGCATCTTATACAAAATAACGATGGAAAAATTGTTTTAAACGATTCGGAAAACTTATCTTATATGGTGTATGTAACTTTGTCACCAAACAATTTTTATAAAAATCATACAAATTTGACATTTGGCAAAAATGAGGTACTTTTTAATGAAACTTTTGCAATATCAGCTGTTTCAGCTGAACATATTGGATTCTATGATATTGTTTTTCACGCCCTTTGTTCATTAGCAAATGGAGAGCCTATGGTGTTTGGAGAAGGATATGCAACATTAAAAGATTATAAGTGGTTTCAAAACACACTACAATCAGTTAAGCTTACACCGCCAAAAGAAGAATTTGAGCTGCTTCAGGTATCAAATAGTCACAAAAAAAAATATGAATAATTAATACTTGTAATTAAAATTATAACATTTTGTTTATTTTAGAACCCAACCGATGTTCAAACCGATCTTGGCTTTTTAAGTCTTGTTCTTAACTATAATCTAATTGCTCACAAACTTATTGTTAAAATTCTTCAAGCCACAGGCCTACCAAAGATAGGTGTAACAGGACATCCAAGTAAGATAAACAATTATGTTTTATATGCTCTTTTTAACGTTTATGAATCAGGGAACTTTTAATAATTTTTTACTTTACAACTTTTAGATACCTCGGTAAAAACTAGCTTGTATATTGGAAAACAACGTCATAGTAAACATAACACATCTATACTAAAAAGACAACGAGAACCAACATTTAATTCTACAATAGAATTTGGTTTAAGTAAAGAAAAACTACTCGAGACCGATATTATATTTGAAATCCGACACCATGGTCCTATGTATAGAAAAAATATTGGTTACGTAATCGTTGGAAGTTCTGCTCAAGCAGAAGGTGCCGTACATTGGCAAAATATGCTTGAGTTTCAATGTTTTGAAAAAATGCATAAAATATTACCTTATAAACCAGATGGTTTTACACCATAACAATAAAAAGTTTTTGTCTTCTTTATTTCTTATGATAGTTAGCTTATAATGATATAAATTTGATAATCAGATGGATAATCAAATCTAACCTAAATTAATAATGTAATTATTTTTGTATTGACTCTTCGATAGAACTTTAGTAAAAAAAAGCTATAAAAAGACAACACAAACGCAAACCGTTTTAATTTTTTGAGACGCAGTAGTTAAGGAAATGCAATTCATGCCACTTTTAAAAATAAAATAAAATTATTATTTTTTTTTTGTTATGTTGAAGCTTAAAAAATAAAACAAAACACTAAAGACTTTAACAATGGGTTGATGAGCTTGTCTTACCAATGATTAATTCAAAATGCATTTATGTCAATAAAGAGAGATGTATCGTTTGAATTCTGAATTAAGAAATATTTATGTTGCATTAAAGTTTGATACAATTAATAAAAAAATAACTATTTTAGTTACCTTGATTATAGTTTTGTTAAGCTCGCAATGGTGCAAAGACCAGCCATAATAGAACTTCTAACATACAACCCCTGTTACTAGGCTATTTTTACCTCCTCTTTTCTGTCCATTTTTGTTTGTTCATTTTGAATCTTTTTTTGCTAACACATGAAGGTGTTTTAAAGTTTTATTTACAAATAGTTAAACACTTTTTGAAGTGTTTTATAAAAAAAAATGTTTGAAATTCTTAATTCTATGACTATGTATTTTTTTTTTTTGAAACTTTATGCTAACTTAAGTAACTTTTGTTATTTTTTAGGTTACAACATACAAGTTTAAGTTTTATAAAAGTTTATTCCCTAAACTCTATTTTTATATACGAAGTAGTTTATAATAGTTAAAAACATTATTATTTTGTTTATTAAAATGGAAATTACACGTCTTGGTGACGAGGAAACCATGGTCCCAAAATTTTTGCAAATTATTGTTGATTTTTTTCAACATTTAGAAAAAATTTGGAATCAAGATAAATATTTCACTTAAGGTCCTACCACCCTACATCCAACACACACACACACACACTTCAGTTGCACGCTGTGACCCATGAGTTGTGCATGGCTATCTATATTAATGAGTATAGATCGTCATGAAACTATATTGAATACTTTTGCATACTCTGCATCGCTATAAGCGTGTTTTATATAATAATGTAACATATAATGTATACAGTAGCATATGTGTGTCTGCAGGCCCGTCTTTAGATCATCCCAGCGAAATAACAGTTGTGGCCTATCCAGCCTAACCTTCTCCTCTCCCTCTCACAATAAAAATCTGTATTTAAATACTGGTTTTTTATTTGCTTTGCATAATAAATTCTACTCATAAGATCAAAAAGTCAACAAGTAAATATGATAATTGCAATAAGGTAATCTAAAGAATAAGCATTGGACATTCAAATCAATGTTTTCTACATATAACTAAAACACTTCAGTAAGGTAAGAAGAAACATAGATATTTCTAAAGGAAACATAGTTTTCATCTAGGTCATTTTTTTAAACTCATAAGTTGATAAACTATTTTGATGATCACACCTTCCACGTTGATATCTTTTTGATGGATGTTTTTGGATTAATTTGAGAAACGGCTAGAACTGACAAGCTCTTCTGTTCACTATTACCCCTGTAGCAATTTTTCACCCTTTTTAAAATTGAAAAAAATCCTTCTCTGGTATAATTTGTAACAGCAGCAGAAAAAAACATCCTTAGAACAACGTCGGCTTTAGGGAATGTGGATAAAAATTTCTTTGATCGAATAATTAAAAGTAAATCTAAATGATTTATTTCTTAAGTTTCATTGATACCATTTTCAAATGAATTGAAAATGAAGCTCTTGAAAGCAGACATTTATTTGGAAAATAAATATCCGCATTGTATGGGTAGATTTTTAAAATTTCTAACGCGTGCGATGTAATTTAGCAGCATCCATATTTGGAAGACAGACAAGAAATCTAAAACGAGAGATAACTAGAGCAAAAGTATGTTTTTTCCTTCTCAAGCTCAGCTAAAAGTAGATCTATAATGGTATTAATCTCAGCCATTATTTTTTCTCTTTCAGTAATGTTTCATGCCTCAGTAGACGTAAATCCGTCATGTTGGCTTTTGTGCACTATTTTTCGTTTTCAAATTTATCAAAACTTGATATAACCTCTTGAACGATAATAGAAAGAGAGCTAAACAGTTCATTCCCCTCTGTCACGTCAGTTTAACAGCTTAAGTACTTTGTTTACGTTGTTAAACCTTTCAATAATAGTATTCCTAATGACTATCATAACGTCTGTCTTCAGCTGATCCATTTTCATGACAAGCCCACTAGCTTCTACTATTGTGTTTGACTATTGCGTTTTTTTATTGTTCATTAAGGCTTTTAAGGCTAATTTGAAGTTTTTACACATCTTTTGAATATTAAGGCTTTTAAGGCTAGTTAAGGCTTTTAAGGCTAATTTGAAGTTTTTACACATCTTTTGAATATACAGATAATTAAGTGCTATTGAAAACTAAGAACTTAAAATACTGATTCTGCATCTTCGTGTGCAGACCATCAGTCTGTGAGAGACTTTTTAGAATATTTACAAGATAGAAAAAAAAGATTGCAGCTGTCACACAAGATTCGGTTGCTGCAAAACCAACCAGATTCAAAGAATGGCCGGCGCATGGAACATATTCAGCTAGTGGATACAACTTTATGATACGGGTTCGCAACCCAGTATAGACCTCAGACATATTAGAGGCATTACCAATTGACAGCCCACAGCAACCAGAGATATTGATGCCGTGTATCTCTAATGCCTTTTTGATAAGATGAAGCATTTCTGCTGCCGGTGAACTCCCATTGGAATGAATGATAAAAAACATCCACTTTCACCGTCAGACATTACAACAAAAATAAGTTGATTTTCGTGAGAAACGTCTGAAGTTGAATCAACTATGAATGTAAAATAGTTATTAGCTTTAACTTCAATAACTGTAGCAAAAAAACTTGACACTATAACAAATGTTATTTCAAACTTTTCAAGTTTGAAATAACTTTTTTTCTTTTTTAAAGCAATTTTAAAGTATATCAATTTATTATTATTATTATTATTATTATTATTATGTATTTCGCCGATAAGAAAAGTTTACAAGTTTATGCAATACAAATATATAAATACATGGCTGGGGCAAGAAGAAGACAAGTTCTGTCTTATCACCAAGCCCCTTTAAATAAAAATGTCAATAATAAAAATACAAAACAAAGTAACTCGTTAAATAAACGTTAAACAAAACGTTGCGTTAAAATAAAATAACGATAAATAAAAACTAAAAAACATTTTACGCTATATTACAGTGTAATATATCCAAAAGTATACGAAGATTTTTTAATTAATTATTTTAATTAAATTATTTTTTTCCTAACTGGTTATAGATTTATAAACCTTTTGAATTTAAATCATAAAATAAAAGATAATACACGAACAACAAACAAACAAAAAAAAAAACATTTTTAAAAACATTTTAGTATCTTAATGTGTCTTTTATATATGAAAAGTTTATTATATCAGATAAAAAACAACGTCATAATGTACAAATTGAAATGTATATAGAATATATATTTAAACCATATTTATAAAGAAATAGACAAACGTGATTACTCCTAATCAAAGGCTTCAGAAAAATTTTAATTCGTTGTCATTTATTAAAAGCTTTTGCTTAACTTTGTTTTTAAATTGTTTAATAGAAGAAATAGTTTTTAACTCATTATTTAATAGCGTGTTCCAAAGTTTAGGACCTCTGTTAGCAATTAAGAACTTAGTAACAGAGTAATAGATTTTAGGTTGAACATAATTGTTTTCTGAAAATCGTGTTGGGTATAGATGATATATTTTTTCCAAAAAAGAGTTGAATAAAATAGGTGCTATTTTTTTATTAACTTTGAACATAAAAATAAGAATTTGATAAAGATTTAGTTGAAATACGTTGAGAATATTAAATTTAATGAATAGAGGTTTAGTGTGTGAGAAACGATCTACATTTCCAATAATTCATAAAGCATGCTTTTGTTTAATTAATAGTTTATTTATTATAGTTACGTTAGTGCTACACCAGGCAACGTTTGCATAACCTAGGTAGCTATGAATAAATGAAAAATAAATGTATTTTAAACAGGTTTGATTTAATAACTGCTTAGCTTTGTAAAGTAGACCAATATTTTTCGAAATTTTATTTTGAATTATATTAATGTGCTCCTTCCAACTCATATTTTCATCAATAACAACACCAAGAAATAACAATGAACGCTCTTTTTTTATACAAGAGTTGTTTACAACTAAAATTGGAAGATTTAATGGGATGAGTCTCTTTTCATGAAGACGATGGAAGAAAGGATATTTTGTTTTTTTTATGTTTATGGATAATTTATTTGCTATAAACCATTCACTGAAATAGAAATATAAAAGCTCTTCGCAAATGTTAGCTGATAGGTAGGAAGTACTTGGTTGTATTAAACTAGCAACTCGAATGAGCCAAAAAAATTCCATTGTAACCTGATTCAATTTCTTATCTGATCATGCGTAAAAATAAAGTTTAGATTAGATTTTTGGACCTTAATAGGTCTACAAATAACTAAACTTTACAAGGAAGAAAGAAACTTGGTGACAGATGCCACCAGACGTAACACATTTCTCCGATATTTCTTATCAAACTGAAACTGTTTAAAGAAATTGCAATCAATCCTGAAACTTCATTCACTTTGATTATCAAAGGTAGATATTGAATTACTATATTTAGCAAAGTGTTCATGCTCACTGATTTCTAGTTGCAAAACCTTTGCTCGCGAAAGAATTCTTAGTTTTCTCAAAAAAGAAGTAAGGTTTGCAGTAAATACTACTACTTTTAGTAGAATACACCCACCAATTGCGTTCTTTTTTTTCTCCATTTACAAGCTTTCGATAAAAATAACTCTTTTGAGGCGCATTGCAAAGTTCCAGCATGGTCACAGGTTTTAGACCTTGAAAAATCAGTGGCGTTGACGTCTTTTTTTTTGCTGATTTGTTGTGATTAACTCAATCAGGCCATAATTTTGACGTACCTAGTCACTAGAGTCAGTAAAAAGTACTTCAACATTTCAAGCTAATATTTAACTACGCATTCTTATTGAGTCCAAGCTCGCAGGCTCTTTATTTAGATCATTATTTCATCACTAATCAACGAATCCGGAGGATAGCTGCTACATATGAAAGGATGCACCTCTTGTAATAATGCACCAAATCTGATGCATTATCAAAAGAATCGCCTCTTGTGATAATGCACCAGATTGTTTTTTTTTGTTTTTTTACGAAAAATTAGGGCACAACATGTAACAACATTTTTATTGCTACATGTTGTGACAACAACATTTTTTTTTTGACAAGGATGCAACAACTTTTAGGCTTGCAATTCGTTTTAAATTTAACTCTACTTTCTTTTGCAACCAGACTTTCTTTTACCAGGCTCATCCATGCTATTTACCAGGCTCATCCATTAACATCCATGCATTAACATCCATGCTATTAATTGATCACTACAGTCTTCTACTTGATCACTTCTTATTTTTTTATTCTGAAAGTTGGAATGATTTTTTACTAATATTTTTACATATTTGATTGAATAATTATTGGAATCACTTTACTTTAAAAAAAATAATTTTAAAGAAAATATTTTTATTTTATTTTTATACAGAAACTTTTTAGGAGGCTTTTTAAGATTGACGTTTAATAAACATATATTATATATAATATAGTAATATAGCCATTGGTCAGAAGACTCGCATAACAGCCTAAGTCACGCGGTTTAAATAGGCATAATTAAAACGAAATAAAAAACTTAATAAAAAATAATTTTTTATTGGCTAAATAATTAAATCAGACTTAAATGCGTTTTCAAAATTCACTTCCTTGCGACAACTGAAAGCAAAACGACTGATAAATAAATAATAAACGAGTGTTGGGTGCGCCATTTTAACTCATGGAAGTTAAAAAGCTCTTATCGCGACAATCTACCTTTCTAAATGCCAATAAATCAATGGACTCCGATGTTTTAGAAAGTATTGACGGCGACATTGACATGGTTAAAAAATAAAAATTGCTGGTCTCTCGTTATGAAAGCCCTGCTGCAAGAACTTTTTTTGTAAGTTTTATAAACAGTAAATTCATTTTGTAAACGCTAGTATTGTTGTGTAACGGTAGGTATTCATCTTTGCAATAATCAAGAAGTTTAATATCTAAACATTTTTTTTTTTTATTTTAGATGCATTTTAGCTTAATTTAGTTACATTTACTAAAGAAAATTGGTGGAGCAGAGCTGGTAAAAACGACTGCATATGTCGCAACGTTACTAATTTTTTAATGTCAAAAATAAACATGGATGGCACAGGAAATTTTGGAAACTTTCAATCAGAAAATCCTCTATATGTAAAGTTTTTCTGTGTAATTCCGATTTTGATTTATGAAATAACATTTAAAATGCTTACTATTTTACCTAAATTTTTAATGGTTACGAAATCAGGTTACGAAATCAGGTTACGAAATCAGACGATCAGGATACGAATGTAGAAGATGATGCTGTACAAACAGGTGCATGATGAACAAACGGTAGATGGTATTCCATAAAGATTTTTGATAATGCATAAACCAGAGAAAACAGGGACCCAAAATGTTTGTTTATGAGTTTATTAATTTTATTAGTAATCTTTGACTTAATCTTAATGTAAACTTTTATTTTCTGCTTATGAGATTAAATTTAAAAAATGTTTGGTAGAAATTGTTGTAATAAAATTTCCAATGCAAAATGCTTGATCATTTAATTTTAAAATCCCCTTAATCCCCGCAAAAATTTTGGGGCGATTTTGTTCCCAGGGCTCCAATCATCGCAATTTTTTGCAAAACATCCTTATTTGACATAAGTATAAAAGATCAAAATGCTTGGAGTTTGCTCCATGTCTGGAAGTTGGTTTTCCAAACACTAAAAAATACTGGATCCGCACTTGCGAACCTCAAACGTTAATCCAAAAATAGTTGTGAGTGTTTGTAAAGGTTTTGTGTTTCGTGCCTTTTTTTTCCGTACAGTTTTTAGTAAATATACTTGTAGAAAATGGGCACAATAGATCCAAATTCAAAACATTTTCCAAGAACTTTATTTAGAAATTAAACAACCTTTCCTATATAAATGAAAATAAAACAGAAACAAATAAATATTCAATTAAACTTCCACGATCCAAAACTTAGAAAAAAGAACTTAACCTTAACAACGTTAAAAATGGTCTTATCCAATAACCAATAATATACAGAAACCATGCCTAACATTTTTTGGAGTTGTGTCAGCTGGGCAAGATATTAGGTTTTTACTATTGTTTTCACCGTTACGGAAACTTTCTATAATACTATATTAATACAAATGGTGTTTTGTTAAAAATTAGTTAATTTCACGGAATCAAAACCCTACTCAGCGGGCATAAGATACAATGCCTTATAGACGTATCAAATCTGTACGACGTCCTTACAGCGTCCAACAAACGTTCTGTTGAATATTATTAAGACGTGTTCTGAATTCTGCTGAATATTATTAAGACGTGTTATTATCGAACCTCTTGTTTTAGGAAATTTTAAACACGCTTCAAAAAGCATGTGTAACATTTTATCATGAACACATCACAAATCCTTTTCAAAAATATCTACTGCCAAAACAAGGATACCAGCTTTTAAAGTATATTCAAAATATTTATTGGAATGTGGAATATCCCCAGTTTTAATAAGATTATTGTTGTCATTATTATTGTTGTTTTTGTTTTTGTTTTATCTGTTTTTTACTTATACTTAGTTGTAACTCAATCAAAGGATTTGACTATAAATGTATAGGCTCATTCAGTGGTCAAAAGAGTTGCTGAATTATTACTTAACTATTGCAGTACCTAGCATAATTTACTCCAAATAGTTTAGCAATATACATCTAATAGTTTGAAAAGAATAATACATTGTTTATTCAAAAGAAGAAAAAAAAATTGAATATTCAATGAAATTTCCGGATTATAGAGCAGTCAAAATCGGTCGGATAACACCAGTAGTTAGATATCTGGACTGAAAATCCTTATCAGTGCAATATTAAATTGTTTTTTGACAAACTAGGTATATATTCCAAATTTTGAAAAATTAGGTATTGATTTCTAATGTAGAATTAAAACGAGACCAAAATTACAGTTGTGCAACAGCCTGATTAAATGGTTGATTGTTGAGAATTCTGTCAGAGTTACATTAATCAAAAGCGGAGCATTTGCTTTGATTAGGAGGTTTTGAAAAGAAATTCAGTTTTAGCGTATCTTCATAAATATTTCTTAGGGTAGTATAGTAAGTACATTACTTACTAATGCTATAAACTTAAGGAACATAGTTAGTGGCACCCTTTTATAATATAGGAACCTTTTTCTTCATATGACTTTTTGCCGTCATATTTTACAGATAAATCAGATCTTAAAGTTAAAATAGAGAATGTATAAATAAATTATTTTTTATAAAACTCTACCAGAAAGACAACGTAACTCAAAAGTTAGCGAAACCCATTCAATAACCAACAAAAAAAGACAGAAATAAAAAACAAAACAAAAAATGACATTGAAGGTGACACTAATCAATTCTAATCTGACATGAATTTTGAATTAAAGAATGTCGATGAATGGTTTAAGGCTAATAAATTTTCCCTCAATGTAGACAAAACAAATATAATTTATTTCATAAAAAATCACAAAATGAAAAATTTCCTTTAAAATTACCTGATTTGATTTTAATGATACACTAGTTAGTAAAAATGATTCAATAAAATTATTAGGAATTCTTATTGATAAAAGTTTATCATGGCTTCCCCAATATAAATTATATTCAATCAAAAATTAGTCAAACAATTGGTTTGATGAACCAAATTTGTCCATATGTAACATCAGAAAATCTGAAACTAATATAATTTGGTCTAATACATTGTTTCATTTACTATTCCAATATTAGATGGGCTAGTATTCAACCAACAAAACTTAAAAAAGTATTTTCTCTACAAAAACATGCATGCAGACTTATATATATAAAAAAAATATAAACATTATTGAAAAAAATTTTAAAACCAATAATGAAAGACACATGATGAATATATATAAAATCAACATTAACCAACACCTAATTTTTATGTATAAATATAGCAACAGCTTGATTCCAAAAAACTTTAATGATAAATTTACGGAAAATGTAAACAATAAGTATTCTCTTAGAATAAACCAATGGAATACTTATAAACTGCTAAGAATTAGTCGAAAGTATTCTGAATATGAAATATCATACCACGGACCATAACTATGGAAAACTTTTGAAAACTTTTAAATGAGATAAATAATTTTCTTGATTTTTCAAAATGAAAATCGAATTCCATTATTCTTAGTTTTTCACTTGTTTATTTGGCTATTATTTTGGAATTTGACAGAGTTGCCAGTATATTTAAATGACTATTGCTAAAACTATATTGATATTGTTTACTTTCTTTATTTAATTTAAATAATTACGCAAGCTTTAACCTTTTTATTATATTGGAGATGTATAAAAAACACAGAAGCATAATTAAATTTCAGATCAAATTTTCAACGTGCAGAGTTTAGAATGGTCAAAGCAACATATACTAACGAAAACAATTTTGAAATAATTGAGCTAAAAATCATCTTTTGATGATTCATTTTTTAAATCTAAGGTCACGCGTCTAACCCAATATTTTCATATAAAAAAGGAAAATGCAAAATAAAATGGTGAAAGATCAAAAATAAATGGACAAAAGTGCTGCGGTGTTGTATAAAATATTGAACAAATTGTGTATTAAGTTTTATCTCTCAGGCCAAACTTTTCCATAAAGTTATAAAAATTACGCATTTAAAAGATTGTTGGGAGCCTGGTAACTGGAGCCTTGTTTGCAGTTGTGATGATTTTTTGTAGTTGCGATGATTGGAGCCTGGTAACTGGAGTCTTGTTTGTAGTTTTGATGGATTAGTTGTTGCTAATTAAAATTATTTGCGCAAAAAGCATATATTTCAATATATGGCTTAAAATGACAAGCAGTTTTTTATATACATTGTATATTCCCCATATAAAAAAAAAAAAAATTTAATACTTATTTTAAACAAGTCATAAAAAAATGCAAATCTATTTAATAATCTATTTTTTTTGCAATTGTTATTTGTATGAACAGTAACTTAAGACGCACATTTGCAAAACTAAAAGTTCTGAAGACGTGCCGTGGATTATATGGTGATGACTTTTTGAATTTTTCTCTAAAAAATTATTTCCTGTAGCACAAATGAATGATCTTTTGCCTATAAATGACTGAAATGATATTTGTTGCTTTGAAATAAATAAGTTACGTATCTCATTTAAGTGTTAGTTCTATTCGGTTAGTAATAAAGTTATTACCCAAAATCTGCAATAATATATGCACCAGAGAAACGTATACAACTTTTCAAAGTAATATAGAAAACTGAGCTACGGTCGGCCGGACAACGACATGACACAAACATATTTGTTTGTAAAGATTTTATACAGTCAAAAAAAACAGCTGCTTTTCGGTGTAGCATGAATGGCGGCAGAAGTGAGGTGTTCAAATGTAGGAGAGTTTGAATTAAAATCGACATTTGACATATTGTTGAATCTGAATAATCGGAGTCATTAACATGTCAAATCAAATTAAATATTGCCTTATAATCAAAATAAGGTTATATACCAATAAAACTGAAAAAAATTAAACATTTGAAAACTTTTTATCTAACCAATATAATCAAAATTTCTACTTCTAATTGATTTTATTTTTGAAAAAATCATCAAAATCATATTTAGAATGTCTTGGTATGAAATATATTTTATTTCCCCCTAGCAACGTTTTGTGGAAAGATTTATAAAAAGAATCTCACAGAATGCCTAACTATTTCATCCTATGTTGAAACTATTACACGATCTGCTTTTGATCTAATTCCCTCAGAATGTGTAACTATTTCAGATGATGTTTAACTACTTCAAACATCTACAAATAAATAAAACTGCAACTTAATGGATTCTTTTTTGTATTTAAATTGTTAATTTTCTATTATTTTTATTTTTTTTCCAAAATCTTCGCTTCCAACAAGGCTGCAAAAAAAAAAAACTGAGTTTAGCAAGATAACGGTTGACAGACGACTTGCAAGACTGATTGCAAGTTACATGAATCAGGAAAACAAGATGAAGGAAGCAAAATCCAAATAACTGATGTTTGAGGAAAAAAAGACTAGATAAATAAGAGTTTTTGAAGCATTTAAGAACAGTCACAGTAAAAGGATAGGGCTTAATTGAATGACGAATAACACGAGAATGAATTTTAGTAGATGGCACAAGAGACGCTAGCTCTTTAGACCAGTTTCCATTATAGTAATTATAGAAAAGAGACAGGGAAACAACATTAAGACAATGTGATAATGGTTGGAGGTTAGCTGCAAGAGCAGGTCCAAATATGTTTACGATGCGTTTTTGCACCTTTTCTAAAAGAGAAAGAGCATAGATATGGCAACAGAATTCCATACAATGACAGATTTGAGATTTATAGAGATAAAGAATAAAATCCGGATTAAGAAAGTGTTAAACACGGTAAAGAGATGCAACCTTAGCAGATGGTATTTTTGCAATGGAATTTATTTTTATTTTTTTTCCAAAAAAGTTTCCAAGAAAGATCGAAAGTAAGAGTTAATCCTAGAAGATGAAGGGTAGATGACTCATCGAGTACATTACCATTTATAAATAAAAGAAGATCTCAATTATTGCGATAAAGATTGGCCGAAAAAAGTTGGGCTTTATCTGAATTAAAGTTCACCAGCTACTGTGAGCCTCATGCTATGGCAGAAGTAAGATCCTTTTCAAGATCAAATGCCCCCTCCAAGCAATGAGAAAGTGTTGATTTCTTATCACGACAAGAATAAATGGTAGTATCATCAGCAAACAATGCCACCTTAGATGTGAGAATATCTGGAAGATTGTTGACGTAAATTAAAAAGAGCATAGGGCCAAGGATAGAACCTTGAGGAACCCCTGAAGTTACAAAATAATAAGAAGAGTGCTGTCCGTCGAGGACAACTTTTGTACTCCACTTGTTATTAACAATTGTTAATAACAAACAGGTAACATCTTTATGATTATTGAATCCTTCCTTAACAATTTGTTTATGAAGGATTCAATAATCATGTTACCTGATGTTACCTGATACACTATAAGAAGAAAGCATTTGGAGAAGACCAGCATGCTAAACTTTATTAAAAGCTTTAGAAACATCAAAAGCGATAGCCTTAACCTCTCCGCCTCTATCTAGTGCACGATAAAACTTATCGGTTATTCTCTGTTAGCAAACCAGCTGTAGAACGAGAAGATCAAAATCCATACTCATAATCAGAAAGTAAGCTATTAGATTCAAGATGAGAGATTAAGTGTTTCTTAATTAAATAAGATAGGAAGAAGACCAATGTTTCCATCATCTGTCTAAAAATATTTACCCGGGTAATAGGTAGTTTTAAATTTTTTTTGTGTTATACCTGGGTATTACCCGGATAATTTTATTATATAGATGTTACATTAGCCATTAAAAAACCTATTGGGTGTAAATTTTGTCAATTTTGATTTAAAAAAATCCATTAAAATTAATCCATTAAGGGTATCATGTTCTAATCTATTTTTTATTTTCGTGGCAAAAAAATCTCATGGCTGAAAAAAGCTCGTTCTCTCTACTGAAGTTGGTATAATAGTTAATAAAGAGGTTTTCAAGTTTTATAAACTTATCTTTGTTTTCAAAATCTTAGATCCAATCTCATCTACGGTGATAGCTTCATCCTATGTTTGTAAAATAAATAAAGCAAATTCATCTAAAAAAAATTTTCATTAACTTTTGATGTTTGATCAGCTCTACCAGCAACTTCAAAATCAACTGGTAGCTCTTCACCTGCTTTCTGTGAAGTCCAAACTGATCTTTTTGCTCTTCCATCCGTTTGTTTTAAAGCACGCTGCAGAAAAAGTTTTGTTATTCCAATTATCCATATTTTCAAATTAAGATTTGACGCTGGATGTGTCCCGTACCATTGGTCTGTTGCAAATATTTTACCAATCTATAAAGGAAGATCGAAGGTTTATTCAGAAAACTATAGACCAGTATCCTTAACATCTATGATTTGAAAAATGTTTGAAAAGCTTGTTCAAGACACGTTTCTGGAGCATTTATTTTCAAAAGTCTTATTTTAGAGAAGCAAACTGGTTTCGTTGCGAACAAATCATGCAAAACAAATCTGATTGAGACGATTGACACTATTGCATGCGAAACTGCAAAGGGTAAACCGTTATGCGTAATATATCTTGACTTTGCATAAGCTTTGGATAAAGTAGTACACAAAAGATTATTGAAAAAGATTAAAGCAACCGGTAAAATATATAACGGGATTGAAAGGTTCCTTATAAATAGAAAATAAAGAGTTACTATTGGTTATAAAGTTTCAGAATGGGTATCTGTTACCAGTGGCGTTCCTCAGGGTTCGGTTTTGGGTCCTATTATATTTCTGCTATTCATAAACGACTCGCCAAAGGTTTTGCTGAACATATTTAAAATGTATGCTGATAATAGCAAAATAATAGCCATAGAGAATTCTTTTGATCAACAAGCAGAAATACAAACCGACCTTGACAACATTGCGAAATGGTGCAACAATTTGCGTATGAAACTTAATTGCAAAAAATGTAAAATAATGAAATCAGCAATTAAAATGTTCTTCAAGAAATTGTTAAAAATACACAATGTATGTTAATGGAACTATTTATGACCTCTCAAACAGTGTGTTTGAGAAAGATCTAAGCATATTTTTACAACCGGAAATGAAGTTGAAAAATCAAACACAAGTATGTGTTAACAAAGCTTCAAAAGTACTGGATTTACTAAAAAATGCATTTGAAAGTAGAGATTGTTATATATGGAGTATTTTGTATACAACCTACGTGTGACCTCATCTTGATTTTGCAGCTCTAGGATAGAGTCTGCCATAGGCAAGGGTACTTGATTCATTTTTACAAGATATTGAACCATTTAGAGTTTGTCGATCTTAATGTCAAATCAGCTTTTAAGTCAAAGTGTTGAATTAGGTGACCCATGTTCTTCAACTAGAGGTTACAACCATAAACACGCGATGCAGTGTTTCACCCCTAGCAAAATAAATAACTTTTGTGCATCGGTTAATTCAAGGATCCATTTCTTCTCAAACAGAGTGTATCAAATTTGGAATAAACTTGCTGGTATTGTTGTAGAATCCAAGAATTTGAACAAGTTTAAAGCGAGCCTGGACGAATGGCTGACAATAAATGAAAAAACTTTGGTTTAAAAAAGTACTGGGCTACTATAGCTGAACGTTGCTACGTCTCAGCTTGTGGATAAGATTCACGCAGTTTACCACTAACTAACTAATTAACTAACTATTTATTGTTTCATCCGGTTATATAAATATTAAAACACATGTCTATTTAGAAATGCGTTTCTTTGAAATTATCAAGATTTTGATCTAAAGATTAAAGTTTTAAAAAGTCTTTTCTTCTTTCTACATTTTTTAGTTTTATATCTGTCTTCTTAGCTATGGGTTGTAACTACTATAAATGTTTAATATCTTTTTCAAATACCGTTTTTCAAAATGGTTGCAATCACAACAGTTCTACTCAAATAAATTTTTAAAAATATTATGCTGAAAATGTATGATAATTAATACAGTGAGAATTATTGTTTTATTCAGGTAGAGGCAAGTTTGGTAGCCCCGGACGGCGACGGACCCCGTACGGTAGCTCTGGACACTTGATGTAAAACCTAAACTAAAGAAGCTATTTAATCTTAAAAACTATAAAAACATAAATTTGAGTGAAAATACGGTATATGGAAAATAACTGTTATAATATGCTGAAACGATTGGCTGGGAGTGTAAGATATTATTTTCCGCCACCAAAAGAGCGATGTATCATTATATTTGATTCACAAATAAATATGTTTAATTTTTATGCAAATTAATAACTTTTTGTTGACTAAAGATACATTTTTTCGTTACAGAAAATATTTAAAAAAATTGTTTAATACTTTAATTCGCTGGTTTTAAAACTAGTATTTGTGAATTTCCTATAATCTGGTTATTTCGGCAACATGTTTAAAGGGTAGTTCCGGACAAATAAATCCATTTAAACACTAAAAATGAGCACTTACAGTCAATTAAACACTAAAAATGAGCAAATTTTTTGTATTAGTAATAATACATTAAATATAAGCACAAACCTATACTAGCAATTTGTTTAATTCTAATAAAAAGACCTTAGATTTGAAAAAAATGTTTTTAAAGTGTATTATTTTTATTGGCAAAAAGCTAATGTTTATACTTCTAAATGATGCCATTTTCATTCCCATTTTTTTTATCAGAGGCAATTTTTAAAAGCAATTTTTGTTTTAATGTGTTGAGAACATTCCAATGCTAACTCACTATACATTGTATTTGTGTATTGACATTCTACAAAAAGATATAAATTATAGACATTTTAACATTGCTAGAAAATATAGACTATAGAAATATAAAATATAGAAATTACAGACATTTTAACATTGCTAGAAAATACAGACCTTTTTAAACTAGAAAATATTTTTAAACTAGAAAATATAGACATATTGACATTACTAGAAAATCTTTAAAAATTTCAAGTTCTTTACCTTATTATATAAACTAAATAACAACAAAAAAGTCCCATTATTTTGTCATAAGATGGGGGTAGAAATTAACGATGAACAAGAAAAAGCGTATAACGCATTGCAAAAAAATCAAAACGTTTTTTTAACATGCAAGGCTGATGCTGGAAAATCTTTTACTACCAACTTGATTAATGAACAATTTTAAAATGCAAAAAAATATTTTTATTACGACAAGCACTCCTCAGTATCCGCTTTATCTCGATAGGCATCCTGAGCATTCATTAATGCTAATTTATCAAAAATGTTCTACATGATTTCTTTTTATAAAATTATTTAAATTTAAACTATATTATTTATAATATTTACCTTGTTTTCTAAACTGTTTTTATTGTATGAATATATATTCTAGAAACTGAGTTCAAGACACCGATCATGTGACAATTAAAATATTATAGATTAACAATATATTTTTTGTTAAACCAAATGAAAATATGAAAAAGTACAACGTATTAGAAAAATTTCTGAAACTTCAGTTGCAATATTGCTAAACGCCTTTATAATCAATCGTCGGACATTAGAATAAATACAAAATGCCAATTGGAAGGTTTTTGTAAGCCCATTTCTATTTTTTTTTTTTTTTTTTTCTTTTTTTTGTCATTTTTTCAGGAAACGTAAATTTTTTTTAAAAAAAAAGAAAGTTTTTTTTCAGATTTGACATAATTGTTAAAAATATAAAAAACATAAAAAAGAAGCATAAGGCACTTGTGGAAATACAACAACTTGTCAAAAAGTTGAACAAAAAATTGTGCTGAATTAAAAATGGAAAAGAAATATTGCCACCAAAATAGAAAAAACAATTGGAATTTTGAAAAAAACGTCAAACTTTAACAGAACATTCCACATACGTGTGACAAATTAAAAGAACAACATCAACATCATATTACAGAAAAAATTCACTTTACTTGTAAATATAACCTTGAAGACGACAATGAAAACTCAGAAACCTGTAAACAATTATTGAAACTTCAAGAAAAACATTTTTTAAATTTATTTACACAACTTCCATCAACGACTAAGACGCAATTTATCGAACTAAATATAATGCAACAATTTTCTATTTGTTTTGACTTTTAATTTGTTTGTATTTTTGATGATATCTGTAACGTTTTAATAAATATTTTTGTCTTTTAATTGCGTCATATACTATTGCGTCATATAAGTTTCTTGAAACAAATTTATTACCAAACTGTAATAAATTAGTTTCAAACCGTACCAAACTGTTTTGCAGTTTAACTTGTCAACAACAACCTCTGGCTGTCTACTTAATCTCAACCTCTGATTTGCAATATCTCTACCTGGTTATTTGTATATGCCTTTAAAACGATGCAACTCGTGAGATTCGCTTTTTGACATTTTCTTTGTTCGCACCATTTTTTCATTAATTTATTTTTTTGTTATACATTTTTCTTATTTTAATTATCTATTTAAATTTATTTTCATAAACTAAATATTACTTACTGTTAAATACTAATTATTACTAACTGTTACCTTATTTTATTACATTTATTTATTTGCATTTATATACACTATTTTATTACACTTTACATTTATTCTATATATTAGCTTTATCCCCTATCAATAAATTTTAATGGGATTTGTCACGCAGCTTTTTCTTAACCCCCTAACTACACTTTTTTTAACATCTACACCACAAGGGGCTAATATCTACGCCACGATGAGCTAACATTTAAACCACGTGGCGCTTTGGTCCCTGTACCCAAATAAATTTATAACCCAACCTTTTTTCTCACCCGCGACATATTACCATGTGTTTTAAACCGCGAGTAATGCTTACGTGGGGGCTTTTTCAATGAAAGTTTTTTAAGAGAAAACGGAATTCCTTTTTTATATAAATTTAAAAAAAAAAAAAAAAAACATGATGTTAGTATCATCATTAGCTAAGGTTGCATCTCTTTACTCTTTTCATACTCAGGATTTTATTTATCTCTATAAATCTCAAATCTATCCTTGTATGGAATACTGTTACCATATCTTAGTCGGATTTACTTATGATGCCCTTTCTATTTTAGACAAGGTGCAAAAACGCATTGTGAACATTGTTGGACCTGCTCTTGCAGCCAACCAACCATTATCACGTTGTTGTAATATTGCTTCTATTTCTTTTTACTATAAATACTGTAATGGACACTGCTCAAAAGAGCTAGCTTCTCTCGCTATCGATTAAAATTTATTCTCATGTAACTCGTCTTTCAATTTATTCTCATCCTCTTACTGTGACTGTTCCTAAATGCTCCTAAAATTCTTATTCGTCTAGTTTTTTTCTTCGAACATCAATTCCTTGGAATTTGCTTCCTTCATCTTGCTTTAATGATTCATATAATTTGCAATCGTTTAAGTTGTTTTTCAATCGTTATCCTGCTCTACAAACTTCATCTTTTCTCTTCAATTTTCAACTCTTATAGTGGTTGCTTGCAGCCTTGTTGGAAGTAAAGATGTTAAAAAAAAAAAATTTATGTGCTAACTGTTTTATAAGAATATTTGGTATACCGTCAGGTCCAAATGGTGTGTTAGGTTTTGGATTTTTTAGTTTATGATAAACTACCTTTATTGAAAAATCTACGAAATCCATCTTAATATATTCACTAGCCAAAGTATTTGTTTAAGGCAAATTTTTTTCATCTACCGTAAAAACACTTCCAAAGTGTTTGTTAAACACTTTAGCGATATTAACATTGCTAGAAGTAAAGCTCTTACTCTTTTTTAGAGGATATATTTTTTTGGGTTTCTGTAGATTTTTATTTACATAACTAAAAAAAATTTTTATATACGAGTTATTTTCTTTGACAAATTTTAGTTCCAATTTTTTGAAGTGTGTGAATATGGCTTTTTTTACATTTTAACGCATATTTGATAAATGCCTTTTTGTGCAAGATGGTCTTAGCGCTCAACCATTTTTTCCATAAAAATAATTTGCAAATTACCATTTTATTAATATACTTTGGATAAGAATGACTTTATTCTTAGGGGTAGTCCATAAAGTACGAATACTTTTTAACTATTAATTTTTATTAATTAAAAAATTTTCAAATTAGAAAAAATTGTATGCCGTAAAACTCCCCAGTTCTGGGTGTAACCTAATTCCGGATGGTTTCAATAAAAAGTTTTATAACTCGCTTATTATAACAAATTTATATAACTTTTTTATTTAATAAACGTCTATGCAAGACAAACCGAACAATACAAAATAAAAATTATATAAAATATAGCAATCATGAAAGATTTCAATTTGAAATCTATCGTAACAAAAGAAAAAAAAAAAAAAAAAAAAAAAGAACATAGATTTGCAACGTAAAAATTTAAAAGTAAAAACACTAATTTTTGCAGAATTTTATCCTGATTATTTTAATAAAAAAATTATAAAATAATCATATTTATTGATTGAAAAAAAAAACAATTAGCCGCGAGCAAAAAAAAAACTGACCTTTAAATCTGGATGCATGTAAATATTTTTTTATGTGCATTAAAAAAATGAAAATAAATTAACCACCATCAAAAAAAAAAAATTAACTCATAAGTCCTGATACAGGTATTTATTACTTTATGTGCATAATGTTAATGCATAGGTGTTAATTGTATAATTGCATTATAGAATATGGATAAATTTAAACAAAAAGAGAGTCGAATCCAGCAAGCTATTCAAGCTATTGCGCAGATGAGGAAGAATCACTTTTACTTTTACCCAATCTATTTATGATATTATGTATTAAACGATATCTTACTTTATTTTTTATTATACATGAAAATTAGGTGCTGATAAAAATTTATTTCGTATAAATTCATCTTTTTAAATTTCTCATTAAAGCTTTAGTATGCTTTTTTATTAGCAAGTGTTTTTGTTTTTATTTTCATTACTTCATTTGGACACGCTTTATTGAAAATCTCTTAAAATTTGCTTAAAAATAAACTACACGCTTTATTTGCATTTTGACTTTTATAAACGTCACTCCAATTTTCTTTATATAATTTGTGAGATAGATAGTTTGTATTAATAGTTTAAAGGTTACATTTTTTTAAGCTTAAATTTATTTTAGGTTGATCCTCCGAAATAGCTGTAACATTTTTATGTTAAATATGTATCGGGAAATAATAACTAATATCAATTTTAAATATATCTGCCTCAATTGACGTTTTTAAATAATTGTTAATAAAAATATTATCGATGGCAATCGCAGAAGTTCTATTTACCTGAGTCTGTTTATTAATTACAGAAAAATGAATAAATTATAATTTTATTAAAGTTTATGATTGATATAGACTTTTTTTTTATAAAAGACTGGTGCAATAGACTGGTGCCGAGAATGTTTGTTATAATAGTAGTAATTCAGGATGGATCAAACTTTTTTGATTTAAAACATTTTTTTCTTCTCATACAAACAAACTTTTTTAAATTCTAGTTCTTGATGGCTTCAAATTATGCCTTATAGATTTGCTTAGAGTTGAAAAAAATCTTTACAAATTCTATTTTACTTTGGCGTTTACCGGTTCATACTAGCCATTTTTTGCAGTCTTATTAGATATTAGCGTTTTCAAATCAGTAAAAAGCGAATGGAAGCGAATAGTCGAAAGTTATTTGAAAAAAATTACTTTTAAAGCCTGATAAATCGACATTTCTAGCCATATTTGAAGACCTCATCTAAAATGGTGGGTTTTAACCTGAAAATGCCCGGAGTAGTTTCCAACAATAATAGTTTCCATTCGATCGTTCACAAATTTCATCGCAAAAAAACTTTCATCAGCACCATGTTTCAAGTTGTCAAAAACAATTATATTGAAAATTTATTTGGTTCTTTAACAGTATCTAGTACATTAGTTTTGGGAAATGCAACCAATATTTATTTATTTATTTAAAACTTCATTTATAGTTGATTGCATAAAGTAGTATAAAAAGTAAACTAATTAAAACCAACACAACAAACTGCAAAGACAATAAAAAAAAAATACAAATATTGTAAAAATGCCGTAAAAAATCGGTAACAACAAGCATAATAACGTACTTAGATAAAATATTGCGCATAAATATCTTAAAAAGAAAAAATATCTTTATAAATACCGTAAAAACAATAAATAAATCTATATATTCGTAGAAATGACATGATTCATAATAATAATAAATTAATTTAAGTTCTACAATTTCCCCCATTTCAATGTAAAACAATATTTTTGCAAATAGATTTGAATCGCAAGTTTTAAAGATGAATTCTTGAGTTATTTTCAAACTTAAACATTTCATCCATAAACAAATCAAGTCTTTTATGGACAATATGGAGTGCTTTTTATGAATTTTATTAATAAGGTTATCATTGTATTTTGAACAAAACATCCAAAACAAAGGACAAATTAGACAATATATACGCGTTAAATAATAGTTTGTTTAAAACTCTCATTCGATAAAGGACAAAGCACTTACTATTAGCTTTTCCGTGTAAAGTTTCAAAGTGATCAACAAACTTTAAATCCTTATTAATTACCCATTAAATCTATATCATTACATTAATCACATCGTCAAGAATGTCAAGTTGTGAAATTTTGCTTAAAAGCTTTCATACTTTGTGTGTACATGGAACTATATCCTCACCTCCCCAATATATACATCTTTTTATGTCGGCTAACTAGGATATTTACTCAGAAAATTAACTAATGGTTAGCTGGTGATTTATGGACAACGATAAGACTGGTTTTATTTTTTTATTTTTTTTACGATGAGTATGGTTTTATTTGTAATTTTTTTAAAAACGATGAATATGGTTTTATTTTTCATTTATTTTTTAAGTTGTTATTTATAATAACAACTTTAAAAAAAATTGAAAAATAAAACAATAATATAAGTTTCATGATTTTTTCTCGATGTCATCACTGTATCTGCCATCTTCATATGTTGTTACTTCCTCATCATCCAACAAAGAAACCAATTTTTGAAGTTATTGGTTCTCTTTTTTTAATGTTTGTGTTAACATATAACAAAACAACTTCCTTCTCCAAACTTATGACATCTTTGATATTGTAGTCATTAATATAAATGGTTTTATTTTGCAAAATAATTTTTAAACTACTCACTTTTTTTTGCAGCTTTATTTTCTCGTTTTTTAATTCAGAAATTTTTATATCAGAATTTTCATAGAATTGAAGTAATATCTGTTATTTTATTTGTTAATTGTGATATTTTATATTTTGTTTCATTTTTAACGAATTTATTTCATTCTTTTTTATTTCAAGCTGAGTATCACGATATTTTATTAATTTATATAAATTTCTTATATTAAATGATTTTTTTAACTTTTTTTATGACTTTAATAGCTTTTTAATGACTTTAATTTGTTTTCAATAATATTAAGCTTTTCTTCTTTTTCACAATAACACTTTTTAATAAAGTTCAATTAAGCTTCAATTAGAGAGTTTTTTGAAATAAGTAATTTTAGATTGTTTGACATATCTTCAAAATCTTTTAGATGTGTAAAATAATCCATCTTTAAATCCAACATAGATTCCATTTTCTTTTTTAAATTTTTTTTTTCTTTTTTAATCATTTTGTTTTTGCTTATTAGTATTTTTTCTTTAGGAATTTCAGATGCATTAACTGTATTATCAGAAAAATTTGCCACCGGTGGAAAAAAAGCCTGACCTAATAACAATGCTAATTTGTTATGATTTCGTTGTTTCTTTATTTTTCTGATGGAGTCAACTAATCCATTTATCTTTTTGGCTAAAGCTTTCTTGCAGCAGAACAGTTTAAGATTAAAATCCACGCAATATCTACAATATATTGCATCATAAGATGTATCTTTTAATGTCAAATACCAATCATAAATACTTTTATTGATCATGTTATCTAAATAAGTATAGATTTTGAGTCCATCATTTCGAACAAATATATAAATATACTATTTCAAAGACTTATACTTATTATAAATGTATATAATTATATATATATATATATATATATATATATATATATATATATATATATATATATATATATATATATATATATATATATATATATATATATATATATATATATATATATATATATATTAGGTACGGGAGTAAAAATTTCAAATTGTTTGAGTTCTATAATATTATATATCATTAGAAAGAGAATTATTACAGTATTCTAAAGGTGAAAAAATTTTCAAAATTAAACAATTGGTTCAAAAGTTATGACGGTTTAAGTACTGATTTTTCTACATACGGATTTGTTGAAGAAACTGTGGTCAAAATAATGTTTTTCTTCACTTAAATTGTCATAGCTTTGTCAGTTCTTATCAAAATACAAATATCTTGGTGTCAAAAGATAGGTGTAAAAGTGGGCTACAACTATATGTTAAGCTCTAACCACCGGGCGTATCGGATGGACAGAGGGGGCTCCTAACCACCACCTTGCCCGAATGTAAAAAAAATTTTTTTTCAGAAAAAATGTTTCTTTAAAAGACATAAGCAATATAAATATACCTTAAAGTTGTTTTAAATTTATAGCGAACCACCAAAATATATATAAGGTGTATGTTAGCAATAGAGGTGGGTGTGGTGGTGATGGTTTAATATACCCTAGTATCAAAACGACTTGATTTTATAAATATTTGTATTTTTGCTAAAATGAGTAAAATTATTATACAATATAAAGTTATGTTATACAAGTTCTTACGTATACAAGTGGTGTTTCTATTACGAAAGGACGTACGCCCCCTCCACCCAACTTAAAAAAAAAAAATGGAATTACTGTTTTCAAAATTTGAATAATAAATAAAAAAAAATTATGAAATTGGAAATAAATTAAAAAATAAATTCATACCAGACAACCACCAATTATGGGAGATGAATGTAAAACTCATAGTAGATATGTTGATGATGTTTTAGTACTATAATATCAAAAAATGTTTCAATTATTGAAATTTCTGATTGAATATTTTAAGTAAAACAATAAAGAAGTAAAAAACATATTCCACTAGATTAAAAGATACCTTAGTGATGCATCCATTGTCTTGGCTTTTAGTAAATGATTAAAATGATTAATTCCAGAAATGAAACAATATTTTAATCATTTTTAACGATAGACACCACGTGAAGGTAAGCCAGAGCCGTCTATCAAAAAATTTAACAAGTTACAACACTTGCTATATAATTTAGGCAAGTCACAACACTAGCTGTATTATTTATGAAAGTCGCAACACTTGCAATACATTTCTGGCAAGTCACAATACTTGCTGTATTATGTATGCAAGTCACAACACTTGCTGTATTATTTATGCAAGTCACAACACTTGCTATATAATTTAGGCAAGTCACAACACTTGCTGCATTATTTATGCAAGTCAAAATACTTGCTTTATTATTTATGCAAGTCACAACACTTGCAATACATTTTTGGCAAGTCACAACACTTGCAGTGTTATTAAATTAATTAAATTGTAACTCACCGGAAACAATATCAGCAGCAAGCTGGATCTTTTTCATGCAATTGTCAACAACTTCATTATCAGTTTTATCACCTTTCTAGTTAGAAATGGTGTAAATGAAGTCATTTTTTCTTTTATTAACTTTTTCTACTATGCCGCTATATAAAACACTTTTGCGTGTTTTGGATCGTACCATTCATGTTCTAGTTTCTTCCCAACAATTCTACCTGACATGATATCTTCTAAGTCAAATAGTTAGTCATTGGACAAGTGCTTATATGAATTAATAATTTCGTCAAAATTCAATTTGAATAGCTCGCGCTCTAACTTTTTTTTTTCTTCTTCATCCATTTTTTGGCGCTTGATTTTTTGTCTTTGGCAAATCTCATCTCCTACTTTGCATTGATGCAGTCGATTTGTAAATCTGTTTTTACGTGCAACATTATTTGACCATATAACAATCTTTTTTCTTAAATTTAAATCTAGAAAGTCTAGATAGTCGACAGTCTTATTCTTTTTTTATCTTAGTTTGTAAGAGATATAGCAAACTGTTGCATTAGTAGCCCGTACTTTTGGATCACTAAACATACCCATTAATTCCTCACTATCTATATTGTGAAGCCTTGCACTAGGTGTTTCCTCTTTAAATCGCACCGTCAAAATAAGTGAAAAATATCTAGTATATTGTCTATTTAAACATTTTTCACAATCTGGATACCAGCAACATCATCAAAAGTTGCTTGCTCTGATGTAACATAAAACTTTTTCATCCAGGGTCCAGTAAGAAGTGTTCCAAATACTGTAACTATACACATTTGTTTGATTGCGATTGCACTACAAAATACTGTTCGAAGAGTTGCTTGTAAACTTTTACACTTTACTGTTCCAATTGTAAGACATTGTTTAAATTTACTGTGATGCTTTATTAAAATAAAGCAAGTATGGAAAAGAAAGTGAAGTCTGTTTCCATGATACCTAGGAATGATACCTTGTGGTAAACCATTATTATTTTAAAAATTTACAAAACCTTGTGGATCACCTCCTACATCTTTAAATCTCATTTTTTTTATAGCTAAAATAATCAAGGTTGTCATGCAGTCATTTCCAAACAATTTGCATTTCTCATTTTCGAGAGACTTAAGATGCCGTTCAATGCTGAACGGCCTGATGTGGCAATTAAACCAAGAGGGTGAAAATGGCAAAATGAACTGTATTTGAAAACTAATAATAAAGGACTAAATACTAAAATATTAAATCATATAATTGGGATATAACTGACTGATCCTCTCTAAAGCAACTTTATCTAAACAAAAATAAAATAAACTTTATTTTTACAAAGTAATATAATAATTTACATATAGTAAATCAATTATATATATATATATATATATATATATATATATATATATATATATATATATATATATATATATATATATATATATATATATATATATATATATATATATATATATATATATATATATATATATATATATATATATATATATATATATATATATATATATATATATATATATATATATATATATATATATATATATATATATATATATATATATATATATATATATATATATATATATATATATATATATATATATATATATATATGTATCAGGGCCACAACTCGATAAAATTAGAAAAGATATTATTAAAGTTTTTAAAAACATTGGCTTCCAAATTGAAATAAACATAAATTTAAAAATAGTGAATTTTCTTGATGTCGCATTTAACCTCTCAGAAAGTTTCTATAAGCCCTACAAAAAGCCTAATGACGAATTATTAATGTAAATTCGAGTATTAATGTGAATTCGAACCATCCCCCTCAAATTCTAAAACAAATTCCAATTTCAATTAACAATTGGCTAAACCAAAACTCTTCAAATGAAAATATTTTTAACTCCTCTAAACGCGTTTATGAAGATGCCCTTAAAAAAGTGGCTTTCAAAATTTCGAGCTACAAATTTGAAAAGAAAATTGCAAAAAAGCGTAATAGAAATAGAAACATAATTTGGGTCAACCCCGGTACAGCAAAAATGTTTCAACAAATATAGGTAAAAATTTTCTTAAATTAGTAGACAAACATTTTCCTCCCTCTAATAAATTACATAAGATTTTTAACAGAAATACCATTAAAGTAAGTTATAATTGTACAAAAACTTTAGAAAGAATTATAAAAGGCCACAACTACGCGTTAATTTATAAAAATGAACATATAAAAGAAAAAAACACTGATTATTGTAATTGTAAAAAAAAAATAGATTGCCCTCTAAATGGAAAATGCCTTTCGAAAAATGTAATTTACAAGTGCATTGTTTCCTCACAAAATAACCCTGATAAACAATATATTGGCTCAACCGAGGGGAATGGAAAAACGTTATGCCAACCACAAACAATCGTTTAAACACAAAAAATATTCAAAAGAGACTATGCTGTAAAAATTTATTTGGGATTTAAAAGAAAAAAATAAAAATTTTAATTTACAATGTCTATTCTAAAATCTGCCCCTGCCTATAATAACATTTCCAAAAAAACGTATGCTATGTTTGGAAGAAAAATTTGAAATAATTACTCATTTAAATCAGGAAAATTTGTTAAATAAAAAATCTGAATTAATTTCTAAATTTAGGCACGAAAATAAATACCTCTTAAAAAATTATAAAAACAAATGACCAAATTAAACTATCCCCATTCCAAAAAAATTTATTTAATAATTACTTTCTGTAACTTCCCGTTAACCAAAAAAATATAGTAATTAAAATTTTTTTTTATAATAATTTATAACTTCCTGTAAAATATTTTTTTCTATAAATTGAATTTTTTTTTTATTAATTAAAATTTTTTTAATTTGGCAAATCGTAATTAAGCCAATTAATTTTTGGTAAGTTGTAATCTCCAACAATGACAAATTGAGGTAACAAGTAGTTAAGCAAAGTTTACTAAACCCAACAATTAAATAAACACAAATGACTTCAATATCTGTTTGAGTAATACTTACTAAGGCAGATTTAATGTTATTTTTTTCAGTATATTGCTACACCACCGCCAATTTGTACCCGGTCCTTACGATAAATGAACAGAATATGGAATTCGGAAGTTTTTTATTGAAAAAAGTTTTGCCAAACTAAGGCAGTTTTATTTGGCTCAACGTATAGAAAAAAGTTTGTTGGCAAGACTTCTTGCGTTAAAAATGTAAACTGTAAAATTGTTGGATGAATTTATGGTTAAGTGATTGGTTGTGTTTATAAAGTTTTTGAACTAAGAATATTTTTTTTAATACTTCTGTTGTTTACAGCGATAAGGCGTTGTTTACTAATGGTTGAGGCATGATTTTTACGCAATGAATTCGGAATAACTTTAGAAGTTAATTTTGTGCATCTTTTAGGATGGAATTTCTATCATTTCGGTCTTTAAGAACAATAACCAAAGTTGATTTTTTGTCGGATTTTGTTTTTAATTTTATCATTTGTTTATTTTCAATCTTTGCATAAACATTTATTTTCAATCTTTGCATAAGTTCATCATGTCGAGATTTTATATCTTTTTCTCTAGCTCTTGATAAATCTGCTGCTTTAGAAGCTTCAATATCAAATACTACAACGTTAATGTACAACGTTACTTTCTCGTTTTTCGCTTTCTTTTGCCTCGGCAACAACAGCGTTCATTAAATAAAGTTGTTCTGTTGATCTTTTAGGTGGAGTATTTCCTTTAATGACGATATAGAGGTAGGAGGTGGCGGTTGACCTTTTATGTGGCGAGGTGGAAGGTACAAATTTCTCTTTGTTAGTAGTAAATTCTAATTTTTCAACTCATCGATTGTTTTGATTGGTGGTTTTAATTAATTTATCTTGATCAGCTTTATATACAATAAACTCGGTTGATTGAACATTTACCATGCTTGTTATTAATATTTCAATCAAATTTCATTTTTAAGTCTTAATTTTAATTAAACTTCTTATTTATAGTAAAAGAAATAAAATAAAAATAAAATAAATAAGAAATTTTTTTTCAATCGAAAATTAAATTTAGTTAGAGATATAAGCAACTATTTTGAATAATACTGAATTTTTGCTTATTTTATTTTTCTTTTAACTTCTTTTTTATATTTTTTGTTTTATTTTTCTTGAATGTAATTTTTGAATGCAAACCAAAGTAAAATTTTATTAACACAAAAATATTATTAAAATAAATATATATTAAAATAAATATATATTATTATTATTATTATTAGAATTAAAAAAAAAAAGAAATGTAATTATATATAGATATAATGTAAAGTTCTAAATATTTGAATCAAATATTTTGAAATTTGAATAATAATCATAGAGAATAAAGTTGAACAGAAATATCAAATAAAAATTATTTTAAAATGAAAAACACTACTTTTAAAGAAACTATTTGTTTGTTTTTTGAAAGAAACTATTTGTTTGTTTTTTGAAAGAAACTATTTGTTTGTTTTTTGAAAGAAACTATTTGTTTTGTAAGTATTGAACGTTTTTCCTTTGAAAACTGGATTTTTTCGGACAGTGCAATATCTGTCCGCTATCTATGCTATCCTTTTAACTCGACCTTTTCAGTTTGTCACTCTAATATTCTTTTTTCTTCTTAAACTCACTTTCTTTTGTTTTGTCGAAACAGGTTATGATGCTCTTTAGTGAGCTTAGCTTGTCTTCGCGGGTCTTGGTATGTGGCCTCTATATGGCAGTTAGCCGGAGGATGAATAACCACAATACCACTGAATATTTAAACATTATGCACGTTCTAACATCCTGTGCAATATATTTCCGCTTTCTCTTAGCTATCTTTCAAACTCGATTTCTTTTACATTTCGCAGTCATAGCATTATATCTATACATATCGTATATAGATATCTAATAAATGAAAAAAACATTAAATAAAAAGGTTCCACCGGTTGCAATGTTACAATGTTTTGTGTTGTTATCGACTTTTACTAAATCGACTATAATTATAGTCGATTTATAAATATAGTTGACTTAAGTAGAAATTAGTCGACAATAAAAAATCAAATAGTCAATTGCTTGACTATTTAATATTTTGACCATGGGTTTCTTACTAATCTACGAAAGTCGATTTAGTCGAATCTTAAAATTTTTATAACTTTTTATTCAATTTAGCTTTTTCAATTTTTAACTTTTGTGTTTGTTTATTCAATAATAATAGCATATACTATTATGACTTTTACAAGCTTTTTATTTATTTTATATTTTTTTTTTATCTTAAAGTTTTATCTAACTCACAATATTTTACCATTATTTATAACAAATTAAACTTTCGGTTATGCCTTTCATTGATTTTTTGTTATGTTAACTCTATGCTTGTGATTTTCACAAATACTTTTATACAGGGCTGCTCCAACTGACTTGTGGCACTGACTTTTTTTTTTTTTTTTATAATTTATTTCGTCATTTTCATAATAAGTTATTTAAGAACTACTTTGAGTTAAGATATGACCGGAGCAGGCAGAAGACAAAAGTCTTCCCAGTGGGCACAGGACGTAAAAAAGACGTCTTTTAAACGTCTTTTGAACGTTTTGGACGTCTTTTGAACGTTCAAAAGACGTCTTATTTAGGTCCTGTGCCCACTGGGTTATCATCTAGCCCCGTTGTATCGTTTACACTATCATAAATCTATCATAAAATTTTATAATATCAATAAAATAGTATAAATACTTTTAAATAAACATTTTACATTTTTTTATACATAAAAAAAAAAATATTTTAACATACATAAAAATATATGTATAAAAAAAGGAAATAAATACAAATTTAGATAAATAAGCAAAAAAAAAAATGTTTTGCTTTTAAGCAAACGAAAGAAAAGTTAAGAATTAAAAAAGAAGATATTAAAAATAAAATAGAATTTGAGATATGTCATAATCAAGTAACTGTTTTTTTAAAATAACTTTGAAAGTTTGAAGTGAAAGTTTTATAGTTTTATTTTCAATTGGAAGGAATAAGTTTCACAAATGTGACCCTCGCTATATTTTTGAGAAATTAGACTGTTTTAATAAGGTTTTTGGTACCTGATAGTTATGTAATGAATGCTTTGTTTGATATTTATGATTTATAATAACAAAAAGGTCGTCAAAAATATTTGGCAGCATACGATTTTTAAATCTAAACATGAATAAAAAAATACTGTAAATATTTAATTGATAAACATTAAGCACTCCAAGCTTTCTAAGCAGTGGATTGGCACTGGTGTATTTATTAATATTTAATATAAGGCGGCTTGCTTGTTTTTGTTTAATTAAGATACACTTTAATTTTTTTCGGTTATCCATAGCTATATCAGTTATTGTAATATTTTACAATAACTGATATAGGTATGGATAACCGAAAAAAACCGAAAAAAAAGAAAATAAAAATCTCTAGAAGATGCTTTAAAAACTTTGATACTGATACCTTTATACAAGATATATCTAGTATAAACTGGGAGGCGCAAATAAAAGACGTCGATATAAATAAAACAATGATAAGTTTTTTAAATACATTTGAAAAAGTTCTAGACGGACATGCTCCATACAAAGTTTTAACAAAAAAACAAATTAAACTTAAATCTAAACCAAGGATAACCGCTGGTATTCTTAAATCCATCTCAACCAAAAATGTCATTTATAAAAAATTTGTTAAATCAAACAATACTTATACAAGAAATCTACTCTTTGATAAATTTAGGTTATATAGAAATAAAATAAGCAACTTACTTAAACAATCAAAAAAATGTATTATATTTCCTTTTTCAACAACAACCTAAACAGCATTAAGAGAACTTGGAAAGGAATAAAAGAAATTATCAACATCAGACCTACTATATACAATAACTCTTTCAACCTCAAAATAAATGATAAAGTCATATCTGATCCAACCACAATTGCTAATATTTTTAACAATTACTTTGCTACTATCCAAGAGAATCTAATAAACAAAAAAATTATCCCTAAATACGATTTTAGAGACTTTCTAAAAAATCCTAATGAAAGTTCTTTTTTCTTTAAGCCAGTGACTGAAGTTGAGGTATCGAGTCTCATTATGAAACTTCAATACAAAATAATTCTGGGCCCAAACAGCCTTCCCATATTTATTCTTAAACTTATTCTAAGCATAATCTCAAAGCCACTATCCTGAATTATGAATAACTCATTTAGAAATGGAATTTTCCCAGATCTCCTTAAGATTGCTAAAGTGACACCAATACATAAAAAAGATTCTCTACTAGATTACTCTAATTATCGCCCAATCTCTCTTCTCTCAAATATAAGCAAACTATTTGAGAAAGCTATGCACAATAGACTCTACAACTTTCTGGAGAAATTCAAGTGTCTTTCAACAACTCATGCACTAATTGATATAACTGAAAAAAATTAGAATAGCTTTGGACAATAAATTGTTTGTATGTGGTGTTTTTGTTGATCTCTAGAAAGCCTTTGATACAGTTGATCATTCTATTCTTATCAGAAAGTTGGAGCACTACGGTATTAGAGGCACAACACTCCAATGGTTTTCTTCTTATCTTCAAAATAGAACATAATTTGTTTCTATTAATGGGATAGAATCTGAATTAATAAAATCAACAAATGGTGTCCCACAAGGCTCTGTATTAGGACCATTACTTTTCCTTCTCTTTATTAATGATCTTAATACCTCTCTGAAGTTTTCCACTGCTTACCGCTTTGCTGATGACACTAATCTGCTTTTAATAAACAAATCACTTAAAAAGATAAACAAAAATATAAACTATGACTTAGCGAATTTGCTCCAGTGGCTTCTATCTAATAAATTATCACTTAATTCCAAAAAAACTGAAATTATTATCTTTAAATAATGTCAAACAAAAATTAAAAAGCACCTGAATTTCAGATTAAGTGGTCAAAAAATAGATACTGTGAATTTTATCAAGTATCTTGGTATCAAAATTGATTCTAATTTAAGTTTTGCATCCCATCTTCAAGACTTAGCACTGAAACTAAGCAGGTCCAACGGTATGTTGGCCAAAGTTTGACATTATCTTAATCTTGAAACGCTTCTTAACATATATCATGTGGTTTTTGAGTCTCATCTTAGATATGCTTGTCAAATATGGGGACAAACTCAATCTCTAACACTTAAAATATTATCTCACCTCCAAAATAAAGCCCTAAAAGTAATCTATTTTCAGCATCTTAACTCTGACCCAAATATCCTCTACTACATATCAAAGATACGTAATAGTTAGTTGGAGTGTTGAATAAAGTTAAAAGACTTTATTCAACACTCCAACTGTTTATTTGTTTGAAAACCGCAACATAAAACCTTACCTCCTCCATTTACTGATTTTTTTACTTATAAAAAAAATACTCGTTACCAATTTCGATCAGCTAAAAGCTTTAAATTATCTATACCTAAACATAGAACTGTTTGTTATGGACATGAACCGATTAAATATCAGAGCATATGCACATGGAATAGTCTACCCTCACAGTTAAAATCTCTCCATACATTTTCCAAATTCAAAAACAGTCTATTTAATTTTTTATTAAACAAGTATTCTTCCTAATTTCTATGCTACTCTACTGCTAACTATCTACTATCCATCTTAACCTTATTCACTTCAATGCTGGTCTATAACTACGAATAATTGATCTTTTCTAAAATTCTTTTCTATTACTTTCTTCATTTCAATGCTGATTTATTACTACTAATACTTGCTCTTTCTTAACTTTTTCTCAAATTAATATCACTATTCTATTTCCAACTCTCACTATTACAAATATTGCTATTTTTATTATTGTTATTATTATTATTGTTGCTATTGTTGTTATTATTACTATTAATATTATTATTGTTATTATTATTATTACTAGAATTGTTATCTTTATCGTTTGTGTTATTATTATTTTGATTATTATTACCAATAACTGGAGTTTTTATTATTATTACCTATTATTTTTACCGTTACTTATATTACTACATAATTTACAATGTTATTACTGTATATTATTATAATCTACTTCTCTTTTATTGCTATATTTTAATTAAGTATATAAAAGTCTTTTATTCTAGACGTATGAGAGTAATTTAATTTTTGTGCTAAATTATCAAACTTCTTATTTAATTATTATTCCAAAAGTTTTTCGTTTAAGTATTGTACTTTTTTAAGTTTTTTTGTTTTGTTTTTTTTGTTTTTTTTTTTTCTTTTTTTTTTTGTGTTTTGTTTTTTTGGTTTGGTGTTTTAGTTTCTTATTATGGTGTTTACTTAAAATTAGTACTTGTACTATATGTAAATATTCCATGAAATGTAAAATCTATTTCAGAATACATTTGATTTGATTTGATTTGATAAATGAAAAGTAGATAAGTTTTAAACAGTTTTTATCCAACATATGTCTTGTCTTGTACATAATTCCAATACTCTTTGAAATTTTATTTCTATTAAATTAATGTGGTCTTTCCAACTTATTTGTTCGTCAAGTAAAACGCCTAAAAATTTAATGCAGAATGTCCGTTGTAAATTAGTTTTTTCTATTGAAATATTTGGGAGTTTTAGGGGCAAAGTTTCAGATTTGGAGGATTTAGAAAAAAGAGTATATTTGCTTTTAGATAGCTTGTTGGCTTTCAACCATTCATTGAGCTTTTCAAGCTCACGATAAAGATTGACTCTATGTTTGAGTGGGTATAAAAAACCTGTGTGTCGTCAGCAAAAAGATTGAAAATTAATACACTAGAAGATAAGTAAATATCGTTTATATAGATAATAAATAAAAAAAGCTCTAGAATAGATCCCTGTGGAACTCCGCAAGAAATGTTTTCTAGTTTAGTACAGGTTTTTGTCATAAGATACTCAATGTTTGCGATTATTAAGATAGGAAAAATAACCATTTATAATTATTATTTTTGACACCATAATTTCTAAGTTTGTAAAGAAGAATATTATGGTCCATAGTATCGAAGGCCTTTGAGAGGTCAATAAAAACCCCAAGAGCATATTGGTTGTTTTCAAATCCATTTAAAATTTCTTTAACTAATTTAATTACTGCATGTTCTGTCGAGTGCCCTTTTCTAAATCCGTACTGATTATTATTAAGCAATTTATGTTTTATAAAATAATTGTATAGCCTATTTTGCATTATTCTCTCTAGAACTTTATAAAAACATGGAAGTATTGAGACGTTTATAAAAAAATTATTAAAACTCTCTGCAATATTTTTTCACTCATTAATTACTGTTCTTTCTTCTTCAGTGTAGACATATTTTGGAAAAGTGTTACCATGATCTTGTTTATTTTTTGCTATCTCTTCCTTTATTATATCCCAAGTTTTTTTGTTATTACCAATATTATTTTGTAGTGATTTTGAGAAATAATTTTTTTTAGCTTTTCTTTTCAGTTTTTCAAACAGGTTTTTGTAAACTTTATATCCAGGGACTTTGCAGGCTTTTAAACTTAATTTTTATTTCCTTCATCGGAAACGCTTTATTGTAAGCATTAATGAACTCATTGTAAATAAAATCATAAGCTATATTAGCATCTTTGCAATTATTGAGTTGTTTCCAGTTTACTTTGAGTAAATAATTTCTAAATTTCTAAACAGTATTAATTTCATTAATCTGCCTTTTTACTTCCCTTTGTACTTTGATTATTTTTCCTTTTTAAAAAAAATCCTAAATGAAAAAGATTGGAAAGTGGTTGCTTATATCGCTTTTTATGATTCCGCTTTGAATGTTGCATGTTGTAAAGTTGTTAGTAAAAATATTATCAATGAGAGATTCGGTTTGAAGAGCTATGCGAGTAGGTTTGTTAATTAAGGGAATAATGTTGTGCTGAAAAAGAGTGTTTGAGAAACGTTTAACATGCTATAGTAGTAGTAGTTTCATTTATTTTGCCGTTAAAAATATATACAACGTACAAATATAACAAAAGGAAATGGCTGGAGCAAGAATAAGGCATCAATTAGCCTTATCACCGAGCCCCATTACAATCGTGTTTTTTAAGTCCGTAAAATATTAAAAAATCTTTACAAAACGTCAAGTATAAAAAGTTAAGAAACAAAAAAGTACTAAAAAATTAAAAGTAAACTTAGTTAAGAACGAAATGAAATCTATAAATATATATGTGTATATACATACACACATACGCACATGACACATACACACATACATATATATATAAATGTTGCCTCGTATTGTCATTTTTATAATAAAATGAATAAAAATCCATCCACAACAACATAAAATATATAAAAGTGTCAAAAGTAAAATAAATGTAAGATAATTTACAAAAAGATACTGCATGTTTAGATTAAATGAAACAAGAAATAAAACTTTTTAAACTTCATGACTAAATATTCAAAAGTAAACATTTTTAAAGAAGTGTGATAAAGACATTGATATTCTCAATAATAATAGTTGATTTTCTTCTTATTTTAAGCTTTTTGGTAGTTAACATGTTAAATTTGTTTAAGTTAATTTATCGTTATAAATTTTTGATAACTTCTAAAAAAGACTAGCAATATTTAGAATATTAAAATCCATATTTACTAAATTATATTTTAAATTAGCTTTGAATTGCGGAAGTGTTTGTTTTTTATTATGAACAATCTGTTTAAAACTTTTCCATAAAAAGGTCCCCAATACTGAATAGAATAAGAACATAACTTTAGATTAAATTTTGGAGTTACAAAGTTGTTTCCAGAAAATCTGGTGGGGTATTTATGGCTTATTTTACTAAAATATTGATTAAACATTGTTGGAGATAGTTCGTGTTTTATTTTATACATGAATTGTAAGACTAAATATATATTAATTTTGTACACGTTTAATGATACAAGCTTACTTAGAAATGGCTCGCAAAGCACATTTCTTGTTGCTCCAAATACAATTCGGCAAGTATATTTTTGTTTTGAATAAATTTTTTTCAACTTTGTGTAATTTGTGCTTGCCCATACAATATTGAAAACAATAACGGTCCTAAAATCGAGCCTTGAGGAACTCCGCATATCAATATATTTTTGGACGTTTTACCTGTTTCATATTGTATAAACTGTTTTCTGCTTTATAAATATTCTTTAAACCAGAGTAAGTTATTGTTTTTAATTCCATAATGTTTAAGTTTTTTAAGAAGAATGACATGGTTGACGGTGTCAAAGGCTTGAGACAGATCAATAAAAACTCCTAATGTCAAACAATCATCATTGAAGGCATTTGTTACATGGGTTACTAGCTCGGTCAAAGCGTGATCAGTTGAGTGATTTTTCTAAAAACCAAATTGCTTGTTGAACAACATGTTGTTTATCGTTAAGTAGCTGTTAAGCCTGTTATACATTATGCGTTCGAGTAACTTAGAAAAGCATGGCAGAACCGATATTGGTCTATAGATTGAAGCACTTGTGTCATCACCAGATTTAAAAATAGGTGAGGCTCGTGCAATTTTTAGTTTTTCTGGAACAGTACCTGATTTAATAGAAAGATCAAAAATGTGATATAGAGAGGATTCTATAATATTAAAAACTGATTTTACAACATGCACGCTAATTTGATCAAAACCTGCACTAGTGTTGTTTTTAAGACTATCTAGAGCAGATCGCAACTCATAAATATCTAGTTTAGATTCATTCATTACTTTATCATAGGTTTTTAAATATAAATCATATGAATAAGAACTTGACGGAATTTTTTCGCTAAGTTAGGCCCAATATTAAGAAAGAAGCTGTTTAAATTTTCAGCAATTATTGCTTTATCGTATATAAATTTACCATCTACTAAAATTTTTTTGGGCAGATTATTTTTTTCATAATTTTTTGAATTGCCATTAATTTCTTTAATTACCTTCCACATCTTTTTAGTGTTTCCGTTAGTTTTTTCTAACAACTTTGAGTAATAAAGTTTTTTGGAGTTTTATTTAGTTTTTCCAAATATATTTTTATAATGTTTATAGTTTGTTTTATTTTTATATGTTTTATTTTTTAAGAACTTTTCATACAAGTTTTTTTTTTTTCTTCGAGGATTTTAGTAGGCCCTTAGACATCCAAGGACATAGAAGCAACTTGGTATTTATAATAATTTTTTTCTCAGGAAACGCATTTTTATACTGATTACAAAAATGATGAAGAAATAGTTCGTAGGCATTGTTTGCCTAACTTGATTTAAGTATAAGGTCCCAACCAATTTTATATTTTAAAAGGTCTTGGAATTGTTGTGAGGAGCTTTCATTGATATGTCTCTTGTATGTAATAGTTTTTGAAGTCTTATTGTTAATTGTAATATTTTTAGTAATTAGAAAAGTAGCAAAATGATCTGATAAGTCTGTCTTAATTATACCAGTATAAATTGGGTTTTTATAAAAATTGTTGATGATTATATTATCTAGTAATGTAGAAGAGTTTTTAGTTATTCTGGTTGGCTTATTTATTATTGAACAATATTATGTTGAAGAAGAGTATCAATAAAATATTTAATGTTATTTGAAGCATGTCAAATCCAAATTGATGTCTCCGACTATGTATACATGCTTTTGTTTTTTGTTGACTTTAGTTTAAAATGTATTTAAAAGAGTATTTAACACTTTTAAATTGCCAGCTGGTTTCCTATAAGTAGTATTATAATATTTTTTTGCGGTTTTATTAACGCATAGGTCATAACGTGGGACAAAGTTAATTGAATTGTGAACAAAGATACTTACGCCTCCGCCACAATATTTTTTCCGCGGTTGATGAATTGAAGTGTTATTAATTAATTCAATATGTAAATTTTGTTCATCGTATTTGCACCACGTTTCTGTTATGCAAATAATGCTAAACTTGTGTTTTATGTCATCCAAGAAAAGTTTTAAGTTTTCAAAATTTTTATTTAGACTTCTGATGTTAATGTTTAATAGTGAAAATGCTTCTTTATTTTTTTTAAATATTGTGCAGATTCCCAAACCGTGTAGTATTTACTTTCAAGACTAAATTTGTCGAAACAATTTGTATCAGTATCATTATCACTAAGATTATCAAAAGAAAATTTAAATTCATGGCGTTCCTCCATTTAAGATATAAATAAAGATAAATTATTAATTAGAAAAAATTTTAAAAAGAATTACTTATTTAGCCTTCAGAATTAAACTCTTTTACTATTAGCTTGTCGTACTCTATAACGGCATATTTTCCAGCATTACGCGAAATCTTCATTTTTTCTCTTAACTCACGTCTTATTTTGCTTGTTTCGTATGAAAAATCTTCAATGATAAAAATGCCTGTTCCTTTAAGCATCTTTGCGTGTTTCAAAATTTTCTCTTTGTCTTTATAATTCAGCAATTTAACTATGATAGTTCTTGGTTTATCCTTTACATTCTCTGTGATAGTACGTCTTTCGACGTACTATCAGTTTTAACATTTCGCTATCAGTTTTAACATTAAGAAGATTTATGTTATAGTCTCCCGTGATGTAAATTTGTTTGTATTTTACTTTTTTTAAGTAGCATTTTAAGTGTTTTAAAAAAGATTTCTTATTTCCGCATGGCGGTCTATACAAAGCAGTTAATAAAATGTTTTTTTTATTATTGTGGTTTAATAATTCGATAGTTAGAAATTCAAAGTCCGCGTTTTGAATACTTAAAATTTCTATTTTCTAAAAATGGATTGAGTCATGAACAAAAATGCATACACCACCACCAATGCCACCACCTCGAGTTTTGTGGATTGCCTTATAACCTGGAATTTGAAAATTATTTTTTTCATTTCTGCACCATGTTTCTATTAAGGTGGATCCATGATAAAAAAAACTAAAACCTTTAATATTCTTTATTTTTATTTTTTAAATAAAAATATGAACAGTAAATGTAACTGTAAAAAAAAAATCTTTTCAAAAAATAAAAAAAGCTATATTAAACTGCTGAGTCAGCATAAAAATACAAAAAATGTGAGTTATGTAAAACAACTGTTGCTTAAAAAGTACTCATGCTATCAAACTGAAAATTTTACATATTAGAGAAAACACATTGATAAAGTGCCTGAAGCAGGATAGTCTTATAATTTTTTGTCCTTCCATAATGGCTGCTATATTAGTAAATAATCCAAAAATTTGACTACAAGTTGATAGGGAAATACAAGTTTTACAATTAAAAAAAAAATTATGTTGAAGATCCTGCTTCAGGCACTCCTTTAAAGTATAATAAACAACTCCTGAAAATTTCAAAGTTTAACTATATACGGATCTTGAGATACTGTTGTTCTAAGATTACTACATGCGAAAAAACAAAAAAGGGTCAAAAATGCGGTAGAAATTTAATATTTTATAACTTCCGGCAAAATATGACTCTGAATCTTTAGTTTCTTTTTCTTTGTCTATGAAACCTTTTCTACGAGCTCCTAATTTAATCCTCTGAGCAATTTGAGGTGCCTTATATTTTTTGTTCATGTTTTTTATCCTTGAAAAGTCTATATTACATTTTTTGTTCATGTTTTTTATCCTTAAAAGGTCTATATCATGAGCTCATACAATAGTATATTTTCCGATGAAGTAGAAGTGTGTTGGTTGCCACAGAAAAAGTGTTTTATTTTTTTTCTTATTCTATTTTTCTTGATAGCCATATGTAACTGTTAAACAAACAAAATATCTTCAGTAAGGTTTTCAAATATAGTAATTTATAAGTTTTGAAAACTAACCCAATAACTCTAACAACCACAACAACTTTATGATAAAGATGTTCTTTGAGCAATTTACCAATAAAGCAATAGCAATACCACTGATCTCAAAATATAACTGGATAGCGTATACGGCAAACTTTTTGAAGCCAGTTTTGGCCTCCCAAGATGGGTTTAGTTGATTACAAATGAAGAAATTTTTGTAACGAACTTTTACATCATTTATGTATATAAATATTTTTAAATGTACAAGCCTCAAATATAAATATAATTTTCGGTTTTACATAACAATAATTTTTGGAAAAAACGCAATATTATATATTTACGTAATATTTTAAATTATGTAATGCTTAACAAAATATAATTTTAACAACTAGTTTGTATAATATCTTACTTTTTTAAAGAAAAATTAATGTTATTAAATAAGATAAAAAATTTCAGTTTTTTAAATTAAGAATTAGTTTATTTAACATTAGTAAAGAACAAGTGAGAAAGTAGTAGTTATCCAAGTTAATAATTTCCAAACAACTTTCAAATAATTATTTTAAGTTTGAAAAACTCAAATAATTTTATTCATATTTTGTTTATTTATCATTTATTTACTTTCTTTTAATTTTAGTTTTACTATAAATTAATATTTTGTTATATATATTATACTGTTATATTTAATATATTGTTTAATATTGTTTATAATACAATTTATGCACCTTTTAGTTCTCAACTACCCAATGCTGTGTGTTAGAAGGTTAATAACACAACTGCATGGTAGGCAGCTGAATATCTTTTCAAAATAAACTATTATGAAATTAATTTTTCAAATAGATATCACAAATTTACAAATGCTGCATGAACTATTAGCTGAGCTCTGTGAGTACACACAACTCAGGGGTTCCTTCTAGAATTTTTTTATATAGTTATTTGTGCTTTATATATATATATATATATATATATATATATATATATATATATATATATATATATATATATATATATATATATATATATATATATATATATATATATATATATATATATATTTGTTTTTCTAGTTAATTTGGTAGCCAACTGCCAAATAAGCTGAACCTAGGAAAATAAATTGTTATCAATTATAGTCCAACATGAAGAGCTAGTTCAATTATTATTTTCGAGAAATTGACTGATCTTAAAAGAGCACTTGCAAATGCATTTTGAATTCCTATTTCATTTTGAAAGTGGCAATCTATTAAAGCAACTAATTAATTTGGAAACAACTTTTAGTTTCTTTGCATACAATAATAACACTTATGGTTGGTGTAATCAAACCTCCTCTGTCTTTGAATTTTAAAAAGCTATTTTATAATGAAAAGGGAATACTAGTGCATTCTGACATCTAATAAAGATATTTTTTTTTGGGAGTCATTTTAGCTACGTATCCAGCAATATATGAGATCCAAGCTTACTTGTATTCAAATAGATTGTTGCAGTTTGGAATATCTGCATTATCGTGATCACTAACAGTTTGTTCTCTCTCCAACAAACCATATTTTCTTATTAATTCAATTTCAGTTAAAGATATTTTAGTACTGGAGTCAGCAAAAGAATCATCTAAAACATATTATATATGATTTTTATCTCTGATGCTGCAGTTTTCATTTGAAAATTGAACGTTACTTTGCATCAAAAGTCATTTAAATGTGGCTGTGAATTGTTGGCAATTTATATTGCTGTTAAACATTTCTGCAGATCTCACAGTACAAAAAAGAGCTCTAGATGGTTTTAACTGTGTTTACATGTTAATAAATGATTTAATTGTGAACCTACTTATTCAACCTAGTCAAGAAATATACCTTGAACAGATTTAATTGCTCCTAAATATCCAATGAAACCAGTTTTTCGATTATACAAGATCATTTGTGTACTAGTAATCTCTTTAAGACTAATGATATGATATGTATCCTTTAGCAAATCGTTTTCTTGAATTTAAAATATCATATAATCTATCTATTATGCGAATAAACTCAACGACATATTTATAAAATTATTTAACAGCTATTTACAGTTCATTAATATAAAAAAGTTAGTAAGTTGTATATAACCATAATACTTAACAGTAGATAAACAGTATAAGTAACTAAAGTTAAGGAGATATTTTAAAGAGGAGGTAATGTTTTGAACATTTCTATATAAAGATATAAATACATTTTTTTTTAATTAAATGTATTTTTACATACATTTGCTTCTTCAATTGTTTTGAGTGATTATCCTTCAAACTATAAGAAACTATTATTTACTTTTTATTTGTTTTAAAAGTTGTTATAAGTAACTATATTTCAGACCTGGTTTTTTTTATCAGTATAAGTGACCCTTTAGAATATTTTATTCAAATAGTTTATGCAATAATAGCATTCAAGTATAATATAATTCTAGAAGGAACCCTTGAGTTTTGGTATACTGACAGCACTCAGTTAACAATTCATGTAGCATTTGTACAAAATGCCATCTTGCTACAAAAATTAGAGAATATAAAATTGTAGGTAGAAAAGATTGCCGCTTTCCATGCTGTTATGTTATTAACCTTTTAGCATACAGCATTGGGTAACTAAGAACTAAAAGATGCATAAATTATACATAAGACTTAACTAAATTTGTAAATGCCATTTAGTAATTAATTCAATTATTCACAAAAATAATTTCTTTTTTTTTTCTGTAATATTTATAAAATTGATTGGTTTTCTTTTATTTTTAACAAATTTATTAGCTTATTTAATTATTTTCTTTCGTAGTTAGATAAAGCCATATAAAATGTATATCGGTTTCACCGCTAGGAACTAAAATTGCCACCATCTTCGGAGGCCAATTTTGGCTTCAACTTTTTTTCGGAAAAAACAATAGAACCCGCTATCCAGTTATATTTTGAGATCAGTGAGTAATACCAACAACAGAATAGTTTAAAGCAAGTAGATATATTTCAAATTATTGCGATATCAATTGCTTAGATTTTACAGGAGATAAAATAGAGGAATCGACGAACTGTTGTGGTTGCTATGCCCGTTGCTATGAACATTAATTGATACAAGATGAATAATGTACTGTTTAAAACAGGTTTTCAATGCAAATGATGTATAGAAATCACTTTCCTCTGAAAGATAGGTAGTTTATCTATTAAAAACGATTAAAAACTCAGAATTTATATTTTTGAGCATTGATTTAAAACTTTCAAAGTTTTTGTTCATACTACGAATGTTTAAAGTTAGAGTTGAAAATAACATTTGTGGCGCATTCATGAGGTTAGATACTTCCTCAATATCAAAATAGTTAGAGTTGATTATGACGTCCTCAAAAAAGTTTACATCTGGATTATTCTCATTATTCAAAAGAAGTGTGTTTTGTTCATTAAAAATTTCTAAAAGATTTGTAATGTTTGATTTGTTAGCCATTTTCATTACTACAATATTTAAAATTAAGATTAAAAATGATTAGATTTCTAGCTATCATATTGAATTATTATAAACATTTTTTAAAATAATAAGTTTGTCATACCTGACGATTACATTTTCTCCATTTAATTCTCTTACTTTCGCTTCAGAAAATAACTTCCTTCGTATTCTTGCCGTCTCTTGAGAGAAATCTTCATTCACGTAAATATTCAGACCTTTGAGTTTTCTTGTTTCTTTTAGAATGTTTGATTTATCTTTAAACCTTAACAACTTCAATATAATGTTTCGGGATCGGGCTTCTTTTTTAAATCCAACTCGATGCGCTCTTTCAATTTCGACTCCTTTTACTCCTAAACTTACACATGATAAATTCTGAACCTTTTGTTCAGTTTCATCCCAAGTTTCATTGATATTTTCAGGAAATCCGTCTATCCTTAAGTTATTACGCCTCGACCTATCTTCGGAGATTCTGCATTTTTCGTTTAAAATTGTAATATTATATGGGCTCTCAAATTCTTTAGAATCATTAGCAACTTTCGCCTTTTGGTCGATTAAATGTTCGTGACAATTTAAGGTTTCTTTTAAGTCTTTTATATCATTTTTTAGCAAGTGTATTCTTTTAGTGCAATCCAATGTTTTTGTTTCAATATCATCTAGGCGTGTATTGATTATTTTTAAGTTATCGCTTAGTAAGTCCATGAATACTTTTTCTTGTTCTTTAAATAATGTCTGTATTTTTTTTGTGCTGAATGAACATATCTTTTATTTCGGATAAAGTAATAGCCATTTTTAATATTTTTTTTTAATTTTTTTTTCTTTCTTTTTTGAGCTGTTAGAATTACGTCTGTTCACCACGGCGGTCAAGTTGTAAATGACTTGTGACTCCAACTGACTTGTGGCACTGGACAATTTTAATCAATATTTCGACTTAATCGACTTTTAGTCGACTTGATTAATTTCAAAATTGCATTCGTCGTTTTAGTCGACTTTAAAAATATATTAGTCGATTTAGTCAACAGTCTACTTAAAAGTTGTAACAAAACTAAATTTTACGTCTTATTAGGTCAAAATGTTACGTGTCGTTACAAAATTTTAAAATTAAGTAAAAATAACGGACATTTTGCACGTAACATTACGATACAATGTTACGTATCGTTACGTATAATGTTACGTAACGATACGTAATATCATGAAGGAAATATTGTTTTTTGGAATCGTTTGTTGGAAACAATTGCAATATATTAATCAACAATCTTTATTTTTATCAAAAATTTAAAAAGCTAAGGCTCAACAAGCCTCTGTTTTACGGATTAGTGATAATATAAATAACTTTATTAATTTCAAATCAAGTTTCAACCTGTTTTGGAATGGTATTGAATGATGACTTTGTTGAGCAAATTAAACACTTTGAAAGCTTTTACCAAGATCGACTTTAATCTAATGTTACGTCAAAAGTAGGCATTGTCTTCTATCATGTTAAGCTATCTCTTGTTCTTTTTAAAATTCCATATGCAATACAGCGAACAAGTCACAGAGTTAAGCCACATTTAGTAACAGTTTAAGTGGAAAGTGATTTAGCTAGAATGTGAAAAACGTCTTTAAGCTTGTATTATTGATTTTAAACGCTACACATTTGTGAAGACTAGTTATTAAAAAACCGGTACTTCTTTTTTTTTTTAATCAGAATTCATGAATATTTAGAATTCATAAATCCCTCTTTTAAATTGTGAATAAAGAGTTCAAATCGGTTGTTGAAGTTAAAACGGGTTTTTTAACATCGTGAATAGAACTTGTACTCTTGCATAAAAAATAAATAAGTTGTTTTTAGGTTAAGTCATACAAAAAGATTCCCCATTTTAAAGATCTCCATGCATAACTTAGGATAAAAATACATAAATTAAGACTATTCCCTCCAAATCATTTTTGGTGGTGCCATATCTGACACTAATACTGTTCAAAATGCATTTTGTCTCATAAAGGTATTTTTTAAACAATATAGGGGTTTATTCTATTGGTTTTAAACAACAACAATAAAGTTTTGTTTTGCTAATATCGTACGCGTATATCAGAAGATGAGGAAAAATTTTAAACTGTTGTTTTTTTTTTTCAGACGTTTAGTCAGGTGTGATTTTTTTTCTCTAGACGTGATAGTCAGGTTTGGTTTTTTCGTTAGGAATTTTATTAAACTATAGTTGTTTAACAAAGTTCTATCACACGCGCACACAGACACATTCAATCACACACACAAACTTTTTCACAAACTTTTAAAATGTATTAATTTTTTTGTTTTTGTTGACTCCCTCAGATAAAAGCGCTTCAACACTTTATATGAATTAATTACAAGCACCTTATAAACAGAAGAATATTAAAAGTGTTGTTATGAAAACTTTATAAATTTATACACAAATTTGAAGTATATTAATGTCATACACAACTATGTAGAGATGCATAAATATATAACATTTAACTGTAGCATGTTTATCATAAATATATAGATTATACTATAATTTTTGTAATTCCATATGGAATAACAAAATTAATTTTGTAATTAATTTTTGTAAAAAAAGCCGGATTTATGCTTACCTAATATTAGGTAAGCGTAAATCCGGCTTTTACAAAAGCGTCTTTTTTTTTTGGCCCAATTTTAAGCCACACTTTTAAATTCTGTTTAAGAGTTGTTCAGAAAAATGTTACTATGGCAATATATTACCACGCTTCGTCATTTTGGTTTTATCAATGCTTTACATTTTCATGGGAAGGAGATCTACCTTTTTTGATTATGAGTGATAACATTGGCTTTCTTAAAGCTTGGTATTCATAAGATATTATTGTATTATTAGTATTATTGTAGCATCAAAATTAAGTTGTTAGTATTCATTAGTATAAAGCTGAGTTTTTTGTATTATAGGTATTATATTATTACTTTTAACAACTTTTAATAATAAATATTAAATTTATTCACAACAAAAAGAGTACATGTAGTGCGCAGAGTTGTTAGTCCTTGGCCTTGCCTTAAGGCCAAAAATTGAGGCCTTGGCCTTGGCCTTAAAAATTTTTGGCCTCGGCTTTAATTGGTTTGGCATTAGCATTAAAAAAAACATATTTTCTTATTGGTTTTGTTGAGTACTGCGCATAACAAAAGCATTGGATCTTTTTTCATTAGGCGTGTTTTATCAATAATGATCGATATCGCATTTAGAAGTGTCTAACCAAGAAGTTGGTTTTGATTAAGTTTTATGCTTGAAGGCAGTTATGAAATTTTTTAGTAAATTTATCATTTATTATAAATCAAATATTATCAAGTAATGTTTACTTGTTTAATATTGGATTTTAAGATGGAATTAGATAATATCTAGTTAGAGTAAAAATGCATTTATATTTAAAGCATGATTCATAAAGTTTATGTTATAGTCACCAGCTAAGTAAACATGCTTCTTTATTATGCTAGTTTTTCTTGAAACATTTTAAAAATAGAACTTAATTTTTTTTAAATGACCAGCTGGTTTTCAATAAATGACCAGCTGGTTTTCAATAAATAGAACTTACGATAATATTTTTAGTCGTTTTAATAGTTATTTCATTGCATAATGACTCACAAAATGTTTTGGTAATATTTAAGCCATTACGTAATGTATATTTAACAAATTTGTTAGTTAGTCAAATCCACGTTGATGTTAGTTTATTCTTTCAATAACCACCAACGTGGATTTAATTGATAAACTGATACGTAACTACTTCACAAATAGATTTTTTTTATCATTGATTTTTAGACAGGTTTACCTGAGACTAGTGATTTTGATATCATAATTTAGTTTATACAATAATTATTTCAAACTACCAAAACATTCATTGATGTTTCAAAATTTTAAATTTAAAATTGAGAAAATATTTTTTTCTGACAAAATTACTGAAAAGATTTACGGAACACTTAAGGGAATATGGTATTGAAATTTTTTTTGTTTTTGCTATTTGGAAAAACTGCTGCTACTCTAAAGCGTCTTAATTAATTTAGAATTGAAAACATATTCTGATGTAATAATCATCTTACTATAAAATGCACTCGTGATAACATTCTAAACAATATTCTTAATATAGTTTTTTTAATAATCTTTTTTCAATGCACCTCTAATTATTCTTAATATAGAGGTTATTTCTGTACTTTGTGGTGTACTGAAATAACCATTGGCTAAATCAGTACTGTATTTAAGTACTCTATTGGCTAAATCAACTCTAAACTGTTAAAAAAAAACAAAATACGATCAACTTAATTAAGTCGTATTTGTTTTTTCATAATTTACAATACCACAAATCCATTACAATCAATGTCAGTTTCATCTCTGCAAATCAATGTCAGTTGCATCATTTCTGCAAAACTATTACTCTGTGAAAAAATATCAGATTTTTCGTTGTCACTCAAAACTAACTTGCGACTGGAATTTGTCGGTTTTCGTTGCGTTTTTTTTTTTCAGTTTTTTGATACTTTTTAGTTTTCTGACTTATTAACTATTATTTTTTTCTTTGTTCTATTTTTTGCTTATTAGTTTCGCGTTTATTTTGATCAACCCGTAAAGATTCTCTCACTGGATTATCTGTAAAATGTTGGAAGTAAGTTACTTCCTACCTCGGTTGGTTGCTGTTTTTCTTGTTCTAGCTTTAGTTAATGGCTGCATAATAGCAGGATAGTAGATAAACTCGTTTTAGGCTCATTTGTGGTTTATAAATTCAATTGTACTTCCACTGATTTGAACATTAGAGTTTGTTGTTCCACTAAAGAAGTTGAACACTGTTGCTGGTCTATCTGTAAAGATTGATTGAGACCTTGACAATCTGTAACCTTAAGATGATTAACAAACAATAGACGATCACACAACAACAAACAAACTATGCATTTTAGACAAAAAATTAAATTTATCTCACATCGATGTTTTTTAAATGGAAATATAAAAAATATATTGAAAATAGCTCATATGCCAGTTATGTTCTAATTATGTTCAAAATATATTATATATGCTAACTATGTTCAAAAACACTGAAAATAGAAAACACAAGATATTATATCTGGTTAAGGTAAAAAGTTATTTTTCCATTTTTCGGGTTAAAATGGACACAAGCAAGTTGACACAAACCACTCAAAATGTTAGTTGGCATTTATACCTTTTAGGGTCGTTGGAATAAAAATTATATGGAGGGGGGGGGGGGGGGAGTACTACCCCAAAATAGTTTTAAGAACCTCTTTTTTTAGTCATTTTTTCAGTTAATTTCTTAAACATTATTCATTTAAAAAATTATTGGGGGGCAAATGCCTCTGCTGCCCACCCGGTTGCTACGGGCCTGATACCTTTAACCAAACTCTTCCTGAAAGTTCCGATAGTTAAAAAAAGAAACTGTTTTTCCCAAATTCGTTTGCAAACCAAGAATCTACTTCACGCCCAATGGGCACACGAACTTTACCATCTGATCACAGAGTTTTGCGAACGTTTTTTAATGGTCACGTAAAAACGTTTTTATTGGTTTTATGAAACAGTGACCGGACGTTATTTTAAAAACGTTTTGTGAACGTTTTTTAACGGTCCTACATAAAATGTTTTTTATTGGTTTTTTGAACGTCCATATGAAGCGGTGAACGAATGTTTTTCTGAAAACGTTACTTATTGGATTTAAAAAACTCTAAATGAAACGTTTTATCGTTTTTAACGTTTTCCTAAAAACCTTTTTTTTTAAGCATAAGTTATTTAAGTAAATAACTTATGTTAAAAAGAAAAAAAAACTTTTTACAAACGAAAACTTAGGTCTAACAGCCTAGCTCCGGATAAATAACTAAAATTTTTACACCACATTTATTAATATATATATATATATATATATATATATATATATATATATATATATATATATATATATATATATATATATATATATATATATAGATGTATATATATATATATATATATATAAACAAATAAATATATATATATTTTTTAAACATCTTCGCTTCCAACATGGCTGCAAGAAACCATTGATTAGAGTTGGAAGTTACTGGAAGAGAAAAGATGAAGATTGTAGAGCAAGATAACGATTGACAGTCGACTTTAAGGATTGCAAATTGTATGAATCAGGAAAGCAAGATGAAGGAAGCGAATTCCTAAGGACTGATGATCAATGAAAAAAACTAGACGAATAAGAATTTTTGGAGCACTTTGGAACAGTCACAGAAAAAGGATGGGACTTAATTGATTGACAAGTAACACGAGAATGAATTTTAGTAGATGGCACAAGAGACGCTAGCTCTTAGGAGTAGTGTTCATTATATTATTTGCAGAAAAGAGAAAGAGAAGCAACATTACAACGATGTGAAAATGGTTGAAGGCGTTTTTGCACCTTGTCTAAAAGAGAAAGTGCATCATTAGAAGATCCGCCCCAGATATGGCAACAGTATTCCATACAAGGACGGATTTAAGATTTATAGAGATAGAGAATAGAATCCGGAGTAAGAAAGTGTCGAGCTCGATAAATAAATGCAACCTTAGTGGGTGCTAATTTTGCAACGGATTTGATATATGGTTTCCAAGAAAGATTCAATAATCTTAAAAATAAATCTTAAAAAAATATGCACAGACAAACATTTATATAATTTTTCAATAAGTTTGCATATATGTGAACTTAATATAAAAGAAAAAAAACCGTATACTGGGTTTGAAGTTTTTTGAATAAGTAGAACTTGAAGTTTTGAAATTTATGCATGTATCACACATTTCTATTATACTTTAGTCAAGATATGGTTTTGTCAATATCTATTATATTTATTTGTAAAATTTATATTGACAAAATAAAGTGGATTATAAATAAGTAAGTAAATATTTGTTTGTTTATGCGACACAATGGTCGCAAAAAGTGACCAACGGAGCCGTCCAGTTACGTAGACCTGGGAGATGTGAAAATAAAAACAGATTGTAGATGGTGTCATTGAATAAAAAATAAAAATCATAAGAAAATATAAAATGTGTGGCAAGACTTTTGTGAAGTAGAAAAACGAAGAATAGACGATAAGGGGGTATGGGGAGGAACAACTAACGCTCTAGTCACTCTGAGTGTTGAACATATGCAACAAAGAACAAATATTTGATATACTGATTTTAGAGACTGTTGATGTCTACAGGTGTGATGGTGTAGTGCATAATATGTATCGTTTGGTCGTCTCGTCTGGTCTCGTTATGTTTTCGTTCACTTTCAAATCGGGTGAATAGAAAGCTAAACACACTCACTCCTTGCGCTTATGGGCTAGCACATCAGAGCCAGACGTAAGACATACAGAATGGATTTCAATTGATCGAATGCACACATTAGTCACCGTAGGCCACAAGCCATCGCTCTTAGTCAAAAGGGCTACTGCCTCGTGCTGGTGTGGAATGATGTGCTATGGAGTGAGATTTTAGATCCGAGCACATAGTCAGCGAGCGCTGATCCGACGTGCATTGTGGAGCTTCCGAATGAATGTGTGCGTGAGTGTTTGCGTAGCCATTAGGTTATTGAGTGCCGTAACCACATCCAGCGGGATAGCCTAATGTCCGTTTTGTCGTTGTAGGGTACATTGGAAGAAGTCGGAGCTCACCAGCCACAAAGAATAAATTTGTTTGTTTATGCGACACAATGGTCGCAAAAAGTGACCAACGGAGCCGTCCAGTCACGTAGATCTGGGAGATGTGAAAATAGAAGTAGACTGTAGATGATGTCATTGGGTGAGAATCATAAATGAATGTAAAGACTATTTTGTAGGAGGAAGAAAATTTTAGGACTCAGAAATTAGGTGAACAATAACTCACGCTCTAGTCATACTAAACAAATGATAAAACAATGGTCTTTGAGTAAACAAGTTAATATCGATCCGCTGGTTCATTAAAGACAACCATGGCTAAAATTATCGCAGCATACAAAAACAATAAAATAAGTAGATAATAAAATATAAAGTAAAATGATAAAAAATATAAGTACAAGCAATATAAAAAGAAAAAATAGGCTAGTAAATGTGCTACTATATATGGTCTAAACTCTAGATAACAAACTGAAAACTGATAACCACCTGTGTGAGATAAAATTATATAAATGTCGTTAATGTAACAAATTCATAATATAAAGCTCACAAAGCGCTATAATACGTGGGTGTAAGAGGTAAAAAAATGCTGGTGCCATGGTAACCAATCAGAATTAAGTAGTGGATTTTTCTAATTTAATCTTTTTTTCTTTTTTTTAAATTTATTCAAACTCGATAAGTTAATATGACTAGTTTAAGGAATTCATTAAAAATATTTTCAGTTTAAAACCTTTTAAGAAAATTTAAAATTTAGTGAAATTCTTATTTATGCAAACTCTTTTGTTTAAAAATATTCCAAAAACAAAAAAACTTTAATACTTTTTATTACGCGACAAAAAAGTTGCGCATTTTACTGTTTTAGTTTACGTTCATAAAATACGATTCAACCTATGATGTATATATATATATATATATATATATATATATATATATATATATATATATATATATATATATATATATATATATATATATATATATATATATATATATATATATATACTATATATATATATATATATATATATATATATATATATATATATATATATATATATATATATATATATATATATACATATATATATATATATATATATATATATATATATATATATATATATATATATATATATATATATATATATATATATACCTATGATATAATATATATATATATATATACCTATGATATAATATATATATATATATATATATATATATATATATATATATATATATATATATATATATATATATATATATATATATATATATATATATATATATATATATACAGTGTTGATGAAACACTGTTTAAAATGAAAAATGTAAGATAAATGCTCTTCTTATTGAAGACTTTTCAAACATAATAAATATTTATTGACTTTAGTTCATATATAATACTAAGTATGGTTGAGTTGAAAACTAAGTTTTTTTTATAATCAATGATTGTTACTACTTAATTCTGTCGTAACAACAATTGCTTATAAAAACTTAAAGAATATGTCTGTACAATAAATAGACGAATACAAAAATATTTACTTACTTATTTATAATCCACTTTATTTTGTCAATATAAATTTTACAAATAAATATAATAGATATTGACAAAACCATATCTTGACTAAAGTATAATAGAAATGTGTGATACATTGATATATAAATATATATATATATATATATATATATATATATATGTGTGTGTGTGTGTATTGAGACATTTTGGGCTCACCTAAAATAGAGAGTCTATTCCAATGATTTCAAAGCAAAAAATTCAACCACCTGAAAAAGAGAATTAAAGTTACAAGATTTCGGTCCAGCATACTTTGAAAACCTTCTTTGCTCGCTTATGACTAAAATTTGCAACGCTGTTGATCATGGGACAATTTCAGTTATAAGATGATTTATTATTGCTATCCTTACTTATTTGATCAGTTGTGAAACAATTATATGATTTGAATGACAATTGTAAGTAATTCTTTTTTGTGCAAATTTTTAGTAGCCTCGTGTTATATAATAAAAAGTGAAGCAATCATAGTAGTGACCTTTAAAGAACACTGCAGGTAAATATAATAATAGTGTGGTCAGTAAAATGTTCTGATTTAAATTCGAATTGTTTGTTTTAAAACGAAAACAAAGTTTAGTTAATTTAAAGTTTAATAATATTCTCTAATATTTCTGAGAAACGAGTAAAAGATTCAAAATTATAGTTTTTTAATTTTCAATACTTGAAGCATCGTCAGATTTAAAAACTACACCTTTATGCGTTCAAGTTGGCCAATTTTTACTTTAATTTGGCGTTGTTTTTTTTAATTTGACCCTATTCACTTTAGCATTTTTTCATTTTAATTTGTCGATAATCATTTTAATTTGGCACACAAAACTTACATTACAGTTCAATTACAAATTTCATTCAAATTATGAAATGCACTTTTTTCCTTAAAATTAAGTCCCAACCACGACAATTAAAAAGGTTGAGAGCACGTTCATAATGTCCTTCAAGATGTTGTGACAAGACATTCAAACATCTTAGGTCAACAAGGCGGAGAGCTTGGCAATGATGGGTTGTTGATTGTCTTGAGTAGATTCTATTAAATTTGTAAATTAAAGGTTTTATTCTAACATTTAACTCTGATGAATTTATTAAATTCAGCTTAACAAACTTTTAGAATTCATTTAGCTGATAAATTTTTGTGCCAAATTAAATTGAAAATTGACATATTAAAATGAAAAAATGCCAAGTTTAAGTAAAAAGTATCAAGTTTAAGTGAAAAGTATCAAGTTAAAATGAAAAAAAGCTAAATTAAAGTAAAAATTGACCAACTTAAACGCAAAAAGTATAATCTTTGTAATTATAAATTTTTCAGCACTTAAAATCTTTTAAACAATTTGTATTATATATTATAAGAATTAAAATTTGAAAAATATGCAATAATGGAGTAGTTACGTTTTCATTAATTTTAATATTGAGGAGTGAAACTGCAAAACCAGACAAGTTCACTATGAAAAAATTATGAAAAAATGAAAAAAATAAAAAATTTTCAAAGAAGATCTGAATGATGATTGATTGCATTATTCTTATGTATTATTAAACAGTGCACAGTAGAAAGTTTACACATATTGGTGCACTTTTTCTCTGTCCACAGACTTTATTTTTTGGGGCTTATGATATTGTATCATTTTTTTTATTTCCAAAAAGGAAAATTATGATAAGAATAGTAACTTTAATGTAACTTTTTTTCAAAAAATCAGTTTTTAAAATTTCCATGTTTGGAATATTGTTTATCATTAACATTAGAAATTTGTGATAATAAAACAATTAGTTTTATAATTAAAAAAAATAATGTAACTATGAAAAATCAAAGTTGAAAATGTCCACTATTATTAACACAGATCTCTCACCAAACTGCCTATTTTAACATAACCTATTACTGTTTATATACGAAATGCAAAGTCATTATCCGCACAGTCGCATTCTTTTCCTGGCCTTGTATCATCGACTGCATTGGCAGATGTTTCTAAATTTAGATATGCTGAGACACCTGGAAGATCTTTCCATTTTGCACCGTAAGCTACATGAGGAAGTTAATGAATATCCTTCAACTTCTTAGGGTTGATCGGCCTGGATGATCGCAAACGGGTAATCACGATGTTTGAATGTTTTTTCTCTTTCTTTAAGAGATTGACTGGAGTGTTCATGTCACATTTGTAGCTGGATTCACATCGAACTTTCATTACAGGCACTTTGTTTCCACTGTACATTCTTGTTGCAATAATTCTTTTTCCTTTATGAATATTTTTCACCAGTTTGAAGATAGCACTTGTTGCTGTCTTCCAGTCATCACAAAACCATTCGGTTTCGATATGGAAAACCTTGTCACAATGGCGGCTAAATATTTCATGAAATTCTTTAGGTTCCAATATCGTGTTGTTGGTTTTTAACTTCTTCTCGATTCTTCTAAATAAGCGATCACAAAGAAGGAATGAGTGCCCTGTACTGGAAAGAGAAGTTCAATTGAATCAATGTTTGTTGATGCTTTTGCAAGCCATAATACAGCCATACCAACCACAATATTGTTTTTCTTCTTTTTTGATTTGCTTGTCATGTTAGGGTTTGATTAGGGCTATGTTACAGTAATGTTATCCCTGAGCAGTTTACTGTGAAGTCCCAGATGCAATTATTATAGAAGTGACCGAGGTGGTGGGGAGGGAAGAACTTTTCAAACAATTTAGTCATGGCTCTGTGCTGCATTGCATTTCTCGGCTCTAAAAACTGCAAAGGCTCGCACTCTGCATGTTTATACTGTAAAGTTTATAGTAATGTAAATTATTTAGGTTAGATTTGTGCAATGGCAGGATATAACCACTTTGCAAAATGGGGCGAGCAAAAAAATCAAGGAGCGAAAACATCATTGGGCAAAATGACCAAGGGGCGGACTGACCCTGTACCTTTACAATGCTACAACCAAGATTAGAGTAAGCAAGATTAGTGTAAGATACTATTCATTTTATATCATGACAAAAGTTGCATACCTTCTCAATTTTGATTTTAACCGATTTCCACTAGTACTTTTCCGTTTTCTGGACCCCTGATTTACCGCAAATACTTCCACACCCTCCTTATCAACATCAGTAATATCAGCATTTGCAATGTGCGTCGTCATTTTAAAAGTTGTTATAATTGACTATGTGGCTATATTTAGCAAACTGACGTAATAATAATGCGCTGTGATTGGTCAAAACTCGTTCAATACTCGTTCGCAATCTGTCTGGTTTTGAATGTCTAAAAATGGAATGGAGGAAAGGACTTGTCTGATACTGCAGGAATCAACAATTTTTATTACGCTTTATCTCAAGGTCTTACCTGATTATGCACGTCTGACCTATTTGAAGACGCGTAGAACATGCCCACAATGCTTGGGGCACTAAATGCACGTAAAATGTTAGGAGTGGGCTTGTCTGGTTTTGTCAGGTTCACTCCTCAATTATACGACTACAGATACCATCAAACTCTAACCTTTTTTTTGCAAAATTTGCAAAAGTTTCTGAAGCTGGCGTACGACAATTAAGGGAGAAAAGTGAATTAGAAGACGAATTGAACCTGAAACGAAAAAAAAGATGTGGCAGAAAGAATTGTTACCACAAAACTAACCAACTTACAACTCCAAGATGTAATTTGAGTGGTTCTGTGCACATTGTTTTTCGAAAATTTTAAAAGGTTCAAGTTTTAGGACCTTCCGGCCTACAAAATAAAAGCATAGCGTCAGAAGCAGGTAAAACAGAGGCGCTATAAAGATATAAACTTCTGGAAATTGGTAATTTGATACTATTTCATCACAAACGATACATTTAATATTATTTTCTTCAAAATAAAAAAAGACCAACACAAATGTTTAGGATGTTCATTTTTTTTTTTTCATTTTTTGACAGGTTTGCTTCAGCGTAAAAGCACATTTGAAATTTTGAAGAAAAAAGCTCTGTTTGTTCTTTGTCGTCATGGTGAATGTTCCATCTTGATTGCGTCATTCTTACTGTTAAACAGTCTACAAAAATGATGATCTGGTCAGCCGTCAGTAGCAAAGTTACTGGATGTCTGTTTGGGGTAAAAGTTTTAATGAGAACAATCAATACAAAGAATTCCTGGAAAATCTCTTAATTTAGTACAATTTGCAGCTCAGAAAATGGTGTTCAAATGGTGAGCCATTTGACTTTGTGCAAGATGAAGCTCCTTGCCACACAGCACGGTCTGTGCATGGTTTTATTTGGAAGAGAAAAATTTCCCTCTGTTGGATTAGCCGGATATACACTCTATTGGAAACGTGTGGAAGCTGATTAAAATGGAAAAGATCATTAATGTGTGTAATGATCATTCACAAACTCAGAAGACAATACTGTCTTAAATTGGTAGCATGCCGCACAGAATTAAATCTGTAATTGCGGCTATAAGTAATTTAACAAGTTTAACAGGTTATAATATACATAATAACAAAAAAAAAACATTGTATCAGTAAAAACAATCAGGCAATATAGTATTACCTACTACTTAAGAATAGTGACACAATGCAAAACAAAGAATGGAGTTTTTCGGTGGAAATCTTAACCTTCATTTCAGATAGTGAAATATGTGTACATTCCACAGACATTATTAATTATGCAACACCAAAGTTTCTCATTAAAATTAATAGTTATTTAAAGTTTGAATTTACTTTAAGAGTTACTTTTACTTTAAGAGTTAACTAAGTTACTTTAGAAACGACATTGCGAAATTCCATTCGCATTAGAATCGAATTCCATTCGACTTTTAAGATTTTAAATTAAAAATCTGTGGCTCTTTTTTCAAAGCGTGTTTAACGTCTGCGTTGAAAAGATATATTTTTTGTGTTCTTATTTTAAAATCTTTATCAACTCAGATATATATGAAAGTTAAAATAACATTTTTTTTTTTTTTTTTTTTTCTGCTGTTACTAAGGTTTTTATTAACTTGATATTAAAAACCTGAATCTTGTTCTAGAAGTGATTTGGTATCGAAGATATGATGATTTATGAAGGCCAACAATGAAAAAACCTTTTTGATAATTTTGATAATTCTTTTGTTATTTGGTGTCTTTATTACAAAATAAAAAAAGTCGTATCACATACCACAATCAGAGGCGATTCTACAAAAAAATGAGAGGTGCAAGGGGGATGAATCCTTAAAAAGTACCGACTGGCTTTTAAAAACAAAAAACAAAAAAAAAAGGTCCTAAAAACTAAAATTTACCCGAATAAATTGTGTCAAATACCTGACTAGTTGACTAAATTCGTAAAAAAAACCCGGATATAACTTGAAAATTGCCTTCTTTAGGGCGGTGGAACACCCCCTCCCAAACCCCCTTAAAATTGCAATGCGTATATACATACAAACTATATACTTGTTATATCCAGCTTAAAACTGGTATGTATATTCATTAAAGTATATTAAAACGGAAGAATATCTTGATATTCACAGTATATAAAAAGTTACAATGTTTGAAACAAGAATGGAAAGATTGGTTAATATTGGATAACGTTAATTTTATCAAAAAATACTTTCCTTTGTTTATTATGAATATCCTTCTCTTATCCGGATCCTTTTTAAACATGTGAAAATTCAAAAAAAAAATTAGGCCATAAGCTTAAACGAGTCCAACTAAACATGTTTCAAAGATTTTTAATCGAGGCAAAATTTTATTCTTATAAAATAACAAATATATGAAATGAAGGAATAAAACCATAAAAAGTTAAAAAAAACAAACTTAAAGGAATAAATTTTGAGTTTTTTATTTCATCATTTTTGTCGAAACCTTTTTAGTTGCTTTTAGTTGTTTCCTTTTCTTTTGACACAGTCGACTTTTGAAGAGACCGTTTTATATCTTTTCATTAAGTTTTATCGATGTTACATATCCTGTTAATTGAAATTTAGTTAGCTAAGAGAAGATTCCATGCAGACCTTAATTAAATTCAATAACAGCTGAAGTAACTCCAGACTCTAAGACCGTTCTACCAACAAAAATATTTTTGGGCAGCGTCTCCAAATAATCTGATTGAGTGCCTCGTTGGGTCAATAGTCAAATACATACATACATACATACATACATACATACATACATACACACATACATACATACATACATACATACATACATACATACATACATACATACATACATACATACATACATACATACATACATACATACATACATACATACATACATACATACATACATACATACATACATACATACATACATACATACATACATACATACATACATACATACATACAAAAAGATTTGTTACAAATGCTATGGCATTACATATCTACATGCTTGGATTAGGTTTTTAGAATTTATTCTACATATAGAATTAAAATAAAAGCTAGAATTTAAGTAAAATATGGTTTAGAAGATCAATATGAATTGAGTAAAAAATTAATTTATGATGGAATATTTGAAGAATTTAGTTTGATAATTGATAAATCATTTTACCTCATTTTCCCCCGTTTTTCCAATAATATAAACTAAAAAGTTCCCAAATTTCAGAGAAATGAATTAATAAACCTTTTTTTTTTTTACTGTTTTGTAGTAAATTTAAATTCATTGATAGACTTTAATTTTCACCTATTTATCTGTTAGAGTTTGAAAGATATGATTGTATAAGCTTTTACCGTCCTCCGAAAAATGTTGTAAATAAAAAAACTTTACATTGTCATTACTTTCAAACAATAAAGGATCATTTAGTTAAAGTTAAAGCCTAATTGCAGCAATTGTTTTTTCATTCTCATTTGATTTAAGAATGAACATACTTACAAAGTGTTAATTTTAAAACTTTCAAAAGTCTAATTGGCACCGCCGAGGCACCTCTGCATCTGTGTCCTCCCCTGCTGCATAAGCTTGTTTAAAGGTACAAATAAAAAGTATTATAAGTCACAATTTTACTCATTTTAAGACTTAATATCCACATAAATACAACAGTCATCTATTTAGACACATATTTCATTGGAGTATTCTCACTGTGCGTTGTTATGCGTAAAATTGAACAAAAAGATATAGATAGCTTTATGATAGCATTATAAAAAAGTTGAAATTTAAAAAAAATACAAGACAATCTAAAAATATACAAGTTTGTATAAAACATGTCGCGCAAATTTATTTTTTACAAGACATTCATCAATTTTATCAATAGGACAGGTCTTTTTGTAATTTTTTTATATAAACTTTTTTATTTGATTGAAAATTAAAATATTTGTTTGAATATCACAAAATTTTGAATTTATTAATGGATTTAAAATCCACTACAAAATCTCTAATCAAATTTTTTTTTTTTTTAATTATTATTTTTGCTTTAAAAAAATATGGTTTTAAATAAAAAAAAAATAAAAAACAAACATATGCAGTTTTACTTTTTGTTAGGACACTTTCACCTCCTTTTTATATATGGATACGAGATTATTTATATCTCATCTAATCGCATTACATTTAAACCACCCACTTCATACCTAACCCGCCTATATGCGTAGGACTTTACACATACCCCGCCTTTATACCTAAACTCAATGAATAAATAAGATATCTAAGTTCTTGTTTTATATGATTGTCTTCGTAAAGCTTCTGATGTAAACAACAATTATATAAATACTAATTTTAATTAAGTAATTCTGTAATAAAACTTGGATCAGGAAAATCATAAACTTCAAATTTTTTGATTTGTGAAATCACACGCAAATCCAAATTTATCTTAGAATGAGGTCAGAAATTCTGAATAAAGATTACATAATAATAAAACGAAAAAAAAAGTGTATATAATAATAAATAGTATAATGCGTTATAAAATTTTAGGAACCTAAAAACGGCTCAAATATATGTACACGTAATTCTATCAAAATCCTCAAATATCAGGAAATAGTTTTGTTACGCAATTGTTTGTATGATCTAAAAACTAACTCGTCTTCAAAGTTATTTAAAATAGTGACTGCATGGTTTTCGATCAAGTTAACGTTTTCTTGACTTTTACATCCTCCATTAGTGCTTCGACATTTGTCGCAGCGAGGTCCACTTTTCCACGATAAATTTTTTTTTCTTCGTTTTGGCTGCTGAAGCTCCATGAGTCTAATTACAAGTAAGTTTATTACAGACGAGGCGATAGCTAACCCAACATATATCATTATTAAAGTAGAAGTAATATAAAGAGTTTTTGACTGAAAACCTCTTGTTCCAGGGTTGTTTACATCTTGCAAAGCAACAAAGTCACCAAAACCTATCGTTGTCAGAGTTACAAAGAAATAGTACATAGAACGGAAAAACCCCCAACGTTCATAACGGGAAAACATGGCAGCTCCTCCGCATAAAAATACAGTCCATATAATTAAACCAAACGCTACAAGTTCTATTAATGTTACATCTTTATTTTTAATTCCTAAAATTCTTTTTGAGCGTCTCAACAACGATGTCATTAAAACACCCATACGTTCACCTATTGCTTGAAACATTGTCAAATTAAGAGGGATTCCAATTATGGCATATAACATGCAAAATATTTGTCCACTTACTGTTTGTGGTACTGAATGTCCATATCCTAAAAAAACATTTGAAAAAATAAAACATTTTATTTGGTTGTTAATGAGTTACTTGTTAATGTATTAAATTATTCATGAACAAAAGTAATTTTAAAGCCCAAAAAAAGCTATAAAAAACTTTTTATATATAAAAATTTTTACGTGCAGATTTAATTTGAAAATTTTAAATCGTTTACTTACCAATTGTTGTTATAGTAACCGAAGTAAAGTATACGGAGCCTGCGTAACTCCAAGGCTCCAAAGCCCAGTTTATGCTTCTTCGCTTGTATATATATTCTGCCAAATCTTCTATATCTTGAAAAGACATGTTGTAAGTATCTTTGATTCTATTGTAGGTTTTAAAATAGTTTTTTTTTTGTTCTTGATGCGTCTCATTCTCAAGCGCACTAAACACAGCAGCTCCTAGCAACATGTAAATAGTGGTTGATAGAATAAGAAGGGCTGTCCTAATATTTTGCTGTTTTAATAGTACCATACTATAAATGCTTTGAAAATGATAGCACAGATCTTTATGCGGTGTTTATTTTCTTTTCCAAGAGTCGTTTATTCATATAATGCAAGCTTTCAAATTGTTTCCAATTGTTTCTAATTGTTAATAGTTCAACTCTTTAATAAATTATTTGTGAACTTTTATTATTGACATCGACTATTAACTAATTACTAAATACTTTTTTAAGGTCATATGTCGTCTCAACTGTCGGTAATCATACTTATCAAAGGAATATTTCTCTACTTCTAAGAAACAAAAAAACAACAACAAATTAATGACATTTATACTCACATTTGCCTCCTTTGTGTTCACGTTCGCATCTTTTCCGCTTTGAATGTCTTAAGCGAGAGTGTTTAAAATAGCAATCCTTTTTACAAAAATGTGACGCAAAAAGAAAAACATTTTGAAATTTCCGAAAAATCTGAATATCTTTTATTTGTAAAAAAACAAACCAAAATGAGTCATTGTTTGTAGCCACAACCAGTTGTACGGAAAATATTTTTAAAAGTGGATTTTTAACCAAAAAAAGGGATAAGGAAATAATATTCGCTTTACGCTTATTAGCGTAACAGAATAAACAAAAAACATAATAAACAAATATAATTAAACTGTGAAAAGGTAACAAAAATAAATTAAAAAAACGAAAAGTTAAAAATAAGAGAAAAAAATAAGCTGATTAGATAAAAAAAATAGGCATTAAACGTTTTGAATCGTGTAAAATGTAAACATCTGTCGAGCTGTAAACGACGAGTTGATTAAATTTATTTTTTTTCGTTTTTAAACCCATTTTTTCTTAACCAAATTGTCCACAAGGTTCAACATTTTTGTAAAATTTCGTCAAAAACAGAATTTGATTAAAATGGTCTCAGCCGAAAAGAATCCGCTGAGTTATTCTTAAGCAGTTTCTTTTCCATCTTGAATAATTTAAACGAATCATATTAGATCACAAAATACTTTGTGAATAGTTTTTGTTTGAACTTCTTAAACTATAGACCATTTTACAGTTCTGAAAACTTTGTGCGCGCACTTGTGATATCGATTCTGTAAAATGTATTCTCTCAAGAATTTAACATCTTTGCGAATAAGTTATTTGTTACGTGTTGCCAGTAAATTTGCTAAGTTGATGAGTTATATCAACATGATTACATATTTTTTATCATAAAATTCATGGTCTTATTTTTTTATTCTGATACAAATCAAATTCAAAAAGTTTAAATCTGATGTAACCATTTAAAAAACAAATAGTTTATAACAACAGAAAAAAATTTAAATATAATTTAGCAGTAATCTAGTTAAAGTTTGAAAATTAGAAATTAGAAAAAAAAAGGATGTTTTTTTTTTGTCTTTTTCTTTTTTCACAACTTCGCGTCAAATTCTAGCCGTATCTAGTAGTTTTTGCGAACGGCTTAAAAATATGACATTTTTTAAAAGCTTAAAAACTCAAACGAATTTGGAATCAGATTTTGGAATGTTATAATAATATTATATTCTAAAATATACAAGTACGCGTATTTACATATATATATATATATATATATATATATATATATATATATATATATATATATATATATGTATATATATATATATATATATATATATATATATATATATATATATATATATATATATATATATATATATATATATATATAATAAAAGGCGTAGTAACAGAGGGGCGGAAGGGCTATACAAACCCCCTCCCCCCCCTTTCGGCACAGTTTAGTTTTTCTATTCAAATTCTGATTCTAGCTGCCTTAGCCCCCCTTAATTTCCGTTTTAGCCACCCCAACTTTTATGAACTTCCTACGCCACTCTATATAATTATATAACAATAATAATAATAATAATAATAATAATAATAATAATAATAACAATAATAACAACAACAACAACAACAACAACAACAACAACAGCTACAACAACAACTATTATTGTTGTTATTATTATTAATATTGCTGTTATTATTCTTGTTACCTTTTTCTTTTTACCAACCAATCATTTTCACAGTTTTTCCTTCTGCATTAACCGCTCCTTTTTCGTAAGCTGTAACAAAAAACTCCATTCAAATATGGGAATGCTGAAATTCACTTGAAAATACGTTAACTATTTCACTTTTTTTTTTTTTAATTAAGATAATAGGCTGTTACTACACATTTTGGCAATTATAAAACACTTGAAGTGAATTTTTTGAATAATTCAATGCATAAGAGCTGGTACGGGCACGCCTTAATGCATTTATTTGATTTCGTAAAACTGTGTTCTACGATCCTCTAAAATACTTGAATATCTATTAGCACATCATACCAGATGTGCCAACAAGTACGCGAGTGCTTGGTACAAGTAAAAGTATGCGAATATTTCAGCACGAGCTTTTGTCGAACTTGATTTATGGGCTTCTTACATTTGACCAGAAGAAACACAAGAAATATCAATAAAGCTCTCAGATTGGAGGATTTCTGTGTTATTTGGAAGATTTCTGTGTTAAAGTAGTCACAAACGTTTACGTTGTATGAAAAACGTTAAAACACTATTGTCTTCTTCTTTTTCTTAAAGTCAGCTTTATTTATTTATTTCATCTTTTACAAACTTGCTTGCGAAATTTAGGAATCATTTTTTTATTTTTATAGTACTTGTATTGTCATCTAGAATATAAATATAATATAAATAGCATAAAATGATTTATTAAAATCAGTTTATTGTTATTACCGATGATTTTCAAATGAACATTTGTATCTATTATTTAAAGTACTCTATATAACATTTTTTGATGTTTCAAATTAAGTTATGTTCCAACGACAAAATTAAAAAACTTTATAAGAAAAAATTTTGACATAGGTGTTAAATTTAGCAAAATAGTATTTGCTAAAGATTTTTTAATAAAAAAAAAAATTTCTAATAAATCTTAATAAATAATAATAATAAAAACTATATTTGTAATAAACGGAATAAAACGATAAAACTAAATAAAAACTTAAATTTTTTTTTTTTTAAATATACCAATAAAAATTAGGATATTAGGCACGCAACTTCTATAAATAAGAAAATTCATCTCAGACTTTGAAATTAAAAAAATAAAAATAAAATTGTAAAAAAGTAGATTTAAAAACAACTAAAAATCACGACTGTACTAAGAGTCAGAAAAATGTTAAACATCGGCTTTGTTCATTAATTATTAAACGAACATGAAAACTTGAATAAGAATGTTTTCCTTATCGAAGATTTGGTTTTACGAACAATTCAACGACTGCAATCGAAATAAATAATTCATTAAAAATAATTATAAATGTCTCACTTAGATTTTTAAACATATAAATTTAATAAACTTTACGAATTTTTTTTTAATTTTTTATTGAAACTGATTTTTTTTTTTATTCCAGTGTTAGATTTTATGCTTACGCTGTTATTTTGATCTTAATAAGGAAAAATAACATAAAAACTAAATAAGGAAAAATAACATAAAAATAAAATAAAATTTTCAGCGTAAAACTCTTATCATTTAGGATTATTTTTCTTTCTTTTTTTGACTGATAACATATTCTTCATCTGATTGCTTTTTAATATCGAAAACAAAAAATCTTTGTCTATTTTAATTTTTGGTAAACTTTTCATTAACCGATTTTCCAGAGTGCGCGTGTACGAGTGTGCTCTTTATACCTAAGTTGCTTACTATTTTAGCTCGATAAACAAAAGAATCGTTGTCATTCAACAGTTTACAAAATATAAAATCAAATTTTATTAACGTTTCATTCAAACTATTCATTGCTTTTATTTACATTTAAAAAACTTTGCTTATTTTTCCATTCACAAGATATATTTCTATTATTGTAACTATGGTGAATTTGATTTTTTCTTTTACACAAATTTTAATGTATAGATTTTAGCATAACAAAGTTTGATATACTTAAAAATTTGTTTTAACAACATAGATATTGATTTTTTAGATTTAAATGTGTATTTTTAGATATCTTTAAATTATTAAATTTAATTTTTCCTATTTTGAGTTTATATTGAACAATTGTATTAAGATTAGTTTTGTTAAGTTAAAAATGAAAAATAAAAAAAAGTAAACATTGAGTAAAAATTTAAATTTTTGCCATATTCACCAAAGTCAAAAGAAAGGAAGTTAACACCGACTATGTGCCATGAAAAAATATTTCATGCACATAGTCGGTGTTAACTTCCTTTCTTTTGACTTTAATGCACTTTAAAGCGAGTCTACGAAATATGATATATTCTGTAGCGATAAAACAATTGAAAACCATAATTTTTTTTTCGATGGTCTTTATATTGAAGCACCACTGAATAAGGAGATTTATAATCAAGATTATTGGAGAGGCGGATCCAGATCATCTAGTAAGGGAGGGGGGGAAGCAATTTTCAGGGTTTTTTTATTTGCTTGATCCAGACCATCCAGGAAGGAGGAAGGGACAATATTTTGATTTGGTTGATCTAGACTCTAATAAAGGAGTGAGGGGATGGGGGTGGGGGGTAAGAATTTTCAGGTTTATATCATAAAACCTTTGTAGCTAATTTTTTTAGAATTTTAGTCTTCATTATTTTAATTTTTGTAACAATGAAAATACGTCATATTGATAGTTCAACAGCCCGATTTTTTTTTGCACCACACAAGTTTATTAAAATTCCTTATCACTTTTAAACAGCCTCCCTAATTTACTTCCATTTTCGAACAACGTGCTTTGTTAAATATATAAGTTTAAGAGAAAAAATTATTATAAAAATATCTAAGGAGGAGTGGGGTAGCGATCGCTTTTTTTTTTTACTTAGATTATTCACCTCCCCAAGGCTCGAGGGGGCCACTACGGTCGAGGAGGCCACTCATTTTTTTGTGTTTTTTATTTTTTAGTTGTTATTCGTGGTGCAACCCTCTCTCAACTCTTTAACTCCGAAACAAGGCCGCTGCGCGGAGAAACTAAGTTGAGCGCGGTACTTCCAGGGACGTGGTGGGAGTCGAACTCGGAACCTCTCGCGTACAAAACGAGCGCTCTTACCACTACACCACTACCGCATTAAAACAAAAAAATATTTGCACTGAAATGCAAAGTTCAATTTTACAAATTTTACAAAAAATACTAAATTTTTAAAATTAAATCCAAAATTTTTTAAATAAGGAAAAAACTGATATATCTTTGACTTGAAAAATGTTCGAAAAGAATTGATTGAAAAAGAAAGATTGAAAAATGTTCGAAAAGAATTAGACTATAAAAACCTATTTTAAATTACCAGAGAAGCTAAATTCATTAAAATTCTACAAAAGTTTTGCTGAATTTGCATTGAGTTAAAATACTTTGCTATTACTTCTTGTGCGCAAGAAAGATCTTTAAGTCAAGGGATTTGGCATTCAACTTATAACTTCACCGATAAATATAAAGACAGAAAACAGATAAGATTGATTGGTATATGGTTTTTTTTTCTTTAGGTGCAATTTTTTTGATCTAAATTTTATATTAGAATATATTTGGTAATATTCAGTTTAAAATTCATACGAAGATTTAGTGGTTTAAAAAAAATACGTTTTAAGTTCATTGATAGTGAATTTCACTCCCGTGAGTTTTATGCTTAAAAGTAGAAGAAAAAGAAATCATTGCGCGGCCAAAAATTTAATAGTTTAATTTGAAAAAAATTATTCTTTATTAAAGTTTTATATCATCTTAATCTGAAAAGGATTCTCTACAACATAATCAAAAAATATTTGCATAATGTTTACTCAATAATTAATTAAGAACAAAAGAATGAACATTATCAATTCATTACATTCTCATTTTTTCATTCTATTTTATTCTATATTATTAAAACTTGTAAACACTAGGTAATTGTACAAATATATGGAAAAAAATTAAATTAAAAAAAAAGTTAAAAATGGGTGTCATGTTGTTTTGAGACTTCTCCACTGATGCACTACATGGATTTTTTTTTTCACTAAATTTTTAATTTTGCATTGGCAAAAAAAATTTTTATTTACATCAATTTCAATAAAATTTTATTTCGATTAAAAAAAAAAAAACATTTCATTATCCAATTATTATCAATGCTAGGAAATATAGAACAGTAGAATTTTTTAACATTTTTAATTTTATATTAATAATAACATTGCACATCAATTTATTAAATAGTTTTCTGAATTTGGTAATCGGTATATTTAAAAATCTTTTTTTGTCTTTTTTTTTTAAATATCATACAATTTCTATTCATTAAAAGCAATTTTATTTGCTTTCTATGTATTTTGGTGGAATCATGGAGCAGTGTATCAAAATATTAGCATATCATCCAATATTAAATGTAAAAAACTCTTTTTGTGCTATATAGAGAACATATTTATAACTAAAAAAAAAGTCTCATTTATCAAAAAAATGCGTTAACATTATAGAAGAATAAAAAAGTCACAGTGTAAAACATATTTAAGCACTTTGTATCCTCCTGTTGTTTGCTTCTTAATTTTTATAAAAGAACATTATAGAAGATTTGTTCTTCAAATTTTAAAACAATTATTCAAGAGTATTTTTATATTGGGTTGATGCATAATTATCCGGTGTTTTTTTAACAAATTTTATTTAACAGAATCAATAACAATACTTGAAAAAAAAACATGTTTAAACGATTATTCGGGAGCTAAGTCATTGTCTACTTCAGTTACTGCTTTCTAATTGATTGGCAGACCGTTTATTCCACGAGCAAAAAAGACACAATTCTTAGAGGTGATATACGCCTTAAATTTGATCATCAATTCATCTAATTTGTCGTAAACCTTGTTCATTTGCCAGTTTTCAAAGAGCGATTGACTTGATAGTCCGAAGGTGCTTCGGTTGGTGAATATGGCGGATGTGGAAACAGATCTCAGCCTTTATTGGCGATAAGTTTGACGACGCGGCGTTTAACATGAGGAAGTGCGTTATCGTGGTGGAAAACAATATGGTTCTTTTTGCGCGGTCTTTTTGCCTTGATTGAAGCGTGAAAGTGATCAAGCTAAGCCAGATAGATTTCGTTATTGATGTTGAACTGCCACTTGACGTTTTTGTCCGGAATTCGCCATCGTTGTCGTTCGATGGCAATTAGGCTCTTCTGGCATCGGCTGCCAGAAGAGCCTAATTGTCGAAATCCAATGACCGACCTCTTCCTGGATTATCCTCCAAGTTGATATTGCCTGATTTGAAACGAGAAAACCACTCCCTACATTGACTTTTGCTGATTGTTCTTTTGCCAAAAAGTTTGTTCAGATCTCAAAATGACTGTGCTGCTTTCCTTCCTCTCTCGAAGTGGTAGAGCATAATATGGCAAATATCACTATGGTTTCGACACGCATTTTTCTAAAACATTGGAGGAGGTTATTTTAATACAGAAATAATAATCAAAGCGCTACTTTTCACTGATATAAAACGCGCTGATATAAACGCCGGATAATTATGCATCAACCCAATAGAAGAACATTATAGAAGATTTTTTTAACTTAATTTTTTAATTCAACTTTCATAGAAGAATATTATAGAAGATTTGCTCCTCAAATTTTAAAACAAATAATACAATTAATGCAAGAATATTTAAAAATAAATATTCTTGTATTTATTAGAATGACAGGTATTTGAATAGCATTTTAATTTTCTTCGGTTGAATATGAAAAGAAACTTAAAATTGTTTAATGGTAAAAAGGGTTTTAAACAATAATTCTTTCTATAAGAATAATTCTTAAATCCTAATGTTATTATTTTGTTTTTTTAATTATCAAATTGTTTTTATTTTTTTATTATAGTGCTCTTAGAAAACCTAAAAGATCACAGAGTTCCGTGGAAAAGCATTCAATCAGTAAAATATCGTTTATGGCCGGAGCCTACTTCAAATTTATCTCTATTGGATGACTACAAACGATGATTTATTTCTACTTATAAATTCTACTTATGGATGATTATATCATTGGTTTATTTCTACTAAAGAATTTTTAATGCCACGTTAATCTCACGTGAACTTATTGCAAAATTGCAAATGAAAGAGAACTTGATGATAAGACTACAGTCGCCTACTTGCTCCTGTCATTATTCTAATTCTTATCTAATTTATAAATGTATTAAAGCTAATTGTATATAAAATAAGTAGTGACGAAATCTTTTTTGTTTAAGAAAAAAGCACGATTATACTTTATTTAAATTAATTTGGATTTGCTTTTTTTGAAAATTATTACCTAAGTTACCTTTTGTAGCAAAAAAATTGAGGCAATTTTTTAAAAAACTGTTCGAATGTGCCCACCTACAATTTACGCATTTATTGTAATATCATTATTTTCATGTATTTTTTGATGAACATTTATATTATTATAATATATAAGAGTATGAAAAGCAAGGTTGATAGATTTTTTCATCATTTTCTTTAATGTTTCCAATTATACCATGTTGCAACTATTTTAAAAGAGAAGCAAAAGTTGTAGGTAGTCTTCAATAAACAATTTAATTCTTCAATTTTTTTATAAAGCAAGGCATATTACTACTTTTTAATTTCTTTTTTTTTTCTCTCAATTTTATTAAAAATGAAATATAGTGATCCCTAATCTTTCCAATTATACCAATTTCTTGCTATTTTAAAAGAGAAGCGAAAATAGTAGATAGCCTTTAATAAGCAATTAAATTTTTTGATTATTTTTAATAATGTATAGAGTATTTTTTTGTTTTTGTTTTTTTGTTTATTAAGCCCTCTTTGACTTTTATGCAGTCAACAATGGACTGAGTGAACTCTAACTATCAATATTAAAACTAAAAAAACCAACAGTCGTTATCAGACATAAAATTTATATAGGTATTGATAAAAATAGGAAAAAATATTTTTTTTTGGTAGGAGGGGGTCGAGAGTAAATAAACTTTGACAAGGATTATCCGCAGAACCACTACAAATTAAAGTTTAAATTTTTAGCTTTATTTAATTGTAATAAGTTTTCTTAGAACCCTGAAAATCAAGCATTTTTAAGCGATATTTTAGATTTTTATGGTCGGAATCGACGTTGAACTGCTTAGTTTGAATCAAAAATTGAAAGTTTAAAATCAAGAAAATTTTCATTGCGCCAACAAATTACTTTATTTTGCTTCTTGTTGATAGTAAAAAAACAATTTAAATACACGTGACCTCAATATTAGACCACATATAATTAAAATCCGCATCGTAGAAAAAGTTTGACACAGTTAACAAAACAAATTTAGATATGGATTGTAAACTTAATACTGGTGCATTTCTCCGAAATCAAGGAGATAAGTTACAAATGACCGCTGAAACATTTAATCAAAAAAACATCAATAACAACGGGAGATCACGTTTAATGAGTGAACCTTGTATTAGCTTGCAACCAAAAATGAGAGACGTTCGCTTAAAATCAACATCAGTTTGAAAGTCTAAATTTTCAGTAACGTCGATGATGAAAAGGAGAAAATTCTGTTAAACTCAAGTTAACTTTTAAAAACATTTTCTTTAGTTAAAATTTTGTTTACGAAAACTAATTTCATTTAAACGTTAAGCAACATTAAATTTCCGGCTTAAAATCAGATATTATATCTTTCATGAATAAACAACTTTTGTTTGATTTTTTATCTCTTGTTGATATATAATAAACTATTTTATTTTGTAAAAACCTATTTTAATGATGTAAATATGTGTATATATTTGTATATATTAATAATATTCATTTCCAATTGTCATATTTTTGAATTTGTTAATGAACCTAAATTAGTTGCAATATATCTGCACGTTTAGATATGTACTTTGTTAATTTTGTTTGTAACATTTTCATATTTGTTAAATAAATTGCTAATAAGAATTTTTCAATTTTGTTTTAAAAAATAATAATAGGATTACCGATGCCCGCAAACTCCACATTAAAACAACTTTTCGTTCAACTTTAGAAATTAGTAATAAACCAGCTCTTCTGATTTCTCTTCTCATTTGACTAAACAACCACTTAGATCTCAAACTCCATTGAAAATCACTCATTAACTTGATATATATATATATATATATATATATATATATATATATATATATATATATATATATATATATATATATATATATATATATATATATATATATATATATATATATAAAGTGGCGTAGGAAGATTTTTAAATGTTTGAAATAACCAACTTTTAAACAAAAAGAATATTCCAAATTTTTTTCATCAACAGATTTCAAATTTTATGTTTAAATTATTCAGTTTTCAGTTTTTATGACCATGTAAAGAATACCCCCCCCCCTTCAATTTGGGGCCACAAACTTTACATGGTTATAAAAACTGAATAATTTAATCATAAAATTTGAAATCTGTCAATGAATACATGACTAGTTTATATTTATGAAAAAATAAATAATTCAACTCATTGCCCTCACGTTTAAAGTAGGAATGGGGGGGGGGGGATAAGATTTTAGGGTTTCTTGATCCCATTCCCTTATCACAGTAATTTGTTTTTGTGAAAAATCTTTTTCTCATACATATAAACGTAAAAAAAATTTGGAATATTCTAAATTTTAAAAATCTTCCTACGCCACTGTATATATATGCACATATATATAAATATATAAAGATTTTTTAACTGCTAGTGAAAGTCATTTAATGGATTTCGCTTCTGACTAAAAGTTATGACTTCGCCATAACCTTTAGTTGGCAGCAAAAAAATAAAGTTTGTATGGCATCGTCCGTCTTGAAACATGTTTTAATTTAGAAACAACATACTGCAAGCATGAAAAATTTAAGAAAGTTATTAATTTTATATATTTTATATATTAAGAAAGTTATAATTTTATACTTTAAGAAATATAATAACTTGAAGTTACAGTTATAGACTATATTTACATACTCTTCACACTATTGACATATTTACAAAGTTAAACCAAAATCTACAAACTGTCGGTAAAAAAGTTTTCTCGAGTATCTTTTTTGTTTTCAACTATCAATATTTTATACCATTCAAGCTTGAGTTTAAGGAAGTTTGTTTTTGGTATTGGGGTGTTTGAGGTGTGCTATTCCACGTTGCTTTTCGTTCAAAGTTATCACCGATTTTTCTCAGCGTTGTTCCCGTCTTTTTGCACTCTTCCATCATTTATCTCTGTAAACAGCAAAAGTCACACTTTTACATGTTGCTCACAAAGATAAATAATTTAATAATTGTAATACATATAAAATATATAATTACTGAGTGTTGCATTATATATTCAAATAAAAAATATTTTCTCCGATCAACGTTGATAGTCTAAAAATCTCTTTATAATAAAATGTATTGACCTAGCCAAATGTTTTCTTATGTTTTAATACCTCTTTAATTGTTAATTAAATGCTAATATCTAAAATAAAAATCCTGATTGGACGATTTATAATGTGAAAAAACATCCTACGATGAAGTTTTTAAAATTGTTATTTGGTAAAAAATCGCACTGATTGGAAGCTTAAGAATTATACCGTGATCAGAAACTTGTTTCAATTTTAAATAAAATAAAACATGATAATTTTACCATAAGTTCGTCTTTATTAAGTATTTAAAAAAAAAAATTCGCGGAAGTCGACTTTCTCTCAAAATAGTAATTTTTATTCATTTAAGTCAAAACTAAACAATGAGGCGCGATATAAACTTTTTAATGACTTCCTTAATGAGATTTATTTACACTTCTCAGATTTATACGACTTCGACTTATAGTAAACAACAGCGAAATAAAAACAACATCCATTGATATCAGCTCAAACAATGAACAAAGGAGTTTTGCTATTAAACACATTGCAATACTTCTTATAAAAGAAACTAACATAAAAATAAAAAAGCTTATCGTTATTTACTTTTTAAATTTAAAGTTTATTTATTGCTAGTTTAAATTGTTAAAAACGTAGATTGTTATATATGTATAACAATCTAAGTTTGATATAATTTTATGTTTTACAAGTTTGTTTTTGCTTAAAATACAAACATCAGTTTTATATATATATATATATATATATATATATATATATATATATATATATATATATATATATATATATATATATATATATATATATATATATACATAAATATATATATATATATATATATATATATATATATATATATATAAATATATATATATATATAAATATATATATATATATAAATATATATATATATATATAAATATATATATATATATATATAAATATATATATATATATATATATAAATATATATATATATAAAACCCATCACATTTTTCGTAGCATCTAAATCTAATCGTAATTAGCCAAATTCATTTCAGAAGCCTGGAAATTAATTCGATGTAGGGAAAAAAGTAAAGATGGTTACTTTGTTATTGAAAAATTTCAACTAAACGATACTGTCGCTGCTACTATTAGCTTTTAATTCATCATGATTAAAAACCTAAATGAATAAAAAGATACTTTCGAAGAATTACGAAAGAAAATGCAAATGTATTTACATTTTTTAAAGCTAAAATAAAAAAAGGAAGCCTAAAAGGCTATTGAATATTGTTTAACAATATCTATTGAATATTGTTAAACAATATTGTTTAACAATATATTTAATAACAATGTTATTAAATAGCAAACATGTATTTTTAATGAAGTATCTCTTAAAATACCGAAAATTACAGCTGAATGGTCATCAAACAAGATGTTTTACGATAAGAAAATTAGTGAAGATATCGTTTATAGATATTGTGACCATAAAAAGGAAGGGAACTGCGTCTTCCTGAAAAAACATAAAAAATGCTACAAAGTTGTAAAATAAACTAGTTACCTGGTTAAATGTTACATGCATTAAATGTATGAGTATAAAACTATATATTGACTATTTGAGATCAGTTGTTTTACTTTTTGATTGATTTATTCCTAAAATAGAACATTGAAGTTGTCCTGTTAGTTCTAGTAGGTTGTGTACTGGGTTTACTTTCACTTTTGTGTTTACTTACTTTCACTTTTGTATTTTTTAAAACACAATAATGATAAAATACTAAATACAATGAAAACTATAAAAGAAAAAGTTTAGGCTTATTCTTGCACAGAACAGTTACAAAGTGTAATCATTTTTTAAAATTAACTGAATCCTAAATAAAAAAGATGACAATAGCTATATCAGCATATCCAGAACTAAACTATTTATAAACAGATGTATGATTGTTTAAAAATTGAAATAGCACTTTTAAGAAATGGCTGTTTAGTTGTAACGTGTTTATTTTGTACAGACGAAATTGAAATTTGAAAGCGAATCATTTGTCTGTCAACATTTATGCTATAAATACTCACAAAGAACTGCCTTTGTTTTATCAGATTATATTTGTTTCAATACGTCATTAATTGATCCAATTATACTTCACATAGATAATACTAAAATTGAAAATATTGATTTCTATATTAATAAACTCACGGAAGATTCAAGTTATAATAATACTTGAAAAAACTTCTTCTAACACTTTTAAAAATAATACCAAAATTGTCACTAATATCATTCGAAATAAGACTGAAAATACTGATGTACAAAGAACATATGATGGTTTAAAAGGCATAGCATATTTCTCATTAATAGATAACTTTTTAATACTGGTATTGTAAATATTGACCTTAGTAACTGCATGGCTCCAAAATGATATGGTATTAATTACATAAGCATAGAACAAAATACAAAAAAGTAGCATAATTACAGAAAACATAAAGTTACAGCTGCTTGACTATCTAATTTACTTGGTTTTTTTGGAAAACTTTTAAAGTTATGTTATATTGGAATGTTTTTTAGAATGTTTTTTACACCAGGCCTAAGCCATTTAGAAAATATTCAAAAAGGTAAATTATTTGAAAACTTCTTTCTAAAGCAAAAGTTGAAGAATACCTATACTTTATTAGCCTAATCAACAATAAATATGGCCCTGATAAATTAGATCTATCAAGAAGTTTGTTAGAATAGAAAACTCAAGATTGTGTTAGTTGTGTTGGGCCATGAACAACAAGTAAAAAATTTTCTTCAATTTTATGTTTAATGCCAGCTACAGATTGAGTGTACAGATGCAATACATCAAACATTTTAAAATTAAACAAATTAATACCTTATTAGTAATTGTAGAAGAAACAGTAAATTCAATATACGATTAAAAAAAAATGAAAAGCTGAAATTATCTTGAAATCAAGTTTTGCAATCTAATTTTGTTATGTTAAAAGTCAAATTTGACAATCTGGTTTTGTTATGTTAAAATCATTAAGAAAATTTTTAAAAAACTTTTTTTGCCATTGTAATTTTTTTGAGATAAAAGCAATTTTAACAATTTGAAAATTTTATTTTTGAGTTTGTATATATAAAGGGTTTCTTTTATAATTTTTATTACTATAATTTTCTCTTTGCTGAATTTTATTTTTGTTTCTTCATATCACTTTGTTTTTATGATAGATTCAAGTTTTATTTTAGCTAGTCAGTTTTTCGTAAAAAGCGAAGAAAAAAAACGCTCATTGCAAAAAACATTCAAAAAAATTCTGTTTTTAAGATAAAAGCTTTTTCAGAAAAAAATGCGTTTTTTCAAAAAAAACTTGAGATAGATTTTTGATCTCTATTTTTTAGCAAACTATTTAAATAAAAATATGTATAATTATATTATATATATATGTATATATATATATATATATATATATATATATATATATATATATATATATATATATATATATATATATATATATATATATATATATATATATTTAAGATGCATAAATTGTGAGACAGAAATTTAAGGTACATAAATTGTGCTCACAGATGGAATGATGTTAAACTGACCAAAGAATATAAACAGTTATGCAAATTAGTTGAAACAGAAATATACAATGCTCGACTTTTATTTGAAAAGAATCTAATGTTAACCTCTAAACTTAATCCTAAACTGTTATATAAGTATTTTAACAGTACAAATTCAATAAAAGACTCAATAAAGGCCATGAGAATGCCTGATGGTGATTTATCCCATGAACCAAATAAAATTGTTAACTGCCTAAATAAGCATTTTCAGGATGTCTTTACTATTGAAGAAAAAAGAGATCTTCCACCTTTTTATCTCGAATTAAATAATGTAATTAAGTTTGAGGATATTGAACCTGATGATATTAGCTTTGAGTTAGTTTTAAACTTAAATCACTAAAAGACAATTAATCACCTGGAGCTGATAAACTTTGTTCAATAGTCCTCAAAAATTGTGCTACATCGTTTACTTTACCACTAACTCTTATATTTAGAGAATCACTTAAAACCAGTCAACTGCCAATCCAGTTCAAGTCAGCAAATGTAACACCTATATATAAAAAAGATGACAAAATAATGGCCAGCAATTATCGCCCTATTTCATTAACTTCTATTCTTGCAAAATATTAGAATCTATTATAAGAGAAAGAATTGAAAAACATCTCGACGAAAACAATTTACTAACAATTCATCAGCATGGTTTTGTAAAAGGAAAGTCTTGTACCACAAATTTGTTAGAGACTCTTGACTTTATTTCTTCGTGTAACAGCGATGGTATACCTGTTGATGTAGTAATGCTAGACTTTGCTTAAGCTTTCGATAGTGTTCCTCACAAGAGATTCTTTGCTAAATTAAAAGCATATGGTATTAATGGCTTAGTTCTAAAATGGATGGAAGCTTTTCTAAATAATAGAAGACAAAGAATAATTCTAGGTAAAGTTGTTTCTGAGTGGGTTGAAATTTTTCGTGGCGTGCCACAAGGCTCTGTTATTGGACCCTTAATGTTTATTATATACATTAACGATCTGCCAAGTAAATTAATGAATAAATGCAAATTGTTTGCTGATGATACTAAGATTTTGCCCGAGGTAATTTCTGATGAGTGTATCTCAAGTCTACAGAGGGATTTAAATACATCATTTAAATGGACAGAAGACTGGCTTTTAAAGTTTAATGTTGATAAATGTGTAGTAATGCACTAAGGAGTAAACAACAAAAAGAACCCTCTATATATTAATGGCATAAAACTACCAGAATCAAACAGCGTAAAAGATCTAGGTGTAATATTTTCTAAAAATCTTAAGTGGAAAGATCAAGTTATTTCTGTAACAAATAATGCAAATAGAATGTTATGTCGAATTAAAAAATTGTTTGCAAGATTGGACTGTCATTTACTTAAATCACTATACGTAACCTTTATTCGTCCATTTCTAGAGTTCTCAGTACCAGTATGGTCCCCGTACCAAAAAGGTGGTTGTAAAGTAATTGAACAAATTCAGCGTCGAGCCACCGAACTGATTAAATCAATTAGGTTTTTCAGTTATGAAGACCGATTAAAAATTTTGAAATTGACAACTCTAACTAAACGAAGAGAAAGAGGTAATATGATCTGACTATTTAAAATAATGAACAACATTAATAAAACAGAACATAACATACAAACTGTTCAAAATCATATTAGAGGTCACTGTTTCAAGTATTATAAGGAAACAACAAAAAATCTGCAAAGGCATAATTACTTTTACAATAGATCGGCAAACTTATGGAACTCATTGCCTTTGGAACTAGTCAAATCATCGTCTGTAAACTCCTTTAAAGCAGGATTCGAATGTTGGACGAACAACAATCAATTGAAGCGGCTGTCACAGTGTGCTTAAAAACATTCTCACTGGCCAATCCAGTTACAGCAATAAATACTAACTAACTATATATATATATATATAAATATATATATATATATATTTATATAAATATATATATATATATATATATATATATATATATATATATATATATGTATATATATAGATATATATATATACATATATATAATATATATACATATATATATATATATATACATATATTATATATGTTTATATATATATATATATATATATATATGTATATATACATATATAATATATGTATATATATATTGTATATATTTATATACATATATTATATATGTATATATATATATATGTTATATATATATATATTATATGTATACATATATATATATATTTATATATATATATGTATATATATATTTGTATATATATATATATATATATATATATATATATATATATATATATATATATATATATATATAATTGATTTTTTGACGAGATTAAATAAAAATAACTTCATGATTTTTACTACTAAAAGTTTCTACATACTACATGATTTTTACTAAAAGTAAAAAATCATGTAGTTATTTTTATTTAATCTCGTCAAAAAATCAATTATATAGCTCTGATATCATTCATCGAGCACTTTTGCTGAATATATGCTCACAACAAAATTAAACTTATATATATATATATATATATATATATATATATATATATATATATATATATATATATATATATATATATATATTTACAAATGTTATAGTATAAGTATGTAATATATAGTATATATTAACATAATATAAGTATGTAATCAATCAATCATATATTTCTAAATAAAGATTTTACATTCAAGTTTATATGCAAATAGTTATAAACTAATGCGAAGTAAACTACTAATAGTGCTAATGATATATAACAAGGGTAATAATAATGGCAATTTAATCATTATATTCAAAAACAGTAGCAACAGCAGAGATATATTATAATATATAAAATTAACGATGATAACACGATGTAATGTATAGTATATCAATTTTATATATATGTAATATATATATATATATATATATATATATATATATATATATATATATATATATATATATATATATATATATAACATAGGTAAGCTTTTTTTGGTATGATTTTAATTATAAAATAATATATTATTATGGAATATTTAGTATTTTACTATATAAAACTATATTATACTATATATTGATTATTTATTCACTCTACTTATAGGTCCATCTATTACTATGAGGCATAGAAATAGAATATGGGAAGACATGATGTCACATTTAAATAGTTTAGGGGCAAAAATTGAAGGTATCAACCAGCTACATAGTAAAAAATGGAATTATTTGCGAAGAGCTACAATGCAAAAATTTGCTAAAAGTCTTAAAACTGGTATAGTTTTGTTATATATATATTTATATATGTGTGTGTGTATATATATATATATATATATATATATATATATATATATATATATATATATATATATATATATATATATATATATATATATATATATAAATATATATATAAATATATATATAAATATATATAAATATATATATAATATATATATATATATATATATATATATATATATATATATATATATATATATATATATATATATATATATATAGTTCTATAGTTTGTTGCATTTGGGAAGTACGAAAGGAAAAAAGTGATTCTTACGCCAACACATACGTCACTTTTAATTACTTTTGACTTTCGTCCAACATTTGCGTGTTGGACGAAAGTCAAAGCCATTAATTTAATTACAAATTAATCATTTTTTAAAAAAATCACAAAAATGCAAATTTAATTGACTAGAATGTTTTTAAAAACATTTTGAATGTTTTTAACAATATAAACAATGTTTTTATTTTTATTTTTTTTAATAAAATGTTTTTATTTTTAATTTTTTTAATAAAATGTTTTTATTTTTATTTTTTTTAACTGTAAATCATGCGCGGAGTGTTGCTACATCGACTATCTTATAGCCTGACTCGCAAGGGAGTGCTGCTATATCGACTGACAAATAAGCTGACTCGTAAGGGAGTGCTGCTACATCGACTGACAAACAGCCTGACCCGCAGGGGAGTGCTGCTACATCGACTGAGGGTTTGGTTGGGGCAGGCAGTCTATCAATTAATAAAAATTCTGTTCTTGGATTTTAATTTTTACTTTTTGTCAACAAAATATGGAAAAAACTTTCGGACAACGTATAAGAGTTTTATATATATACTAGCTGGAGTTACCCGGCGTTGCCCGGGCCAATATTTAAAAGTAAATGAGCATCTGGAACTTTGTTATACTAATTTTGGGCTATGCACAGTAAGATTGTGCAATATTTTTTAGTGTTGCACAATAATCCCACAAAATGTGACCCTGTTGGTTGAAGCTATGAAATAACTGAAAGACATTAAGGAAGAAAAAGACATTTTGTTTATTTTCCACTTAAAAACAACAAATTAAGAATTTCCAAAAGAACATTTACTCAAATTTTTCAATTAAATTGTTATCTCACACTGGAAAAAAAAGTTGAACATGTTACAAAAGTTAAATCATGGGTAATTTCTTCACATTGGATTGTTATTGTTTTCTTTTAATAGGACTTCTTTAAAGAGGATTTCTTTCACTGAAGAGCCTTCTGATAGACAATGTTCTTGGTTTTTTCTTCTGGAGTCAAAATGAAAAGATTTCGTGGAGATCCAACTCTGGAGCATGCAACATAGAGCTGGCCGTGAGAAAAGCAGGGCTGTTCCAAATTGATGCCAGCCACTTTGAGTGACTGTCCCTGCGCTTTGTTAATGGTCATGGCAAAAGCCAGCCTGACTGGAAACTGGAGGCGCTTGAAACTGAATGGGAGGTCATTGGGAATCATTGGAATCCTTGGAATGAAGACATTCTCACCTTTGCCACATCCAGTCAGTATAGTTGCTTTAATCAAGTTTGAAAGGATAGCTTTGATGTTGGGTCGAGTTCAATTGCAGAGCTTGGGACTGTCGAGGTTGCGAAGGAGAATGATTGGTGCTCCAACTTTCAGGTGAAGAATGTGAGGAGGACATCCAGATGGTTCTAAAGAGTTCAGAAATTCTGTTGGATAGTTGACAGCTTCACTGGGGTCCATAACCATGTCAATGGAGTTGTAGGACTTTTCATTGCCTGGGAGCATTTTCTGGATCTGCATATTGATCTTGGTGACAGACTCATTTTTGGGAGCCAGAATAGCTCTCTCACAGATCCAGTCATGTCTGGTGAAACTCTGCTGGATGTTGGGAAACACCTTGACAATGAGTTCCTCTGCAGAATCCACCAGTGTGCAAAAGTTGGCAGGGAATTTAATGAGCCCTGTCTGCACATCAACTGGTGCCTCACCATTGCCCAAGGCAAGGAGCTGATTGGAAAAGGCTCCTGCTGACAGATCACCAGACAACTTTACCCTCATGTTTGTTGTCAAATGAAGTGTTCTGACACTCCTCCACAGGTAGGAAGCTTTTAGGTTTTGCCAAATTGCACGGCTGAGGCTGCAGAGCCACACTGGATCCCATTTTTGGGCCCCCCTGACCCCGGGGGTTGGGGTACGGGGTCAAAACCCAGCTAAGAAACTTCTCCCCCTCGAGGACTACCCCCATGCCAAATTTCATTGAGATCGGTCCGGCAGTTTGGATTTCTATAGAGAACAAACAAACAAACACATACGCAAACACACATTGCCCTTTATATATACCTAGCTGGAGTTACCCGGCGTTGCCCGGGCCAATATTTAAACTGGCTTACCTGATATCTGTACACAAAAATGGGCCCAAAAATGGGCCCAAAAAATGGTCCCCCCTGACCCCGGGGGTCGGGGTACGGGGTCAAAACCCAGCTAAGAACCTTCTCCCCCTCGAGGACTACCCCCATGCCAAATTTCATCGAGATCGGTCCGGCGGTTTGGATTTCTATAGAGAACAAACAAACAAACACACACACATTGCCCTTTATATATATTATAAGATATATATATATATATATATATATATATATATATATATATATATATATATATATATATAGATCTATAGTTTGTTGTCTTTGGGAAGAGCGGAAGGAAAAAAGTGATTCTTACGCCAACACATACGTCACTTTTAATTACTTTTGACTTTCGTCCAACATTTTCGTGCTGGACGAAAGTAAAAACCATTAATTTAATAACAAATAAATCGTTTTTTAAAAAAACCACAAAAACGCAAATTTAATTGACCAGAATGTTTTTAAAAACATTCTGAATGTTTTTAACAATATAAACAATGTTTTTATTTTTATTTTTTTTAATAAAATGTTTTTATTTTTAATTTTTTTAATAAAATGTTTTCGATTTTTATTTTTTTTACTGTAAATTATGCGCGGAGTGTTGCTACATCGACTATCTTATAGCCTGACTCACAAGGGAGTGCTGCTACATCGACTGACAAATAGCCTGACTCGCAAGGGAGTGCTGCTACATCGATATATGTATCGTATAACACAAATAGTCTTAACCAACAAAAATATACCAGACATAGATGAAATAATAGATGAAGCTGTATCAGAAGATTGTTTCGATTATAATAAAGAAGTTAAGTTTACTTCTTTATTATAATCAATATTAAAATCAGGAACATCGATTCCAGATACATTTATTGACTTCGTGTCAACAATCTCTAAAACAACATTATCTAATTCTGTTAGTTGTCTCCCTGCAGCACTTTTAAATATATATATATATATATATATATATATTTTTTTTTTCAAAGGTGTTGCAGGGAGACAACTAACAGAATTAGATAATGATGTTTTAAACATTGCATATATTATATATATATATATATATATATATATATATAAATATATATATATATATATATATATATATATATATATATATGTATATATATATATATATATATATATATATGTATATATATATATATATTTATATATATATATACATATATATATATATATATATATATATATATATATATATATATATATATATATATATATATATATATATATATATATATATATATATATATATATATATATATATATATATATATATATATATATATATGTTTATATATATATATATATATTTATAGTTTATAGAGTTCTATTTTATTCTTATATAAGTTCTATACAAATTAATTGTTTTTATTAGGTGCAAGATTTGATTGTATGTCCTCCCCTAATTTAGACAATACCTTTTTTGTTGGTGATAGTCGTTACATACTTCAAGGTAATGCAATTTATAAATTGTTTTTTTTTTTAATCTCAGTTGTTCTATTTAATTAATTGTAGGTTTTAGACTTATAATTATATAACAGACAACATCAATTTGTGCTTAATTTTTTCACAACTAGTATTTCAAAACCATCAAAAACTTCTTATTTATAAAGGAATCTAAACCACCTTTCTTATTATTTTAGTTAACTGGTCTTGTTTTGACACCTAGAATTAAATTTTAGATTCAATTCAAAATAAACCATCAATGGGGGCATTAAAAAATTTAAAAACAAAACAAGCTAGAGAAAGTCTCTTGGTAGATGGAAGTTTAAAAAATTGGAAGTAAGTGTTTTAGGGTTCGAAAAAGAAAGATTAGAAAAAGAACAAGTATTAAGAGTTAAACTTTGGAAATTGGACGTTGCTCTCAGACAACAGCAAATTTGAAAAGAAAAGGTTTTAAAAATATATTACACAACAGCAACAAAGCTAATGGATGAGAAATTGCAACCTTCAAACCAGCACGATTTCATAAATACAGAAACGGTATTTTAAAATTAATTTGTAGTAATATTTAGTATAACTTTATCATTAACACTTTTTTTGTTTTAGGAGGAAATTCTCGAGCATTAAGAGAAGAGCTACATCATAATTTTATGTTGAATTTCGAAAAATATTGTAAACTATATTTAAGCATTCACTTTGAAGGTATTTAACTGAAGAGCTATGACTAATTACATTTTTTTAGTAACAATAAAAATATAACTCCAACCTGAAATTGTTATTATTATTTCATTTTTTTATCACCATTGCCTTACAGTAATAAATTCTGTAAAACTTCACACAAACATTAAGACCAATGCTGTTGCGATGTGAAATAGATACAAGCATTACAACTATATATAACTAGGTATTGCATTGGGTAGTAGTTGATTTTAAAATTTAAACAAAATAGTTCTAATTACCTTTACCTCTAAATCCCCGTTCTCAACCGCTTTTTTTTTTTTGGGTCAGCACTCTACTTAAGAATATTTTATGTATATACCGGATATTTGGTACAATATCTTTCAAATTTTAAATTTATTTTGTATTCTAGTTTAGTATTATTTCGATCGTTTATCTTGATTTTATGCTATTATGCAATTTTTACCTTTTTAAAATACTCTTAATAAGAATTGCTCTTAACAACAAAAGTTAACAAAACTATTTTTTTTTTTTAAGCGTGCTCTATAAAAAAACAAAATACACATACTTAAAAACAAATATAAACATATTTTTACGGTCTAATATTTTATAAAAATTTCTTGCATTTATTAAAAATTCATTGTGTGAATTTTTTCCAATTTTAATTCAACTAATTTAGACACAAATCTATGATCCATGTCTTAACTATTTTGATAGATCCTCTGCTCTAGAACAAACAGTATATGAATTTTTAAACAATATTTTTAAGTAAAGTAGTTAAGTAGCTGTAATCGTCTATTCAAAGCTCTATCATTCTGATTTGCTTAAGCTATATTTTCATCAGCTAGTTCTTCGCGTTCTTCGAAGTCATTACCGTTGTCTCCATGTCGGATACACAAGTTATGAATAACAAATCCACACATGATAAGCTTAGAGGCATCTTCGACCTTATGCAAACGAATTCCGGTTTTCAAAGCATAAAACCTGTTTTTGACAATTCCAAAACATCGCTCAATTATGTTTCTAGTTTTTCTCTGTGCTATGTTGAAACGTTTTTGAGGTCCATCTGGATCACCAGGAAAAGGTGGAATTAACCATTCTCGACATGGGTACGCAGAGTCAGCCAAAATTACAGCTCCATTAAATGGAAGCTCTACAATTTCAAACTTGTTCCAAAGGTTACAATTTCTTAGAACCTAATAGTTGTAAAATCACAATATTTAAATTTACTGTAAGTTACATTATAATACATTATATTAGTTAGTCTAAATTACATTATAGTTAGCAATCATAATAGTTCAAATAGTATGTATGGACTTTGAGTAAAATACTGTATTTTAGGGATAAATTTTTATGAGAATCTAAACCGGCTTCACATAACTTTCAGCCATATGGTTACTTAGGAGGCTATAGACAAAATTTCTGTATTGAAACTTCGATGCCACCTACTTGAAATCATTTCTTTATATTAGGTAAGAATCTTTTGTATATGGCTCAGGAATTATTGAAACAATATTGTAAATAGTCACATAGTTTATAACCATCTAATTGTCAAATGCAGCATTAAGGAGTTGTTTCAACAGCCAAAAACAGTTTTTTTTTAGGGAGAAAAATCTGGCATAGTAATTCCATATTGAATGAATGAAAATATAAAGCTCCAACAGAAATATGACTTTTATGGCTATCTAGTAACCAAACTGGAGATTCATAAAAATAATTTCAATATTTCACAAAAATGTCCATCTATTCTACAAAAACGTCTAAATACATACAACCAGAAGGATTTGAAAATCCTACGCATTCAAGGGCACTTTCTTAAATAATGACATGTGTGAATAATGAATCGTGATATTTTACCCTAAAAAAACCATAGTGAAAGAATAAAGTTTCCGATTGCATTTAAAGCACAACATATAATTACCAATGTTCCTCGTTCTGCAGATGTGATCCTTTCGACTTGTTTGCCATGTTAACTTGCTAATACTTTTACTGGCTTGTGAACACTTGTCAAACCAGTTTCATCAATATTATATGTACAGTAGGAATTGAATTTATATTGCTTTCTTACTGTTTTGAAATTTGGAAAATATTTTTGTGCAGTGTGTCGGTGAAAGGCAGTTGAACGAGAAAAGTTCAAAGCGAGCAGAGTTGTTTTTAAGAACACCTGTAGCTAGTTGCTACAGGTGTTCGTAAAAACAACTCTGCTCGCTTTTTTATAAAACCTTGCAACCAATCAATCCTTACAGTTCTGTTTTTGATATATAACGATAGACTGACCTTATTTTCAGATCTTATCTACCGTGTTGACTTACCGTGTTGAATTTAAAAACCATAGTTCATTTTTAATGCAAGTAATAGCTTCTATTAAATTCTAATAAATTATGCAGTAAAATTTTGTTTAGTGCTGTAGTTAGGCTTAAAAGATTCATTTGGATTAAGCTTTATGAAAATATCTTTTTAAAGTCATTTCATTTATGCAAACCTTGAGGGCTGCCACATTCAAAGTTGCAGCCCTCAAGGTTTGCATAAATCAAATGTTGCAAAGCTGCAAGATTGAAGTTTAGAAGAAAACTTCATCAAAAGCTGCTTTCATTTAATCACACAGTAAAGCAACTCTATTATTTTTTTATTTATTTTTTGATACCCAAGCACAGGCCCGCCACGATCCTTAATGACGCCTAAGGTCAAAATTTAACTAGCGCCCTATCATATCGACCGAATCCAAAAAAGTTTGAGTACTGTCCAAATGCTAATTTTTTTTACTGAATTCCGAGGGGGTTGGTCGAGGAAGCCTCTAATATTTTTTAAATATATTAAAAAAAAATGCACAAATAGACATGTTATTGAACTTTATTTATATTGCAAGTAACTCTAAATTTTAAATGTAATAGATATTTAATGCTTCAAGAGAAGTTGACTCTCCGGGCTTTATTCATAGCAAAATTCGCAATGACCTCGTCGTAGCACAGACTTTTTCAAAATTGTGTTCAATAGATATAACTAGGAGATTAGTTAACCGGTCTTGACTCATTGTAGATCTTAATGTTATTTTGACTAGACCAAGCTTACTGAAAAACCGCTTTCCTTAAGCGATGGAAACGGGAATCGTGTTAAAAATACGCAACAAAACGCATATTGATTCGAAGAAAGACTCTAGACCTTTCTGATAGATTCTATTTAATAGCTTCATTGAAGTGAGATTTTCTTTCGGACCGAAAAGATTGGCGCGCTTCAGAGTATTCAGATGACGGATCTCTAAAATAAGTTTGTCTTCATCTACATCGCTCACATAGATTTGTGCTAAATTTTTACATTTCTCCTCCACGTTAGGTGGTTCAACTTTTTTTTGTTCACTCGACCTACTATTTGATTCTGAGAGCCATAGAAACGAGAAACTGTTCGTCGTCTTTTCTGCAGCTTGAAATCCGTCTCTTATTTGTTGAATTAAAGTATTGAGAGCGATGTTGAACACGTTCACCTCAAACTGCTTTTCATCGTTTTTGTAGAAATGAACTTCGTTCCTTGCTTCTTTGTAAAACGATTTCCTCTTCCTTGTCCTTTTTTGAACTTTCTGGATTGCTTAACCAACGGCTTTACAGCCTCAATGCCTGCACTCCATCGGGTTTGCGAGGTTTGATGAAGACACAAACCAGTCGTCTCGGTCAAGATTTTCCATCGTATAGGACTTCCACTAAAAAGATTGTAGAGTAACTTATTCCGGCCAAAATAGTTCTTCATTTCTACAGAAGATTCAAGGGAGTGAACACCAGCTATGTTAAGGTTATGAGCGCTGCATGGCATGTAGAAAGCTTGAGAATTTCTCTGACGAATGATCCTTTGTACACACCAGACATGTTTGCACCATTTTGTACCCTTGACAATGGCAGTTCTTCAGATCGATGTCATTTTGCTCCAAGACATCCATAATTAGCTCGGCAATATCTGCACCTTTCTTTTTTTTGAGATTTTCGACCCTTAGAAAACGCTCCTTAACTACCCATCTTTTATCAATACCATACTAGACAAAGCGGAGAACAAAGGCAATTTGCTCAGTATGAGAGACATCAGGCTATCCATCGACAAGAATGGAATAGTAAATTGCCATATGAGCCTCTTTCATAATGGTACCGCGGACAATTCTTTCACACTCTTTGATAAATTCATATTGAGAACCCAAATAATGAGCAACAATTTTTTTACCTTCTTGTTGGCTGCGAGAAACTTCTTCTAGGTGTAATTGAAGGGTCTTGTTGTGCTTTGCGAGTAGCTCTAGAGTTGCAAGAAAGTTGCTGTTATTGTCATCACCAATAATTTTTGATGAGCCTAAAACAAGGATTATAATTACACATACAGTATCGGACAAAACGAGTGCAACCAAATAATGCTAATTTAGTTTCTTTATATAAAAGTGCTGCATTTTTTCAATTTAGAGAAATAACTATGTAACTGTTTAGAGACAAAGTTCTTCAAGTTTTATTCATCGCAAAGTTCATTATTTGTACACGAAAGTTAATAAATTAATCAAAAGTATTAAAAAAAGTTAATTTCCTTCTGGACAAAACAAGTGTAACTCGACAAGGCATAGATTCGATCAGGTGATCAATGAAACTTTGTGGAATCGCTGCCCAGGTCTTTTGGATTTGTTCAAACAGTTGATCCTTATTACAAACACCTTCACGATTAATTCTGCGGTTGACGATATCCCACAGGTTCTCGATAGGGTTGAGATCCGGAGATTGAGGCGGCCAATCCATCACCGATAGGTGGTTGTCTTGAAACCACTGCTTGACTACTTTCGCAGTGTGTTTCGGATCGTTGTCTTGTTGAAAAACCCATTTTTCGATGTATTGGACCTAGACCGTTAGCAGAAAAATACCCCCAGACAATTACATTGCCTCCACCATGCTTTACGGTCTTTTGGCAGTAGCGTAAATCGAGGCGTTTTCCGGCCGGTCGACGTGCACGGCAAATGCCATCGCTCCCAATGATGTTGAACTTCGATTCATCATTGAACAGGACAGTTCACCATTTCTACACATTCCAGTCAATATGAGATGTAGCAAACAGGAGTCTTTTCTTCTGGTTTTTTAGTGAAATCAGCGGTTTCTTTGCAGGGCGTCGAGAAAACAATCCGGCTTCAACAGCACGTCGTCTGATTGTTCAGCCCGATACAGGCAGCTCTAATTGCTTTTGTATCTCGACTGATGATATCCAGGGATCCTTCTTGACGGATCTGACGATTCTAGAATCCTTTCTAGAAGTGGTGGAACGCGGTCTTCCACCTTTGTTATCTGCTGCCAACTTCCCCGTAGAACGATATTTGGAACATAGTCTTGATACGGTCCATTTTTTCACGCGATATTTATCACAAATACTTTTTTGTGACATTCCACTTACATAATCGCCAATAATTTTTTTTCTTAGTTCCAATCCAAGACTGTCGGGAGCCATTTTTGCACTTGAAGTCATAAAAATAATAAATATAAATACGCTTCTCAAGGCTTACCGTGTTACATTTACCTTGTGATGATACAATAATGCTCTGTGGAACACAACGTCGTTGTGGTTGGATGTGGACTGTATTGATGTAATGAAACACTTGTTGTATTTCACTTCTTGTATTGATGTTCTTCGATAAAACACTTTGATAAAACTTATTTCGATAAATTGTCTTGATAATACTGACTGATTGACTTCCATATACTGACTGAATTACATGTCGATTTACATGTCTCTTATATAGTAAAATGAACCTGTGTGAACCTGTGTGGATGATTCTAGATGCTTCTTTTCGATGCCTCTGGAAGTTTCTGGATGCGTCTGGATGCTTCTGAATGTTTCTGGATACTTCTGGATGCTACTGGATGCTTCCAGATGCTTCTTCTGGAAACTTCTGGAAGCTTCTACATGTTTTTGGAAACTTCTGGAAACTTCTGGATACTTCCTTTAATTATTAAAAAACTTCCGTGACGTTGACACGGACCAGACTTAAGAAAATAAAACAAAACGAAAAAGTTGCACTTGTTTTGTCCGCTGAAAAAGGGCACTTGTCAACGAAATTCTGCCTGTGTGCTGTCACCTGTCCACTGATTGCTCATGTCATGGCATGCTATCACTCCAGACTCCTGAACTGTTTGCTGTGGTAGTATAGTTCGTTTCGTTTTTAAGACATGTAAAATTAGGAACACTTTTTAGCATTGTTCGATGTTGGTTGCAAATGTTCTGTCCAATACTGTATATTCACGACTTTCTGTTTAATTAGAGTGCAGATATATTAAAATGTAAATTTAAATACAACAATTAACGTTCATAAATATACCTCTAAAGCTAAGGTTGCGTGATGCTAAGAAGAGAATTACATCTAAGATGCACCGCAGAATTTCACGCCACCTAGCTGCCTCATTTCTAATCAATTTTTCTAGACTTGAATCAATCCCATACTGATTTTCCATGCTTTCCAGCGCTGTTTTCCACTTAATGTAATAGTCTTGATGGTGAGGATTGTTTTGATGGCTTTTTACTTTGTCAGCTAGCTTTCTCCAGTTCCATTATTGCCACCATTCTAACGTAGAAGATGCACTCCAAACAAGCCAATCTCTGTTTATTTTTTCCCCATTGCAAGTTTTTTTTGTGGAAAACTGATTCAGGAACCTTAATCTTGTTCGAGTCTCTCGGAAAAGATGTAGGCTTTTTAGGAGGCCCCTGAAGAACTGCATTACGTTCTTCTTTGGACATATTTTCAGCCCACAAAGCAGGATCATTTGTAGTAATTGCTCAACCATCTTATCTATACTAAAATTTCAAATAAATATTTCAATAAGTATATTACTTACACAAGCTCAAAATGATTACTAAAAGAATCTTCGCAAAGCAAAATTTACCAATAAATTGTTTCCATTTTCAACTCTTGTTGCCGATATTGTGCTACTTGAAGGAGGCAGTGCTTCTTCTGAGCTAAAAATTTTTTCAAAAGACTCATTTGCAAAGTCATCCTATAGAAAATGTAGTAAAAGATTTAAAAGTCTCTTGATATAGCAATAGTATAATGGGAGAGATATATGAAAAAAAAGTTTATGTTTAGATTAATGAACTTATTATTTCAAAAGCTTGACGTGTCAGGGAAGAATTTGTAATAATCAATCTTGAAACTGCAGGCCTATTCCCATCTCCTTTTTTTTTTTAGCTCGTATACCACAATCTTCGAGTGTAGGGTAACCTGGGGCAAAGCGAGACACCGGGGCAAAGTGAGACATTTAGGTTTTCTATGAAATGATACAGTAATTTTGTCTTATTATATTAAAAATTTTACGTTTTTTTTAAATGTTTTAAAGTAGTTTCCATCAGTTTTTTCCTATAATATGACATAGAAAAGTGGGTTAAAAGTTTACGAGTTGCGTCAATTTGATTAAAAAATCAAAATTAATTTTTTTTTCTTTTGTCGAAAAAACCACGCACGCTGCCATTTTTTACCACAGAGCAAACATAATATTGGGTTTGTAATCATGTATTTGCTATCTTTCAGCTGCCGTTGTTCTTTTTATGTCAGATTATTTTGTTTCAAAGATATTTAAGAAATATAACTTCACATTTAGGGGGAAAGTGCGACAACGCTAGATACTGAAAAAGAACGTCATAGTAAACGTTTAGGATAGCAAGTTTATAAACTTAATAAATCGTCAAAGTAAACATTTACGATAGCAATAAACTTGCTATCGTCATTTTATGAAAGAATTTTATGTAAAAGTAAAACATAGTTTTATTAGAAACTTTAAAAAAATATGATGTAACTTTGTCGTAATTTAGTGACCAAAAATTTTAATCAAGCTAACTGAAACGAAGATGACATGAAAAATGCTATTACTAATTTACTTGGTTTTAGAAAAGTGCTTTCTGATAACCAAGAACAATCTAAATAAGTATATTTAAGATTTGGACAATTCATTTTATGGTCTCTCAATGATGGATATTAGATTGATAGTATTTAAGTTCTGCAAAAAAAATATTTAATTCCAAATACATTTAACAAAGATAGTAAATTAGCAGGAAAAGACTTTGTGTGAGGCTTTTTTAAAATGCCATCCTGATTTATCACTAAGAAAACCAGAAGCAATTTCTATAAACAGAGTATTTGGTTTGAACGAAGATAATATTGAAATCTATTTTAGTAATTTAGAGAATTTGTTAGATAAATATCATTTTAAGCCACATCAAATTTTTAATTGTGATGAGTCTGGGTTGTTATGCATCCATAAGTCATTAAAAGTTTTCTCATCTACAGGAAAACGGTGTGTTTTATCAGTGACAAGTGGGGAAAAAGGAGTCACAACAACAATTTTATGTGCATGTAATTCTGTTGGTCATTATGTACCACTCACGATGGTATTTAAGCGCAAAAAGAAAGAAATTATTACTCTCAGTAATCTCAATAAAAAGAAAGAAATTATTACTCTCATAATGCTCCAGTTGGAACTATTTAAGGATGCTCAGAAAATGGCTGGGTTAATACTAATTTATTTCTTGAATATTTACAAAATTTTGTTAAACATATACGATACACCTTGATCAACAAAGTTTTACATATATTTGACAGTCACCGTTCTAATACCAAAAGCTTAAAACTTATAGACTATGCTCGTGACAATGGGTTGTTTTTCCTAATGCTACCACCACACACAACTCATAAACTTCAACCATTGGACCGTGGATTTTTTTAACCTTTGATAAGCTTTTTTAATCAAGCATGTATGAGATGGATGCAAAACCATTAAGGAGGACAAATACAAACAGAAAGTCTTGGAGAAATTTTTAATGAAGCATATTTAAGAGCTGCTAATATGGAAAATACTACTTCAAGTTTTAGAGCAACTGGAATTGTCCCATTTAATCAGCATTTGTTAGAAAATGAATATCTAAGGACACCTTTGAGTGATAATAATAAAATCAAGTTATCCGTACCTCAGAAATTCACTTTGAATGCGATAACAAAAAAGAAAGTGAAATTTTACAGCAGTCAAAGTTGACTACATTTGAATTTATGAGTCATGATAAAGTAAAGCCAATTGAAAGCTTTTTAGAGACCACTGTTATTTCATCAAGTTCTTTTGAAGACATACTTCAAATTTCAAAACTTTACCCTCCAAAAAGAAAACTAGCTGAAAAATCTCAGATTATAACTAGTTCTCCATATAGGAAAAAAATTTTACTTGAAAAAAACAATGAGAAAAAAAAAAAAAAAGGAAAAAAAAAAAACAATAAGAAAAAATTTTTACTGGAAAAGAACAATGACAATAAATTAAACAAAAAAATATAAAAAAAAAAAAAAGAAAAGAAAATTAAAGAAATGCTTGATTGAAAAAGATGTAAACAATGAAGAGGAATGGTTTTGTCCAGTTTGACAAGGGAAATGATACAATGGTACCCAAATTGACTGGATAGCTTGTTGTGTATTTACTGTTTGGGTACATGAAGACTGCACATTAAACGATGTTTCCTTTTTATGAATAATTTAAAATCATTTTAGTCAAAAAATAAATTTTTTGACTAAAATAAAACTTTGCGTATGCATTTTTTTAATGATATTACTTTTTTAATTCCTATCATATTTTTTGAAAAAAACTTTGCAATGACATCGCAAATGGTGGATGCTTTTTTCTAACGGATAAAAATATCAAAGATAAGAGGAAAAAAGAAAAATGCAAAAGAAAAAAATTATTAATTAAACGAAAATTAGAATCGACTAAAAAGAAGAATAAATAAATGTTTTAAAAGAAGGAAAGAAAAAGAAATATCTGAAAGAAAATAAGTAATGAAGTATTGAAAAAATAAGTTAAAAAAATTAATGAGTGAAATAAATCAAAAGAATGGAAATTAAAGAACAAAAAACTATTTATACATCAAAAAAAGAAAATCAAGATTTTATTATTTTTTCATCTATTTCTTTAGTTTTATTTCATATATTATTTAGGATTTTTATTTACGATTTATTTTTTAGTTATGCTGTTATGCAGTCTTATAGAAATGATTTTTCTTTAGTTTTTTCGCGTATAAAGTTTTACTTATTATTTTTTGTTAGTCATTTATTGTTTTATTTTTTAGTAGTTTATTTTTTATTTTTTGTTTTATTAATTATTTTTAAATAGTAATATATAATTTTTTATACAGTTATATATAATTTGTTTTTATTTTCATTTTAGCTATTTATTATTTATGTTTTAATATACGTGTATTATTGTTATTTTGTTTCTCTTTATTTTTATTGTTTTAAATTTTATTTTGTCGTTTTTTTGTTGTTTTCTTTTTAATTTTTTTTGCCAAAAGTATATAAGGTAATTTTTTGTTAGTAATGTTTGTTTTAACTTTTATTTTGATTTTCTCAGTGTTTTTTTATTTATATTTTATTTATTTATTTAGTCATATTATTTGCAATATATTTTGGTTATTATATTATAAGAACTATAGTTAATACATTTACTAAATCTTTATAATTTTTTTAGCAATTGTCATTTTTATGTCATCGTTAGTTGTTACGTTTTGTCAGTTTATTCCTGTTTGTAACTGTAACTTTGTATGTATAAACGATTAATGTATGGAAAGTTATACTGATTTATCTAAACTATTATAATTATTATATTATTATTATTATTACTATTTTTAAAATAACATGTTATTATTATTTCTATTATTATTGTTATTATTATTATTATTATTATTATTTATTATTACTACCATTATTATTATTTCTATTATTATTATTGTTATTATTATTATTTATATTATTATTATTACCATTACTATTTTAATCATTGTCATTAGGTGTTTACTTTATATTAGTAGTTCATACTATTTGTAAACAACCTTGAAATGTAATACCAAATATTTCAGAAATATATTGATTGAAATATATTGATTGATTGATTTAATGTAAAAGGAAAATTGCTTTTTTATGCAAGTAGATTTGGTATTTTATTCAAATATGTGACAAACATGAGACTTTATGTTCAATATATATTTTTTCAATTAATATTGTGCTTTACTTCCTATTGTATTTTTTGTTTTAGATAATATTTGTTTTTTATGCAAGCAAATTTATTAATATATTCATATTTTTTGAGTTGCATTAGAGAAATTACATTATAAATGATACCTTAGTGTTTTTATTTGCATTTTTATATTTAATCAGATCGAATTTATCAAAAGTCTGCTTTAATTTTATTGAAAATTACATTTTTACTTAGTTTTTTCTTCAAATGAAATCTGTCTCACTTTGCCCCAGGTTTTGGAGAAAGTGAGACAGGGTAGTTTTGCCATTTTGATGCCTACTAAACCTATTTAATTATTTAATATATCTATTTAATATAAAACCAATGCCTACTAAACCTATTTAATTATGTACCAATGCAACAACCTATACCTACCAACAACAAATATATAGGAGATCGTTAGACACATTATGTGCTAGTGGCCTGCAAAATTTCTTGTTGTAAAGCGTGATTCTTCTCAAGTTATTAACATTCTACCTGAAAGTGTCTCGCCTTGCCCCAGGTTACCCTACTTTTTTTTTTTTTTTTTGCTCAATCGCATTTTTTCTGTTTTGACAGCCAAAATCTTTTTTCTTGAAACTGAACATGTTTTGTTTTTACAAAACAGAATAATTCAAGTATTAAAGCTATCTTTATGTTACTTAGCAAATCTAAATGAAGTCTTGGAATCTCAGTTATGCAAAGTACTTTAACTTTTGTTGATATATATATTAATAAAAATTGATAGATATATTTATATATATATATATAATATATATATATAATTAGGTACGTGAGTAAAAAATTTCAAATTGCTTGAATACTATAATGTTATATATCATTAGAAAGAGGATTATTACAGTATTTTAAAGGTGAAAAAATTATCAAAATCGAACAGTTGGTTCAAAATAATGTTTTTCTTTACTTAAATTGTCATAACTTTGCCAATTCTTATCGAAATACAAATATCTTGGTGTCAAAAGATAGGTGCAAGAGTGGGTTACAACTTTATGTTAAACTCTAACCACCGGGTGTATCGGATGGACAGAGGGGGGATCAAACCACCACCTCGCCCGTATAAAACTGAACACTTTTTTCAGAAAAAAATTTTTTTTTAAAGACTTAAGCAATATAAATACACAAAAAGTTGTTTTAAATTTATAGTAAACCACCAAAATATACGAAAGGTAAATGTTAGCAATAGAGGTGGGTGTGGTGGCGATGGGTGTATCACACCCTAGGATCAAAAACGACTTGATTTTATAAATATTTATATCTTTACTAAAATGAGTGAAATTAGTACACAATATAATATTATGTTATACAATCTTACGTATAAAAATGGTGTTTCTATTACGAAGGGGCATATGCCTACCCCCCCCCCCCCTTCACCTCTCCACCCAACCTAAAAAAAAAATTATTATTTTCAAAACTTGAACAATAAATTTAAAAAATAAATTATAAAATTGGAAATAAATCAAAAAAAAATTCAAACCAGACAACCACCAAATATGGGGGGTGAATGTAAAACTCACAGTAGATATGTTGATGATGTTTTAGTACTATAATATCAAAAAATGTTTCAATTCTTGAAATATCTGATTGAATATTTAAAGTATAACAACAAAGAAGTAAAAAACATATTCCACTAGATTAAAAGATACATTAGTGGTGCATCCATGGTCATAAGAGAGTGGAGTATAAAGGAGGGCGTATCCAAATATGTCATAAGAAAGGGGCATTCTAATGCCCCTTCCACTTCTAACCAAAAATTATTATTTAATTGGATATATATTACAAAAAAAATTATACAACTACTAATGTGGGGCTATAAGTCAATTGGATGTAAAAAACATGTCATCTTTCTAACCAAGTATAGCAAAAACCTATAATAAAGTCTTTCATGTGATTATTACATTAACAGAAGTAAGGACCATACAGTATAGTTAACGAGCTAGCCATTTTGTTTGGTTAACAAACAAATTTCCTGTTTCAAAATAAATAATAAATAAAATATTAAAAAATAATATTAATAATAATATATAACTATTTTAAAGATAATACAATATACTTTTGTCTTGACTTTTAGTGAATGATTAAAATAATTAATTCCAAAAATGAAACTATGTTTTATTCATTTTCAACGATGGACACCACGTGAAGGTAAGCCAGACCCGTCTATCAAAAAATTTAACAAGTCACAACACTTGCTGTATTATTTAGACAAGTCACAACACTTGCTGTATTATTTAGGCAAGTCACAACAATTGCTGTATTCTTTAGGCAAGTCACAACACTCGCTGTATTATTTAGGCAAGTCACAATACTTGCTATGTAACTTAGGCAAGTCACAACACTTGCTGTATTATTTATGCAAGTCACAACATTTGCAATACATTTTTTGCAAGTCACAACACTTGCAGTGTTATTAAATTAATTAAATTGTAACTCACCGGAAACAACATCAGCAGCAAGCTGGATCTTTTTCATGCAATAGTCAACAGCTTCATTATCAGTTTCATCATACTAAAATACATTGATACTATTGATACTAAAAAATAAAAAATGCAATACACAACATAACTGTGCAATTATTTAATAATTGAAACCATACTTAAAATTATTTGTAATTAACAATATATATATACATACATACATACATAAACATTATCAGCAGTAACGGATGAAGATGATACTAAAAAACAAAAAGGCAATACACAAAACAACCTTACAATTATTTTATAATTAAAACTATACTGAAAAAAATAATAAATATAACTCGCCAACAGTAATGGACGATGATGATACTAAAAAACAAAAAAACAATACACAACATAACCTCACGATTATTTAGCAATTATAATTATATTGTAAAGTTAGAATATATAAACCTTACCAGCAGGAATAGACGACAGTGACACTAAATATGAATTAAATGGCATAATACAAGTCTCCTTCCATTAATATATATATATATATATATATATATATATATATATATATATATATATATATATATATATATATATATATATATATATATATATATATATATATATATATAGTTTATATATATATAGTTTATATATATATATATATATATATATATATATATATATATATATATATATATATATATATATATATATATATATATATATATATAGTTTATATATATATATATATAGTTTATATATATATATAGTTTATATATATATATATATAGTTTATATATACATATATAGTTTATATATATATAACAATTATATATATATAAAAATTCTCTCACCGATTATCGAATTAAGGTTTGCTAAAGATAAAGAAAATAAATTAAAATTGTTGGAATGTGAATGGAATATTTTTCAACTTTAAAATACACTTGTTTCGAGTTATAATATCTATATAATGATGTATTGACAAAGTATACACTTTAAAATATTGAAACCTACAAAACTTACATATTTGTTTACCATATTCACCTAAATACCAATTTTAAATTAAAACATTTACTTGAAATTTATATTTGTAATGATGTATCAATTAGTTATATGTTGAAAAATATAGAAATCTATGAAACTTACGTATCTGCTGGCCATACTCGCCTAAATACCAATTTTAAATCAAAACGTTTATTCAAAGCTAACAAGGAATACTAACACAGTTAGTATTCCTTGTTAGCTTTGAATAAACGTTTTGATTTAAAATTGGTATTTAGATTTGCTAAGTAACATAAGATTTGCTAAGTAACATAAAGATAGCTTTAATACTTGAATTATTCTGTTTTGTAAAAAATAATATAGTAACTAAAACAATTTAAACTTAACTTACTGATTGTTTGTTCTAATTTGTCTACAGAAAAAAAAAGTGACTTAATAAAATGTAAGAATTAGGTATACAAAAATACAACTAACAATAATCTACATAGGCATAATAAAGAACTGTATTTGAAAACTAATAGTAAATGACTAAATACTAAATTAATTTATATAATAGGGATATAACTGACTGATCCTCTCTAAAGCAAGTTCATCTAAAAAATTAAATTAACTTTATTTTTACAAAGTAATATAAAAATTTGCATATAGTAAGTCATTTGTATATATATATATATATATATATAATAATAATAATAAAAATAACTACTGAGCTATTGAAAAGAGAAAGTAACTAACTGATGTTGTTGGCTGACGCCATTTTACAACTTAGAGCATCTAAAACAGCGAAAGAAATATTTAAGTTATACATAAAGGTTTAGATAGTGGCCAAATAATAATTTAAAAATAGTTTAATAAATTTATATAAAAATAACTTATTTATTAGTTACAAATTATAATCTAAATGCATTCCTTGTTAAATGAAGACAACGTTCAAACTTCAAATTAGATATGATTCATAACTAATTTGATTCATATCTAAATTATATTATGAATATGATATGAAATACTATGTGAAACCTTTATTTTCTTTCTCCATTTTGTTTCTAAATGAAATATAAAATTCAAGTCTTATTTTATTATTTACTAAAAATCCTTTTAATAAAACAATTTCGTTTAAATTTACAAATTTTTAAATCATAATTTTACTATAAAGTATCTAGGTTTATAATATCAATTTATGAAATAAGTTAAATATTGCTAATAATATTAGTAAATGAATGTTATATATAAAAAATATATATATACAAATAATCAATGGACCCCTCTGTCTCCCGCGCTAAAATGTAAATTAGGTAACAAAAGTACAGCTAGAAATAGGGTGACTGCTACATAATATTTTTCAACAAAATTTGGCAGGTGCATAGATAAATGAATAACTTAAAAATAAAAACTGAATAGATAAAATATAGACTATATCCTGGACATTAATTTCACCACAGAAGTACAACTAAAACTTTGACATCAATAAACTCGGTAATATATCAATTGAGTATAATTAAAACCAAATCGAAAACAAGATTCAACTATTCTTCTTTCTAAAAATAATCTATGTTAATAACGAATACTAAAAAGTTATTTCAGAAAGCCTTCCTCAAGCACGCTAACTTTGAAAAGATTGCGAAAATCGTGGCACAAAATTTTAGGACAAAATTCGGTTCCGTAAAACGCAATTGTCACGCAATATAATATATAATATAAACGCAATTATAATATATAATATAAATATAATATATAAATATAAACGCAATATATATACGCAAATATAATATATAAATATAAACGCAATATAATATATAATATAAACGCAAATGTCACCTAATATAATATATATATATATATATATATATATATATATATATATATATATATATATATATATATATATATATATATATATATATATATATATATATATATATATATATACATGTATGTGTATATATAGTATATATACATATATATATATATATGTGTGTGTGTGTGTGTGTGTGTGTGTGTGTGTGTGTGTGTGTGTGTGTGTGTGTGTGTGTGTGTGTGTGTGTGTGTGTGTGTGTGTGTGTGTGTGTGTGTGTATATATAGTATATATAGATATATACATGGGTAGAATTCTATAAATACGGCTGCGTATAAACCTTTTTTAAAAAATATATATTTTTTTTAATAATATATAATTATTTCGATATTTCGCTGATCTATCGTGATCAGCGTCATCAGGTATAATAAATAAAATAGTTACAAAGAAATCCTTATAGTAAAAACAAACCGTTAAAAAGATAACACTAAAAAGCCAAAATATAATACAAAAAAATTTTTCTCAAATAACTGACGTCAGCAGATTTTAATAAAAAAATATATACATGTATTTTTTATACACAAAGCAGCCATAATAATGAGTATTTTCCCGCAAGAGTTTTGACTAGTCTCAGTCTTCCGCAATTGAATTCGGATAATGCTGTATTGTTGAGCTATCAATCCTTAAACTCCTAATTTTAAAATATAAGTGTCAAATGTATTGTCACAATAAACTTATATTATAAAATTAGGAGTTTTTCTTTAAAGCCCTGTGTATCTATTTTATTAAAGTAAAAAAAATTATTGTCATGTGTGCATCCCTTCTGAGTTTAATAGCTTCATGACATATATATATATATATATATATATATATATATATATATATATATAT
>NC_088932.1:30427500-30442500 GCF_038396675.1 Hydra vulgaris | reverse complement strand
CTAAAAGCAAGCTCTTCAGCGTAATAAGTATTAAAGTTACTAATAACAAAATTGGATGAAGTATAAAGAGAAAGGGCTTTGTCAATTTGGTCAGAATCAAAGTTAATCTGTCTAAGCCATCCATGTGACTTGAATTCTTTTCAAATCAAAGGATATCGACCATCAACTCTAAGATCTGAAAATGAAATAGAAAAATTTAAATTAGTCTCACAAAGAGCATTAGATCTGGTAAAATTTGCAAGTGGTAAGATTTGACTAATGAAAATTTACTTTAAAGAGCATGAATATTTGTAAAAAATAAATTGAAACAATTCAGTGATAATGATGTCTTTTTTTACTAGTATATTTATGTACTTTATTCATGTTTTTAATAATTATATTTCTTTTCTATCTCTATAAATCTCAAATCTGGCCTTGTATGGAATACTGTTGCCATATCTGGGGCGGATCTTCTAATGATGTCTATTCTCTTTTACACAAGGTGCAAAAATGCATTGTAAACAAAGTTGGACCTGCTCTTGCAGCCAACCTCCAACCATTATCGCATGGTCTTTAGAATTTTATAGTTGTTGATGGAATCGGTGTTTCTGAAAGCTACCATACTATCTAGCTGGTCTCAAAACCATTAAACTAAGTTTTAGAGCTGTACCCTCATTAGAAGTTTAATCCCCACCACATCTTTGGTAGTACCATGCTCAACTTGTTTCTCCCTTGTTTGCCAAGGCTTTTATTTTGAAATTAAGGAGTTAAGAGAGGGTTGTAACCACAAAAAGTAACCTCATTGATTGTATTGGCCTCCCTCTATATATATACACACTCTTGCTTGGCCATCTTTAATTTTTATAATAAAATGTTTTCTTAAAAAATGAATAATTTAGAAGATTGGGAAAAGTTTAAAAACTTTAAACAATTTTTTTTTTAATTGATAGATTGCCTGCCCAAACTAAAGCAACAACAACAAGAAGATATTTATTTTCCTCAAAATTTACAACCATATAATAATACAATGATAATAATAACAAGAATATCTATAATATTATAAATAATAAAATCATAATATCATTATTAAGAATAAATATAAATAATTGGTTGACAAGGAAGGAGTCACTCATGCAGAAAACTGATCAAAAGAGTGACACCAAATAATTATATTAATAATAATAATAATATCAAAAATAATGATAATAATATTATCATTATTTTTTATATTAATAATAATAATAACTTTATTGATTAATAGAGCAAAAGTAACAGCAAAAATAATAGTATTTATAATAATAATAGTAATAATAAAAATATGACAAAAACAATAAAGTTTATATAATAATAGTAACAAGAAAAAGAAAAAAAAGAAAACTAAAAGAAGTTAATAATGATAAAAAATTAAAATAAATTCTTTTTTAGAATTTGTTTAAATTTATTTTTACCTATTTGTCAGTAGAAGTAGCAGCAGTCCTTACATATTTACCTATTTGTGAAAAATTGAAAATATGGGTTTAACAAACTTTTTTTATTATAATTTTTTTTTCTTAATATTTAAAAAAAAGAAAATGAATATTTTTGAAATTTTTATATAATTTAATTTTTTTGAGACCCAACAAGATATACTTTTAAAAAACTTTTTTTTAATTAATATTAGGGACCTATTAGATGTTCAATGGTCTTGAAGCGCTCCTAGAGATATTTTTCATTCAAAAATTTTTAAATCCAGTGTTATTTTATCTTTTTTTTTTTTCCGTTTCTGCTTTTACATAAGTTTTTTTTTCCGCTTCCGCTTTTACAGTGACAAGACGTGTATTTGCGTACAATTTTATCAACGAAATTATTATAAGTAAAAAAAGTTTAATAAAGTTAAAGCAAATAATAATGGTAAATGTTCAGTCAACTGAGTTTAATACTTATAAAGCCGAGCAAGATAAAATAATTGGAGCATTAAACAAGACAATCGATGAGCTAAAAAATTGCAATTCTCTGTTGTTAGAAAGAATTAAAGCTTTAGAAAATGTTAAGTCTTCAAGTGCACCAACCTCAACATCTTGGGCAAACGTTGTTAGTGGCAGTGCACCATTAAAAAAGTCAGTTGAGCAATTGCATATTATGAATGCTGTTGCTGCCGAAACAAAAGAAAGGGAGAAAAGGGAAAACAATGTAATAATTTTTGGCATAGCTGCATCAAAAGTTTTGGATACTGCAAGTGCTAAAGAGGAAGATTAAAAATTAATCCTAGACATGTTTAGTTCAATCAACTCAAATATTGAACCTAAACAAATTATAAAGCTTAAATCTAAATCTGATAAAGAACCACCGTTTGTTGTCGTCCTTAATAATAAAAAAGAACGAAATTCTATTTTAAAAGCTGCGAAAATCTTAAAAAGTTCAAGCAGGTTTAGCAATGTATTTATCAACCCTGACTTAACTGAAGCCGAAAGGTATAATGCCAAATTATTAAGAGATGAGTGCAAAAAACTAAATTTAGAAAATGCGCAACCTTTGGTTTATTATTATGGAATACGTAACGACAGAGTTGTTAATATCGTCAAGTAGCAATTAATTTCAAATAACAGGAAATCAAATCTGAACTGTTACGAATCATTAACTTCTGTTGGTTCTAACTATATGTCAATAATAAATTTTTGTCCAAAAATAACTTGATTTATCAAATAAGCAAAAAAGTTAAAAATGAAAAAATAAGTTGAAAAAATATTGCTAACAAACAATTTAATTTCAATAACAATGACAGCTTTTCTTTACAAAAAAATCCAAATAAAAAATTTTCTTTTCATCTTTTTAACGCAAGAAGCCTTGCCAATAAACTTCATGAGTTTTATTTATATGCCGAGGCAACAAAACCGGCTGTAATCCGTGTGCGTGAGACATTTTTCAATAATAAACTTTCTAACGCTATTTTATGTCCTAAAGATTACTCAATTTATCGCAAAGACCGTATTAAAATTGGCGGAGGAGTCGCAATTTACTGTAGAAATGACATTAAAGTAGAACAAGTACAGATTAAGCAAACAGATACTGATATTGATATCATCTGTGTTGATATGATTTTTGGATCTCAGAAACTCCGTCTAATAACTTTCTATCGTCCACCTTTCTATACAATAACAGATGTTGCTTATCTTGAATTAATGATTTCACTTATTTATAATTTGTGTTACTCAGTGTCGCAGATTATTATTGTTGGTGACTTCAACTTACCTAAAATGGATTGGCCTAGCTATGTCTCACCAAACGAAAAGTGTCATAGTATATTCTTAAATTTGGTAAACAAACTCGGTTTGCACCAATTTGTTAAAGAACCCACGCGCAATATGAATTTTCTTGATCTTGTTTTTTCGAATAACAGTTCTCTTATAAGTGATATATCTGTTGAGTGTCCTTTTAGCACTAGCGACCATAACAGTCCAATTTTCTATAAATACGAACAATTTCAACCAGTGTGAAAATTAACCAGAATCTTTCTACGACTTTTCTAATGCTGATTTTAAGAGCCTTGAGTTATATTTATCAAAAATAAATTGGGATTTCGAGTTTTCTTGTGCCTGTACAATTGAGGATTACTGGAGCATTTTTCTAAGGCTTTTTGGTACTGGTATTAATGAATTTGTACCTATTAGGAAAAAGTATTATAACAAAACGAGTAATTGCTATCCAAAATACATTAAAAAAATCTTAAGCCGCAAAGTATTATTATGGAAAAGATGGACAAATAATAAATAATAACAAAACCATTTATAACAAGTCAGCTTACAAACAGTACGCCAGGAATTGCAAACTAATCTTATCTAATTACCAATCGAAAATTGAATTAAACCTAGTCGAGGGAAATAATATTAGCAAGTTTTATAAATATGTTAATAATAAAATGAATATCCCTAATAAGCACCACCATCTAATAGACAAAAATAACAATAACAAGGTCACTTCCAGTAATATAGAAATTGCTAACGTGTTTAATAATCATTTTGGAATTGTTTTTACAGACGATAATTGCTATTTGCATAATATTGCCACTTATGTTAATGATCCAATAAGTATTGACACGGTTCATTTTTCTGTGGAGTCAGTGTATAAAACCCTAATGGGAATTAATCCAAGTACCTCTTTCGGTCCTAATGGTTTTTCTAATGCAGTTCTTAAAAAGTTAGCTAATGTTTTGTGTTTTCCTCTTTCATATATTTTTGAGGCTAGTTTTACATCAAACGCTTTACCTAATCAATGGCGCAAAGCTTTCGTCTCCCTAATTTTAAAAAACAGAGCTACATTAGATCCTAACAACTATAGACCCATCTCTTTAACTTATACTTGTTGTCAAATCATGGAAAAAATTATCAACTCACATATTGTTGAATATCTAAATAAATATAACATAATATCTCCTAGTCAGCACGGATTCCTCAATAAACATTCTATATGTACAAATCTTTTAGAATCTACTAACGATTGGAGACTGCACTTGACAATCATCTGAATGCACATGTTATATATATCAACTTCCGAAAGGCGTTTGATTCCGTATCTCATTCAAAATTAATATTTAAACTTTCGTTATACAATATTCGTGGTAACCTTTTAAAGTGGATCACTGCATTTCTCACAGACAGATCTCAACAGGTGAAGATTAGTAGTGCTTTATCAGATCCGATTCGAATTGTAAGTGGTGTTCGCAATTATTGTTTTTCTCAACGAGTTGTAAATATCGGGAATAGTCTGACATCAGAAGCTGTAAATGCTGATAACATTTGTATTTTTAAAAATAAAATAAAATCGTGCAATTTCGATAAACATTGTGTCTATAAAGTAAATGAATAAAATCTTGAATGTTTCTATTACAAACTATATTTGTTCCTATGTACTTTGTTTTCTTATTTAAGGGCATATTGTCAGTGTCTATTTATTGGACCTGTATGTCCTTTAGAACATGTATTTTTTATTTTTTTATTTTTTTTAACTTGTTCTAATAAATCTTTATTTATTTATATAGAATACATTAAGATGCGAGCTGCAGACATATTTCTAAAATGTTATTTTTTGAACCACCCTGATAAATATATATATATATATATATATATATATATATATATATGTATACATATATATACATATATCTATAAATATATATATATATATAGATCTATAGTTTGTTGTCTTAGGGAAGAGTGGAAGAAAAAAAGTGATTCATACGCCAACACATACGTCACTTTTAGTTACTTTTGACTTTCGTCCTACATTTGCGTTTTAGACGAAAGTAAAAACCATTAATTTAATTACAGATAAATCGTTTTTAAAAAAACCCACAAAAACGCAAATTTAATTGACCAGAATGTTTAAAAACATTCTGAATGTTTTTAACAATATAAACAATGTTTTTTTTTTTTTTTTTTTTTACTGTAAATCATGCGCGGAGTGTTGCTACATCGACTATCTTATAGCCTGACTCGCAAGGGAGTGCTGCTACATCGACTGACAAATAGCCTGACTCACAAGGGAGTGCTGCTACATTGACTGACAAATAGCCTGACCGGCAAGGGAGTGCTGCTACATCTACTATCTTTTAGCCTGACTCGCAAGGGAGCGTTGCTACATCGACTGAGGGTTTGGTTGGGGCAGGCAGTCTATCAAATAATAAAAAAAAAAAATTCCGGTCTTGCGTTTTAATTTTTACTTTTTGTCAACAAAATATGGAAAAAACTTTCGCACAACATCTGCGGGTTGTATGTATATATATATATATATATATATATATATATATATATATATATATATATATATATATATATATATATATATATATATATATATATACACATATATTTGTGTGTGTAACATGTATATATATATATATATATATATATATATATATATATATATATATATATATGTATATATATATATTTATATATATATATATATATATATATATATTTATATATATACACACATATATCTGTGTGTGTAACATATATATATATATCAGGCCTTGTTACGAGATTTCGCTGCGTAGCGAAAATGCGTAAAGCATTTCTAAGTTACTCAACTCATCAAATATATTTTGCATCGTTAGAAGTTATATTGCGTCACTCGCGTCTTTTCAAGTACCGCATTGTAATTAAAGTTATTTTATTAACGCGTTAAAAATCATACAAACAGTTTGTTTTTTTCTCACTATAACAAAAGTTACAAATAAAATCTAAGTTCTTATATAAAAAATTATTTTTATTATTTTTTTCAAATATGAACTAAATTTTACTTTGAAAAAAATATTTTTTTCATGAAGCGTAAAATAATGTTTGTTTATTTTCTTATGATTTTTATGTTTATTTTCTTATGATTTTGGTTTTTGGTTATTTTATTAACTGTTAATAAATTTTTTCTTATTTAATATATGAACTCATTTTAATGTTTTTAAACAAGAAAGAGTTTTTTTATCAGTTTATCAGTTACCAATAACATATTCGTGATCATAATTTGTTTTTATAAATTAAACGAACGTCATTAAAACTTTACGTTATTGAATTAACAATAAACAAAATATCTTATTAATAAAATATTTACATCAAAATAAATCGTGCATTTTTTAAACTATTATGACTAAAAATAAATTTTATATTTAAAAGAAATTTATATATTTAATTCCTTAATATAAAACTTAAAACACCTAATTTTTTTAACTAATTTTTAACAACAACAAAAAAATTATTTAACAAACTGTTTCTTTAACAAAAAATCTATTAGTTTACAATTGCGGTTAAATACTTACGACTTTATTTCTTCTGAATAAACGTCACGTTAACGACAATCAAAAGATAATTTAAATATTCTAAAAGATATAAGTTTTTGCGTAGCGCAAAACTGCTGAACGCGTAGGCAAATCGCCTTTTCGCAAGCAAAATGCGAGCTGCGTAGCGCTTCTTAACAAGGCCTGATATATATATATATATATATATATATATATATATATATATATATATATGTATATATATATATATATATGTATATATATATATATATATATATATATATATATATATATATATATATACATGTGTGTGTAACATGTATATATATATATATATACATGTGTGTGTAACATGTATATATATATATATATATATATATATATATATATATATATATATATATATATATATACATGTGTGTGTAACATGTATATATATATATATATATATATATATATATGTATATATATATATATACATATATCTGTATATGTATATATGTATATATATATACATATGTACATATATATGTATATATATATATATATACATATATCTGTGTGTAACATATATATATATATATATATATATATATATATATATATATATATATATATATATATATATATATATATATATATTTACATGTGTGTGTATATGTACATGTAAGCAATAGCCACCTCGATTGTAGTGTTTCTCTCTGGAGCTTTAAGTAGCTGAATTTTCAGGAGCTTTAAGACAATATAAGTTTGAAAAGAAACCATTTTTTGAAAAAAACAAAAAAATGTGGGTTTTATTTGGTTTAAACTTTTTTTTTTTAATAAGCTGTTTAGTCAACTTTTTCAATTAAAGTAAGGGATTAGGCATTTCACTCAAATAAGTTATGTTTTCTATCAGAAACACAGCTATAATTCAACAATTCAATCATTCAATTCAATCAATCAACTTGTTTCTCCGCCAACGGCCTTATTTGTCAAGGTTTTTGTTTTGGAGTTATGGAGTTGAGAGAGGGTTGTAATCACAATTGAAATAACCTCTCTGACTGTAGTGGCCTTCATTGCCTTGGGGAGGCGAATTAACATTAAAAAAAAATATAAAAAAAGAATATATATATTAATATATATATATATATATATAATATATATATATATATATATATATATATATATATATATATATATATATATATATATATATTTATATAAGGTTATTCGTACATGGAAATCGCCAAAAAGTTGGGAAATGGAGCAACAAAATCTGGAATGAGGAAGGTGTGCAAAAGGTTTAAGGCAACCATTACCTTCAAAAATATCACAACAAATGGAAAAATTAAGAAGACAACTACCAACGATGACAGGGTGATAATGAGTCTTGCGCTTAAGAACCGAAGAGCAACTTCAGCTGAAATTAAAAATGATTTAGAGGCCGCCAGAGTTTCGGTTAGTTTAAGAACAATTCGCCAAAGGTTTTTTGAAAATGGTTTAAAAGCAAGAAGACCCAGAAAAAAACCATTCTTCTCACATAATTGATTCCATCATTTCCATTTTTGGAAATGATGGAATCAATTATGTGAGAAGAAGGTCCGGTGAAGATCTTTTACCTGAGTGCATATTGGTTACAATGAAGCATCCCATAAGTGCAATGGTGTGGGGATGTATGACCAGAGATGCTGTGGGTTGTATCCACATTGTGGATGGTATTTTTAACGTCAAAAAATACCAAGAAAACATATTAGAACCAAATTACTTCCATTCATTGATGATTTGTTTGAGGGGAAAACAGAAACCTGTGTGTTCCAGCAGGACAGTACTACATGGCACTGCAAAAACTGTCAAAAATTGGTTTAAAGCCAAAAAGATTTTGAAAAAAAACGTTTTGAAGTGGCCTGGAAACAGTCCAGACCTAAATCAGATAGAAAACCTGTGGTCTTTCAAAACTTGTAAGGAAAGAAAAACCTGGGAACAAACGACAAATAATAGAGGCCATAATCAAGTCCTTGTTTCACGTGATCAGCACTGAAGATTTGGGCAATTTAGTGGACTCAATGCCTCATAGGGTTGCTACAGTAATAAAAGATAATGGATATCCAACAAAATATAAAGTTTTTTTTTTTTATAAGCCATTTTTTTAATAACATGTTTTGTAAGCTATAAAACGTAAATTTACCATAATTTGCCACTTTGTCGTTAAATTGTTATATTTTTATATTAAAATTGTGAATTTTAATCAAAATTTTAGTTTTTTTTTAATCTAAACACATCAAAAATAATAATCAATATAGAAAACTGCATAAATATGGTTATTTTCTTTTAAAAAACACACCAAAGTGAAGTTTTCATATATTTTGAAGGGGTGTCCATTCCTATGGCCACTAGTGTATGTGTATATATATATATATATATATATATATATATATATATATATATATATATATATATATATATATACATATATACATAGATACATAGTTACATAGATACATAGATACATACATATAGTTAATTCTTAAAAGCATCTTTATTCTTTTAAATAGGTGCATTTGCCTTAACTATACGAAAAATAAAGTTCTTTTTGTAAACATAACTCTACTCTACTTTACTTTCCTGCAGTAAGTTCAAAGTTGTTTATAAAATATTAATTTGGTTTAAATTGATATTTTTTCAAATGGTTTAAACCATTTGATTTAAACCTATCAACCCTGCCACATTAATAAACAAACTGTTTAGCTTCAGGAAAATAGATTCTGATAATGAAAACACTATAATTCCAAGCCTATCTGTTAATTTAAATCTTTTGAAAAACTTGAAAGAGTAATAATGATTAAAAATTTGTTGGGCAAACCAATTTCATTTTTAAGTAGAGTTGCAAAATTTATTAGAATTCTAGCACCGCTATCAGCAGAACATGCTATAATAATATACCTACCTAATATAAGTAAAGTTATATAAATTTAGTTGAACCAGCTTAATAAAATAAATAAATAAAAATAAAGTAATATTATAATATAAATAAAAAAAGCTTAAGGTTCTGTTGTGTTATGCTTTATAAAATGGTATTGCTAATATAAGTGGTATTGCATATCAGTTTTATTCTTTTTGAGTACCAGTCCACAATGAATATTTTGTTTTTAGTACAATTTGACTTATTAAAAATAACAGGTAGATTTGTAAATCTGATTAATAAAATGTGTTGTATCAAAGTACTTGCATCGAGAATCATATCAAAAATCGCATTCCTAAAATATTTTTTTTAACATTCAATTAAGTATACAGGTTTTTCAAAAAAAGAAGAAAAATATGAAGAATAATGAAAGAAAAGATTGTTGCCCCCTCCCAAACCATCAGGTTTACCGGCTAATTTATATTTCTCTAAATAATTTATAATTCCACAATCTAATTTAGCATAATTAGTTTTTATATTTTTATGCTATGACATTTGTACCAATCAAAATGATATCTCATTAAAAACGTGAACCTAATAACCGATAGCATTCGATAAATGATGTTAATATAAAACTTTAAAAATTGTGTTTTATGTCATTTTATCTATTCTTGAAAAATAGACAATTTAATAGATAAAAATTGACATAAAAAAACAATTTAAAAAGTTTTAACAACTAATACATTTTTTTCTTTCTACAATTCAAGTACGCACACGTGTGTTTTTATAAAAAATCAAAAAGTTTCCTAAGGTTTTTTAAAAAGTTCTAATAGAATTCCATTCAATTGCACATGCAAAGAAAATATTCATTTAAACTGTTTTTCTGTATTTTAGTAAAAATAGATATTTGATTGTTTTAACTTTGTGTTATGTAGATTGTTAACAATGTGTTATACATGTAGGTCAAAAAATAAGAAGCATTCCACAAACTCTCAATATAATAACTATCTTATATAAAATTAACTTAGTACTAATAATTTCGTTTTTTTCGTTTTTTCGACTTTTTAACTTTAAGCACAAGTTTCTTAATAAAAACAACAAATGAGCTTTAATGGGATCATTAAATTGTAATAAGTTTTGTTTTACACCTATTTACACATTTTATTTTACACATACTTTTGCTGTAGATCGCATAGCAAATGCTAAATTTATGCTTGAAGCTGGCTGTATTTTAAATAAATGAGCAAGCAAAAAGTCAACCAAAGGTATGGAAATATGACTGATGTTGAAAAACTGCAAAAAATGCATCTATCGAGGAGAGTATTTTAGCCCATTTGCGACAGTTAAACAATCAGAGAAAGCAATTGTTGAAAAGGTTTCAGCTTAGATATTTTGTTGTAAGAAAAATCATTTAAAATGTATAACCAATTTGTTTAAAAAAAAAATGATCATGGTGAAAATATAGGGAACGCTTATTTAAGTGATAAAAAGCTGATGAAATCATTTCTAAAATCAAATTAATATTGTGTAATAAAAACCATTTTTTATTAAATTTTACTCAAGAAATTATGAGAAAATAGTTTATAGAAACTCAAAACTTTAATTTAATTTTAAAAATGTTGCCGAGGTAATTTCAAGATAAATGGAACTTCTGGTGTGAAGCCCTCTGCATTTGTTTACTGAGGCCAAAAAAGCTGAATTTCACAAGCTGTATATATATATATATATATATATATATATATATATATATATATATATATATATATATATATATATATATATATATATATATATATATACACTCCTGTCCATAAGTTTGTCGGATTTCTCAATCTAAATGATCCCACAATAACTCAATTGGGTTACAATCAGGACTCTGCGGTGGCCAAGTCATGACCTTCAACAATCCTTCCTCTTGTTTTTCATTTAAATATTGCTTAATCACTTTAGCAGTATGTTTAGGATCATTATCTTGTTGGAACACGAATTGTTTGCCAATTAATTCGGTTCCACAGACTAAAACACATTCTTACAAAATCTTTAAATAGACTTCTTTTGTCATTTTCTCATCAATTTTGGCAATTGATCCCACTTGGCCACCACCGAAACAACCCCAAACCATTATATTCCCACCTCCATGCTTAATTGTTTGCATAGTATATTGCTCCAGCATTCTTTCTCCTACCCTCCTAATCCTTCGTTATTATGAAAACTACTAAAACACCTAAAAGAATACAGGCGCAACAAGCAGTTGTTCATTCCAAATGCTGTAGATCACTTTCGATTTTCCGGAAGAAAATAATTGTTATTAACGATGAATCATACTTTTATTTAAGCAACACCTGTATTCTGGAAATGCTGGGTTCTACTCTTTTGGCATAAATGGAGCATTAAATCATGTAAGGTGGAAAAGAAAAGACAAATTCGAGCCAAAGTTACTTGTTTGGATTTCATTCTCGACAAAAGGAAACTCGCATTACATAGCTCCATCAGGCCAAGCAGTCAATGAAGATTAATATATTTCAAAACGTCTTGTCAAATTAGATAAATTTATTGAAAAATATAATAAAAATGACAGTATCATTTTCTGACCTGATTTTACTTCGTCACATTCACATAAAGTACAAGACTTCTAAAACCAATAAATATTGAACTTGTATCAAAAGTGCATAACCCTGCTAATGTGCCAGAATTATGACCAATTGAAGATTTTTGGTCTGAACTTAAAAGATTGGTGTACAATAAAAATTGGCAAGCTGAAAATCTTGATTAACTTAAAAAATGGATAGAGTTTTCAATCAAGAAAATTGACATAAAACGCGTAATTGGCTAGCTGCTGCAACATTTACAAGAGTGATAAATAACTTTTATTGCATGTTCAGATAAGCAGTCTGATGTCATTCTGAAATAACCTGCTGCTGTAGGCTTCGGAGTTGCTGGGAGTTTTGGCTTATAACACTGTGTTATCTTAAAACTAAAGCTAATAAATCAAATGTGCATGAAACATTTTTTAAATTATCGCAAAAATGCAAACTTAATTGACTTGAAATTTTTTTTTTCTCAATGCATAATGTGTTTGTTTTTTTTCAATGTTTTATATTATTTTTATTTTTCAGGTTTTTTTGAATATATATATATATATATATATATATATATATATATATATATATATATATATATATATATATATATATCTATATATCTATATATATACATATATATATATATATATATATATATATATATATATATATATATATATATATATATATATATACATACATATATATATATACACCCTAACGCTGCCACTGTATATATATATATATATATATATATATATATATATATATATATATATATATATATATATATATATATATATATATATAGGGTGTTAGCCAGGAATATATTTTTTACCACGTTTATGCGATTTTGGGAATTTTTATTGTTTTTTTCTTAAAAAATTGCCGACCTGATGCCAAGCTCTAACAGTTTAAGGTCAGCAATTTATTGCCAACTTCATTTTTCCTAATTCCGAGGGCTGATATTAAAATATATAAATAGATAAATGATATTAAAAATACCACCATGTAGATAATTGAAAGTCGTAACTTTAATCCATTTATTATAAACATCTATATTCTATTTGAATTGTTTTCTTAAATTTAACAATTTTTTATGTCCTTTTTGATTTGACTTTAAATAAATTAGAATGATGAACATATTTTTTCTAGCTTGACATTTATTATGTGCCACCAGAAACAGAAGAAGTTCTAGTTGGTAGTCAACCATCTGCTTTGTTTGAATTTATTTCAGAAATGCGAAAATCAGTTACTTCAAAATGTTCTGGACTTTTGGTAATTTGTTCATTTATTTATTAACTGAAAGAGTCAATTTTATTTGTTTAATGTACTTTTAATATTATTGAAGATTTATTCATTTATTAATATTATTCAAATTAGTTTTATATTTTTTATAATCACAAGTTACATACTTCGAATCGATCAGTTTGTAGACTAAACTCCTTGATAATGTTCGCATGAGATAATTATCAAAGCATTTTATTTATATAATTTATTTTATCTGAAAAGTTTAAAATTAAATTGGTTTTTTTTATATCTACATTTCATTTAGACAACACATGAAAAGATTGGCTCCGTTTTTTCATTCACTGATGCTTTTTTAAGAGGTAATTTTTATTTTATATAGTATATTTATATGTAGTAAAATGATACCTACATAAATAAGTTATAACTAAATATATTTATTACATATCGTTGTTGTGCATAGCTTTATAAAGCATCTTAAAGTAGTGGTCTATATGGAATAAGAAAGAATTTCTTGTAAATAGTTAATAAATCTTAGAGAAACTTTGTTTCTAATGAATTGTGTTCAAAATGTATGCTAGAAATCTTATTTCTTACAATGCTTAAAAGTGTATGTTATATGAATAATTAATGAGTTTAAAACCCATACTTTTGTTTTGAGTGATTTGTTTTAAATTTTTGAAGTTAGCATCTCTTGTAATTCCCAATCCTTACATCTTTAAATTTAAAGTAAAATTGGTTGCAGATTTTTTAGTAAGGTTGCTTTGATTGTTATAACACAGATTTTTCGTCAGTTATATTTTCCATGAAAATTCACAGACAAATAGCTCAAGTTTTTCTATTTTCCATGAAATGACGTAACTCAAATGTCACATGAGGTTTTGTGTAGCGCTGTAAGTGTTGTGTTACATTTGCGTTTTGGAGGTTAGGGTTTGCTTTCCAATGTTTCTTTTTTTTAATTTTATGTTTTATCTTGAAGTGAAGGTTGTTTTATTTGTAGTAATCATCATTGTTGTATATTACTTAAATTTATTTATTGTTTTTATTCTTCAAAGTCTAACAGAAGAAGAGTAAATTTATCAACTAACTTATAGAGATCGACACAGTGTAGTGTAAACACATAAACTGATTAAACTAGCCATAGATTTAGTGGAGTGTACAATGTACACACCACTACACCTATGGCTAGTTTAATCAGTTAATGCGTTTACACCTTTTCCAATACATATAAAAATTATATAAAAAATCCATGCTCTTGTAAATTAGTTTTTTTATACAATCATATTAGTTTTTTTTATGTATAATCAATATTTAGTTAATTAAGCTGTTAACTCGTTAATAAATAATAATATTAATAACTTTTTATTAACAAATTTTCACTGAAAATAGCAAAAATCATTTCTTAATATCCATGAATTTTTACTGAAAGTAACAAAAATCATCTCTTAATTTCTATGAATTTTCACGGAAAATAACACTAAGCCAGATTGTTTTTGAAAATACTTTTAACTTATAAATAAGCTATTAATATTTAATGACTT
>NC_088932.1:30310000-30422500 GCF_038396675.1 Hydra vulgaris | reverse complement strand
AATAGTACTTTCGTATTTTTTCTGCTTGCAAGAAATATCAACTTTATCCCAAAAATTTTAACTGTTTTTATTGTTAACTTTTAGAAATAGCTTTTCGAACCTATTTTTATTGTACATTTTATGACCCTTGGAATGATGTGTTGACTTTAATACACCTCATTTATTCAAGTGCATATTGATGATATATTCAAGTACATACTCACATGATGTGTTCAAGCACATATATATACACTTGAAATGAATTGTTCATCATTTTTAAGTGATACCTTAGCAAGCGAAAAAAGAAATTCAATTAAGAAAAACAGAAGTTCAAGTTAAGTAAAAGTTTGTGTTTTTAACACAAATTTAAATTTAAAAAAATCTTAAAATAGAATAAATTTAAAAAATCCATTATTAGTCAGTATTTAACCAAATAAAATAAAAAAACATAACAGGCATAATGGAGGTTTCATATTTTTACTTTATTCAAATGATTTATATTAAAAATGAAGTTTAGCATAATTTAGCTTAAGAGATAAGCTACATAAATACTTTCATAACAAAAAATACTTATAGATAAAGGAAAATACTTGATGCATTCATTAGTTATAATTGATGCTTTGAAAAATTTATGTAATATATAACTGAAAATTTTAAGTTTGTGAAGTTTTAAGCCAAATACCTACACCAAGTGAAAAAAAACTAGCCATGGCTAGTTTTTTTTTCACTTGGTGTAGGTATTTGGCTTAAAAGTTCTTAGTTACCTACAGAATGATGACTATGTATGCTGGGATGTATATATATATATATATATATATATATATATATATATATATATATATATATATATATATATATATATATATATATATATATATATATATATATATGTATATATATATATACATGTGTATATATATATATATATATATATATATATATATATATATATATATATATATGCATGTATATATATATATATGTATATATATAAATATGTGTTTATATATATATATATATATATATATATATATATATATATATATATATATATATATATATATATACACAACCCCTTGGAATTAGGTAAAATGAGGTTGGCAATAATTTGTCGACCTCATTTTTCTATATTTTATCTCAATCTTTTAGAGGTCAGCAAAAATTATTTGATACAATGGTCTTACCATAATACATAGAAACGAGGTTGGCAATTTTTTGCCGACGTCAAACACTTTCAGGTCGGTATTGCAGGGATAATAATAATAATATCGGTATTGCAGAATGCTGACCCTAATTCCAAGGGTTGTGTATATATATATATATATATATATATATATATATATATATATATATATATATATATATATTTATATATATATATATATATATATATATATATATATATATTTATATATATATATATATTTATATATATATATATATATTTATATATATATATATATATATATATATATATATATTTATATATATATATATTTATATATATTTATATATATATATATATATATATATATATATGTATATATATGTATGTATATATGTATGTATGTATGTGTATAAATATATATATATATATATATATATATATATATATATATATATATATATAAATTTTTATCAACTGTCTAGTGTTTTTGTGACTTTGATTCATTTTTTTTACATTATTTAGTAATTTTGATTAAAAATATTTGAACTTTGGTGCCTAAATAATAGATAAAATAGGAAAAGCTAAAGATATATCAAACGAAAAAAATTTCAAAATTATCTGCTTTATTAAAACATTTAAATCACTCCTAAAGAAAAATTGCAAAAGTAGTTTAAGTTTGTGTGATAACAGTAAGCAGAATCTAAAGTAAACTTGATAGCAAAATACCTGTACTTAGTGCCAGAAGATTTCTGACAGAATTACAAGGCATCAAATAGCAGAACTGGGTTAAAATGCTTCAATTATCATTCATACATCCGCATTCAATGTGACAAGGCGTATATTTATTTTTTACTGAATACGTAAAAAACATAATTATTACTATTTTATTAAATTTTTATTCAAAAATTTTTTTCTTGTCGTTTTGTTTGCAAATTTTTATAAACTTCTCTGTTTTTCTATTTCATTTTTCCTTTTTTTTTTTTTTTTTTTAAATTTAATTTTTAATCGATATATATATATATATATATATATATTTTTGATTTCTTTATAAAATTTATATAACATAATAAATATAACATAATAAATATTTTTTTTACTATTATTGTTATTATTATCCTGTTATTATTTTCATATTTTAAAATATTATTATTTATTCATTATTAATTTCATAAAATCGACACGACATCATAACAATATTCATGATTAAGCGAGGTAAACTTAGCTGTTCGGAACTATCCAATAATATACGTGATCAAAACGAAACTATTCAAAGACTTATAAAAAGAATTGAATTATTAGAATCGAAAAAAGAAACCGAAAATAGTTCAGCTACATTTTGGTCAAATCTTTATAACAAAAATAAATTAGCAGAAAAAACTATTGTTGTAAACTCAATTAACAAAACTATATTATCTGAACAGGAAGAAAAAAAAAGCGTGAAAAGAACATCATTTTTGGATTTCCAGAATCAAATAATTTAAATGAACTTGAAAAAAACAACAACGAAAAAAAAAAAATTGCCGAGATATTTGAGGAAATTGGTAAAGGCAATAAAAAATCTATTAAAATAATAAGATTAAAAAACAAAAAAGACTCAAAAACTCCTCCGTCCATTAACGTAATAAAGTTTTACTTGCCGCTAGGGAATTACGCAAAAAGATAAAATATACAAACGTCTTCATTAATCCAGATATGACACTCGCCAAAAGGCTAATCGATTCTCAACTTAGAAAAGAAAGAAATAAGAAAAACCAAATACTCCTTGAAAATGAACCAAACTCACCCTTTCGATGGTGCATTAGGCACAACGAAGTCATCAAACTTAATTTTAGTAGACAAAAAATATAAAAAAACTATAAAAAATTAGATTAATTTTCAAACCATTAAAAAAGTTACTGAAATAAAATCCGTTAAAGCTATATATATACACAAACATTGACTCCTTCTTAAACAAACGCCATGAACTCAAACAAATTGTAAACCATCTGAAACCCGAAATTATTTTTCTAACAGAAACTCTGCCTAAAACTAAAAAAATTGAAGTTAATGATCTCGAGTTTGCTATTGAAAATTACTTACTACATACAAATCACAAGAATAGTTCTTGCCGAAGAGGTTTAGCAATATTTATACATAGCAAACTAAAGTCATCCCTAATAAACCTAGATATATTTCCATCTGAATCGCTCAATTGTGAAATTGCAATGAAAACTTCTAAGTTATTGTTAAGTTTATATTACAGATCACCAAATAGTAACAATGAAAACACTAGTATTCTAGGTTGAGTGGAGAAACAAGTCTACCGCATGAACAAAGATTGTTGGCGTTAAATATGACAACTGTAAAATACAGGCTACTTCGTGCAGACCTAATCAACGTCTACAAATGGTGCAAAAACAACAATAGTGACAGAAGTCTTTTTGAAATAGATAGTAAATTTATTACTCGTGGTCATATATATAAACTAAAAAAACAATCTTTGCTATTAAATTTGCTTATGAATTTTTTTTCTCTAAGAATAATAAATAAATGGAACTCTCTTCCTAATCACATTGTATCAGCGTTATCTCTAAAAACGTTTAAACTGCTTCTAGACAATCATCTAAAAAATGAATGGCTTCTCTACAACTAATCCACATTTTATTTTCTATTAGTTATACAAACTCTGTAATTGTCAAGTATTATATAATTAGGTTGGTAAACAGGCAGTTTATGCCTAAACAATTTATTGTAAAACCTTAATTTAAAAAAAAAATTAAAAAAATTAAAAAAAATAAAATAAAAAAAAATTAGGCTAAACAACACTTACATGTTTCTGCTGAATATTTGTAAAAAGAAAATGTAAGTTAATACAAAGATTTTTAGAGAAAATGTAAGTAAATACTTACTTAACTGTTTATTGAAACAGCATCACTGAATAAAACATTTATATGATTTTTTATTTTGTTAGACAAAGGAAAGAAAAAAATATAACCCAGACTGTGTTATGGAGACTGTAAAATACCTTCTAAATGTTCATGATGTGATAATTTATAATTGGTAAGGGCAGTGGCCTTCGTTATATAGTTGAAGGGATGATGAACCAGGATAAATATAAAAAAGTATTAGCTGCCAAATTATTTCCTCAATTCTATAATTGGTTTCCTGATCCATCCAAATGCATCTTTATGCATAATTCTGTCCAATGCCATAAAGCTAAATCAGTGAAAAGATGTTTAGAGTCAAAAAATGTTACTGTTTTACCATGGCCTGGTAATTCTCCTGACTTAAACCCAATAGAGAATGCCTGAGAACTTTTAAAGCAGATAATTGGGTATGAATCTATAATCAACAAAAAAAATCTCATAGAGGCACCAAATAATGCCTGGCATAATGATCAGGAGTTAAAAGTAAAAAAACCAAGAAGGATACTTGCAGTAATTGATGCAAATTGCTGTGCAACTAAATGCGAAAAAACATTTAGTATTATAAGTTTTCTTTTTTTGCACTTTTCTGTGTTTATGTATGTAAATATATATTTACAGGTATTACAACTTGTTTCATCGCGCAGCGGCTTTGCTCGTCAAGTTTCATGTTTTGGAGTTATAGAGTTGAGAAAGGGTTATAACCACAATTAAGTAGCCTCCTAGTCTGTAGTGGTCTTCTGGGCCTTGGGGAGGTGAATTAAAAGAAGAAAAAAAATATTACATCAGATATTATATATATATATATATATATATATATATATATATATATATATATATATATATATATATATATATATATATATATATATATATATATATATTTAAATTTATTAAGGTTTGTTGAGACGTTTCTTTCCTTTTACAAAATTTATAAAACGCAAAACCATTTTAGGTAATAAAACAGTCATAAATATAATTTTTAATTCATTTTATTATCTGACTTGAGAATTAACTTTAGCCATTTATCAAGGTATTTTTCATCAATTTTTTTTTCAATACAATGAAAGTTTTTTTAATAATTGCTACAAATAACTTCAGAATTCGTTTTATTTTTTGATTTTAATGGAAACTAAGTACAAGAAACTGTGAAACTGAGAATTAAATAATAAACTTAATAATTATAAGGAAGTTTAAATGAAAGAGAGTGAAGGTTTTGGTAGGTTGAATGTTTGTAACACAAAACATTCAACCTACCATTTTTGCTTTTTTCTTTATTATTCTTTTTTTTTTTAAATTTAGGGTTGACACGTAAACTGTGGATGCAATAAAAATTGTTATAAACATTTGTTAACAATTTTTACAAATATATACAAATATATAATTTATACAAATATATACAAATATATAATTTATACAAATGTTAACATTTGTTAACAATTTTTACAAATATATAATTTATACAAATGTTAACATTTGTTAACAATTTTTACAAATATATACAAATATATAATTTATACAAATGTTAACAATGTTAACATTTGTAAACAATTGTTATAAACATTTGTTAAAACAATTAGTCTCGTTTTGAAAATAATAGTTTAGAATTTGAAAGTTAGAGTCAGCTTTTTTTTTTGTTTTTTTTGAAGAAAAAAGCTCGTTGAAATTTTGTTTTGTGAAAACACTTATCAGTTATCAAATTTAAGTATTTTAAATGACCCTTTCCTCCTATTTCCCACTATAGTTCAGAATATAATTAAAGTAGAATGTTTATGTGTTTCCTCCTATTTCACTGTTTAAATGTAATATAAATTAAAGTAAAATATTCATGTGTTTTAGATACATACAGAAATGTACTTGCTGATCCACACATTCTTTTGAAGCCATCAACTATAGTATTAGCTAGTGTCGCAGGTGCACTGGCTGCTGGCAGAGGACGTAAGTAAAAGTTTTTATTGAGCAGTTTTAAATTTTTTTTAAAGCTTTTTTATTTAAAGACTTACGGGTTATAATGGGAAAAAGGGGGTTTAAAGTCACGTAACTTATTAATTATTAGCCCAGAGTCCCTGAACGCCATTTTATATATAGACCTTTGGTTCAAAATTTCAGTTGTCTTGATTTTTTTCTTCAAGTATAAGTTTTTCAACATTGTTGGAACTTCAATGGGTTCAATGGTTCAATTTATTTATGAATATTGCTAAGAATTGTGCTTTTGTTTTAAAACTTTAAAATTAACGTAATAAATTTTTTTTAATTTTGAAATATGATCTGTTTATTATTAGGACGACCAATCAAACGTTTCTTTTATTCCAGTCTTTTTGGTGTGAGTGGATCTGCTGTATGTTATCCTGAGCGAGCTCAAAATGTTGCTATAACCGCTTATTATCATAGTATAAACTCGGTAGCAAACTTAAACAATTTGTGGAGATCGAAAAGTGAAGAAAAAGCTGTACAGCTAGATACAAAGGATGAAAACTATACCGATCAAGTCATATTGGTATCGGAAATCAGTAGTGAAAATTTGGTAAGCGATTCAGTTATACTGCCTAATGCAAATGAAATTGTTTTAAGTGACGAAACTTTAAACAATACGAACGATAAAAAGTTAGCAGACGATGATGATACAGAAGATAAAGTGACTTTTATTCAGTTCTGGACTGGGATACCAGACGATTCTGCTATGGATAATGAAGAGTCTTTAGTTTCTAAACAGGTTTCGGAGATAAAGAAAGATTTCGGCCAATCTGATCCAGAAGATCAAGATATGTATAGTACACGTACTCCAAATTGATACTTTGTAGTTGTGAACACAATATTTAAATTAACATTTTTATTAATGCATGAATTAATACGCTAATAAGTTCGCTTTTTTAAAAAAAATTAAACACAAACTAATATTTCATAAATTATGTTATTAATAATAATTATAATAAAAGTAAATTTCGAATATTTTAAAAAATTTAAATTTATCGTGCACACTAGGTCGTTATTAATTTCACACAACGTAACATACTTTAAATTTAGGTAATTGAGTACATTTTATGAAAGTTTTTTTGAAATAAAATTGGAATGTAACTTAAAAAAATTAGACGCTATTTTAGTACAATGTAACGATTTCTACATATATTATTATGTATACATGGGCGCCAACAGGCTTTTTTTTCCAAACATAAGCATGCTCATGCCAATGTCGAATGAGAACGTTTTGCAAAGAGTCGCGGTGATGGTAGTCTGGGAACAAAACTACACCGAAAAGTTAGTTTTTTAGGAGTTTAAAAGGAGTTCCTATCCCTTATTTAGAAATATTTTTCAACAAATAGTCAGCTGTTGAAATTGCTGAATGACAACACATACACAAAGTAAACTGAACATGTCTGCTTTACTGTGCACATCTATAGTTCTATCATAAATTTTGTGTGGGGTAAAAAAAAAGCTTGTTGAGGGGCATTGAAACTTTTAACCCAAGTGGGTTCTTTTTCCGACTCACCTGGGTGAAAAGTTCTTTTTTTGACTTGAATATTTTCATGTAATTTTTTTGCAACGTTGTCAGTTTAAAGACGCATAACTAAAAACTAACAATGAAAGAAAAGTTACCCTAAAGCAAAGATTTAATAAAATTAATAACCTTTAGAGGAGCCTTAGATACAAATTAATAACCTCTTGATTAACTTTAAATACAAATTAATAACCTCTAGTCGAACTAATAATCCTTACACTAAAGCAATCAGTTAATAAAATTAATAACCTAAAAACAAACTTCAAATACAAATTAATAGTCTCTATAAATAAATTGCTTTTTTGCCGTGCCATTGCCGTGAACGCACGTTTTTTTGGCTGCTCTTCGAGAATATTAATTAAAAAATGGAAATAACGATCAAAAATATCGAAAAAATTATTACAAACAAGTTTGAAGAACAAAAAAGATCTTTGCTTAAAGAAACAGAAAGGTTATTAAAAGACCAAGAAAAGAACTTTACACAAATAGTGAGTGGAAATATAAAAATAATTACTGATAGACTTGAAAAAATTGAAAATGAACTAAATGTAAACAAAGTAAATATGAAAAATATTGAAATAGACTTAAACGATGTGAAAGAAAGTCTCAACTTTCAAGAAGAAAAAATTAAAGAAGAATTAAAACAGATAAGGAAAAAATATGACCTTGAAATTAAAAATATAAACAAGAAAAATACTGACTTAGAAAACCGCTCTCGTCGAAACAACATTAGAGTCGATGGTCTGAAAGATTCACCAGGAGAAAGTTGGAGTGATTGAGAGAAATCTGTGAAAAAAATATTTACAAACAACCTTAAAATTTCAACTGAAATTATTGTGGAACGAGCACATCGAGTTGGGTCGTACAAAGAAGATAAAACACTTAGAACTATCGTAGTAAAACTTTTAAACTACCAAGATAAAATTAAAATTTTAAGTTCACTTAAAAACCTTAAAGGAAGTAGATATATATATATGAAGACTTTGCTAAAGAGACGATGGAAGAGAGGAAAAAACTTTGGCAAGAAGTTAAAAATCTTCGCAACCAAGGTAAATACGCAACAATTAAATTTAATAAAGTTTTTTGTCGTGAATTTAGAAAATAAGAAAATTTTTTGCGTATAATTTTTGCGTAAAGTTTTACGTAAGTTTAAGCGATCGAAACAAAGTTAATTCTTTTAACTAACGGCTAAACAAACAATAGATTACGAAACGCAACACTTTAATGTTTTCAAATCGGCTAATAACTTTTTACTTAATAACTCTTACGATCCAGATTTACATTTTTTTAATGAAAATAATTTTAACTCACGGTTTTTTGAATTAGGAACTTTTAAAAATGAATTAAAATCATTAAACAGTAACTTTACGGTGATACACATAAATATAAGAAGTATAATTAACAATATTGACAAACTAAAACATTTTCTTATAGAATGTAACTATTTGTTCAGTATGATTTGCTTAACAGAAACTTGGTGTTCTGATGAATCATCCAGAATAAATTCAAACCTTATAATTCCGAACTACAAACTAATATCTTATGAGCGAAGGTTAGCAGACTTTAACATCCCTCAGAATTAGGCCGTATTTTTCGGTTACCGGATTATTTTTTGTTTTATTTATTGTCGCAAAACTTTAGCGTACTCTACGTCCTTAAGTCTTAGGGATGTTAGATTTATTATTTATTTAATTAAAGTTACAAGTACTAATAACATTTTTTAAATAAAGCGTGTACCATCATATTATATTATATTTATTTTCTATTGAACTTAATATTTTTAACTCTATTTTAAACTGACTCATAGTTAATCCATTAACTCTATTTTAAATAGAGTTATTTAAATAGAGTTATTATCCTGTTGATTGGAATGTATTATCATTATCATAATTGCAGCAAAGAGATAATTTTTTTTACCTCTTTGCTGCAATTATGATAATGTGTACACTCTGATTATGTGAGTATAGCTGTGATGTGTTTGATTGCCAAGAGGAACACCTTTTGGCAAAAGATTACAATATGAATGAGAAAAAATATTTATACATGAAGCTTGGACGAGGGATATCTATGTCCATGTTTCTTAGGTCTTAAACAAATTGCTGGCACTTGAACTGCAGCAAAATATCAACAGGACTGGAAGTCATAGCAAACATAAGCTTTAACCTGGAAAAACTGCTCAAAAATGTTTAACTCAAATCTACTTTAATTAGATCTTAGTTTAATTCAGATCTACTCTGAACATTTTTTTATTAATAGGAGTCAGTCTAACTGTCTGCTCATATTCAGTGCTTGATTTAATAACGATAACAAAAATTTTGAATTCAAGGCGAAAACAATAAGTAACAAAAAAGTTCTATATACTTCCAAAATACTCAAAATATATATAGATGTTAACAATTTTTTTTACTTATTACACTAGTTACTTGTTTAATCTTCGCTTCTGACAAGGCTACAAGCAATCACAACTAGAGTTGAAAGTTACTGGAAGAGCCAAGATGAAGTTTATGAAGAAAAATAACAACTCACAGATGATTTGATTGACAGATTGCAAATTATATGAACCAGGAAAACAAAATGGAGGGAGAGAATTCCAAAGAACATATGTTCAAGTAAAAAAACTAGATAAATAAGAATTTTTGAAGCACTTAGGAACACTCACAGTTTAAGGATAAGACTTAGTTAAATGATGAGAAAGAATTTAAGTAGATTGCAGAAGGACGCTAGCTCTTTAGAGCAGCGCTTATTATAGTATATTTAATAAAAGAGAAAGAGAAGCAACATTACAACAATGTGATAATGGTTGGAGGCTGGCTGCAACCTTTACTTGTTTACTTATATTATAAGTTATTAATATGCAGACTTTTAAGAATTAAGGTCAAGTGGTTATTTTATTATATTTATTGTGTCAACTTTTTCCCGGATCAATGATGCGACAAAAAAAATTGAATCAAAAGTGGCTCCATTTTTTAACAAGGCAAGAAATCGCTATGGTGGTCAAATGTGGGAAGATATGTAAATGACTGATGTTTCAATCAATGAAGAGAAAAATAGTTAGAAAGGGATTGGTAAAAGAGGATGGTGAAAACGATTCTCAACAAAAAATCGGAAGATTACTTTAAATAAATATGAATGTCGTGTTTTAAATAAATATTTGTATGAATACTTTAAATATAAATTTTAATAAATAATAATATAAATTATTTAAATGATGTTTTTAAAATTCTATTAATAAAAAAATTTTCAAAAAGAGCCACGCTATACTACTCATCTTTTGATTAGTAGCGTGTGGTATATTTTTGTTGTCGCAATAGGACCATTCCTTAATGAACCCTTTTATTTGGTGCAGGCATTTTTATCAGGTTCCCTAAACTTTAGTTAGGGGCATATGGATTCTTTTTTATGCATAAAAGTGTTTGCTTTGCAACACAATAACTTCATTAAATGATTTTGATGCACCTTTGAGATTCCCAAAATAATTGAAATGTGCTGAAAAAATCTGTATTTTGAAGAAACTTAATGCTCAGCAATTTGTTTAAATATTCTTATCTTTTTTTAATATCTCCATATGCTTACAAGTGTTATGCTTATACAAAAAAAAAGCATGTATTTTCTACAAACAATATTCTTCTTATTGCAAACCTTTATATTACGTTGAATTTCCTGTAGATACTATATTTAGAAGTGCATTTAAACTTTTTTGGAACTAAAGTAGGCTATCCACGTCCACTAATTTGTGCAGTATAGTTTTTATTGCAAGCCAGAGGAGTATTTAGCAATTTCTCAGACAGAAAAGAAAATACATATAAAATATATATAATTTTTTTTTGTCTTACAAATTACTCAAAACACCTCTGATTTGCTTATACTAAACAAATTAGTGGACGCAGATAACCTACTTTAGTTCCAAAAATATTTATATGCACTTTAAAATCTGGTATATACAGAAAATTAAACGTAATATAAAGGTTTGCCATAAGAAGAATATTTATTCAAGGAAATACATGTTTTTTTTTTGCAATGTGAATTAAATCAATGTACCAGCATATCGATGATATCAATATGCTGGTATATTGATTTGATTCACATTACTAAGCTATAAGCATCCATCCAGTCTCACCGCAAAATAAATAGATTTAGTTAATTTGAAGTTTTAAATTACATGCTCGGTTTTGTCTTTTCATTTTTTTTAATTTTATTTATTTTTATTTTGTTTTTTTGCCCCCATAAAGCACCATTCACAGAGCACTGCGGAAAAGCATTTAACAGCAAGTTCACGCGAACCACGGATCCCTATATCTTAATTGCGGAAGATTTAAAGTTATATCGATTTAAAAGATATATCTTAACAGCACTTTATAGAAGGTGTTAAATCACAAAAAATAAATTTTTTTATGATAAAATTATGCAGTATTTAAAATGTCAGTCATTTTTATGTAAGAAAGAGAGAAAAGGTCACCAATAGAGACATTTTTAAATTGAAAAAAGTAGTTATTGGGCGGGTCCGGACGGCATCAAAACCTATATTGGATTAAAAGGAGAAGGGTTGAATTTTAGCCCTACGTATTTAGATTTTTATAATTACTTAATTCATCCATACTTCTAATTTTTTTTAATGAAAAAACTTTTTATTAATCTTTAAAATCGAGTTGTATTAAACTATTTAATTTTTTTAATGATTAAGGTGGTTCCCCGTGAAAAAAACACGATTTAAAAAAAAAAAATCAAATTTGTATATATATATATATAGATATATATATATACATATATATATATATATATATATATTTTTTTTTAAATGCCATTCTATACTCTTCCCAATGATATATTGTTTGATGGGTCCTTTGAAGTATATATATATATATGAAAAATTTGGGTTTTAGAATATGGGTACTTTAAAAATGTCCCTAACAACGCCTTAGCAACACATTTTGTCTTTATATATATTTGACAAATTGACCAAAATAAGTGGTCTTTTTTTTGTTTTTTTGTTTTTCTCTGATTCTAAAGCACTATATGTTCTGTAAATTACTTAAATGTGCACGGAATTAATTGATAAAACAGGAGAAAGTTAATGAAAATGAAGTTAGTGTTGTTTGCAGAGATGTATTTTGCCTGTTTAAAAATGCTATGTTTGTTATGCTTAATCAATGTATTTTTATTTTGTTTTCAATAAATATTGTTTCTAAATAATAATAATTTCAATAATAGTTTTAACTGAGTGTATTTTAAGTGCATCTATATAATGGGCAATCAAAAAATAGAAGATGTTCCTGATAACTTACGTAGTCGAAAAATCAAAAAAAGAAAGTTAGTAGATGAATCTCTAGATAAAGAAAGGAATGTAGATTCAGATAATTATAACTTGATTATAAATTTTACTTTACTAAAAGATTTTTTGAAGTCCCTTTTATGTTGTCCTGAATGTAATTCACAAAACGTTGAATTTATTGATGAACTTTCTTTTCGAATGGGCTATGCACACAAACTGAATTTAAATTGTCACGACTGCCCTAATAGCATTTGGTCTTTTACTTCACCAGAATGTGCACAATCTGAAAATATACAGGGTCGCCATAAATTCGAAATCAATGTTTAAGCAGTAATTGCATTTCGTGAAGTTGGAAAAGGCCATGAATCAATGACAAATGTTAGTAGATGCCTGAATATGTTTTCGTCACAGAAACAACTTACCATACTCTCAATAACTCATTGTGTAAAGCCTATTATGAAGCTGCTAGAACTAGTATGCAGGAAGCAGTATCTGATATAAAAGCCACCTCTAATGATAAAACTAAACCAACTAATTCTCGAGTTTCTGTTGATGGCACCTGGCAAAAACGTGGGTTTTCATTATTGAATGGAGTCGTAACAGCAATAAACCGTGGTAAATGCATTGACGCTCATATTATGTCAAAAAGTTGCAAAAAGTGTTCTGTTTAGGAAAAAAGAAAAAATAATCCTGACTATAATTATGATCAATGGAAAGCAGAACATTTTAAAAGCGATGAATCACTTAAAATCATCAAGAGAAAATAAAAATACTCTGTATGCAATGAAAAAAGCCTCGGGTGCTATTCTTTGGCATTGTACAAACTTTGAAAATTCTGAGTACCGCCATAGATTTTATCCTGTTGGCAAAGATAGCTGCTGTAAATACAAAGAAAACAGTGATTACAAACCTAGTATTAATCTAGATATATGGATTCATAACCTGCTTTTACCAGTATTTGTTTTGCTGTCTGATGAGGAACTAGTCCGAAAATGTCTCCATGGTGAAACACAAAATTCAAACGAATCTTTTAATAATATCATATGGAATAAATGTCCAAACAATGTTTACCTTGTGAGATCAGTGTTAGAAATAGGGACAAATTCAGCTGTATTAGACTTTAATGATGGTAGTTTTGGTGTGAGTTCTGTTTTTAAATATTTTGGAATTTCAAATGGTTACTGTTTTGACCAATTATCTGTTAATAGAGATAAAGAATGTATTGTTAAGTTCGCTAAAAAGACCAACGAAAAAAGAAAATTCAGAAGAAAAAAAATAAGGGCTGCTAAAAAGGGTTATATTGACCAAGAAAAAGCCAAGGAAAGTTATTTATTTGGTGGATTTTAAATTTGTATTATTTTTTTTTGTATTTAGTTTTTTAAATTGCATTTTTAGCGAAATATGATTTTTATGCCATTTTAAGTTTTTCAAACCTCATATTTTCACAAATATTAAACTTTATCACTTGAAATTTTCAGGAAACATTCTTCAAACATATACCTAGAAACTGCGCGGAAAGAAATCACTCATTCTTTATTTGATTTAATTTATTTTAATTTTATATCTAGATAGAGGGTTGCAAAAGAGTATTTTTTTACGTTGAACGCCATTATGAGTTTTTCAACTTTTATATAGATTTTTTTTCCCGCTCATTCCCTTTACATATATGTAATTTATCATTGTACCAAATTTAATATTATATACATTAGTTGTTTTAAAATTATTGTGTCCCAAGTTTCTCCTAAATTTGCTCAGAAAATAGCAAAAATATGCTGACTCAGCTTTAAAAAATGCCCATTTTGTTATAAAATTAAAATTTTTAAATTCGTATTTAATTCTTGTATTGAAAAACTGATATGAAAATAATTCGCTATTACTATAAAAAAAATTTTTTCTAGGGGAACCACCATAAGCCGCGGTTGACACGTGATTATAAGAATAAACAAAACTAGAAACGTAACCGAAAAATACGACCTAATTCTGAGGGATGTTAAAGTCTGCTAACCATGAGCGAAAAGCTCAAAAACGAGGAGGTGGAATTATAACATATATTCATAATGATCTGACTACTAAAATTAGAGACGATCTTTCGGTTTCTGATGCCGATGGTGAGGTCTTTACAATTGAAATAATAAACAAAAAATTTAAAAATATACTGGTGCCCACCTGTTACAGACCACCTGAAGATGATATAAAAAACTTTTCAAATCATCTAAAACAAATATTTCTTAAAAATAACAAAGAGCACAAAATATTATTCTGTATTGGAGATATAAATATAAACTGTCTAAAGTACGATGAAGATGCCGTTACCAAAACTTTTTTTGACGATATGTTTCAACACTACATCTTTCCTATAATAAACCAACCAACCCGGGTAGCATATTTTGAAACCCTATACAGGCTCAGAATAGACAGAAATATGAGCAATCTGATTCGCTGGTTTTGAAAGAGAGGCAAGTGCGTATTTGTTGAAAAATATATATAATATCTAGGCAGATTATTGAAATAAATTACATAGTTATGATTAACTAAGTTTATCAATACAAGTTTTGTATTAGGAAATTTATTTTACTTTAGTACTCTTCAGAGTATTTAAAAGGTATCAAAATCTAATTGTACAAGTGAATTTTCACTCGTAAAAATCTCAAAATTTCAATAAAGTTTACCTTGATGATGGAGGTTTTATCTGTTGTTAATTTAAAGAAATGAAAAAAAAATTTATGTGTTGAAGTAAATTCGAAAAGATTTATAGATGTATTTCTCGTAAAATATGTTCTTGGCCTTGAAGCATGCTCAAATACAAAATTTATATACAGATGTACGAGACTACTTGTGAAGTACTTTTGCCTATAAAGGTTATATGCTGTTTTACCAGACTACTGGTGAAGAACTTTATTTATAAATTGATTTATATGTTAATTATAAAGAGTTGAACATTAGAGTTTTTAAATAAAGAAAATTTTTACTGATTTCAAAACTAGCTTACATGTTCCATGTCAATATATGAGTTCTGAGGAGATTTTGTTTTCGTGTTTTGTTTCAACCATAGTTTTGAGGAGATAGATTTATTTTTTTATTACATAACTCTAATAAAACATCGTTTTAAACCATTCAACACTTTTTGAAAATTGAAAATTTAACTTGAATTTGCATGTGTACAATTTTGCAAGATTTCTAAATGTGTTTCTCGTCAAATGTAATGTCCATGTTCTATAAAACATGATTAATACAAAGTTTATATGCGTATGCAGTCCAGACTACTGGTAAAGTACTTAAATTATGCAAAGTTTAAATTTTAAGCTGAGATGGAGGTTGTTCTAAGCTCTTTACTGCTTCTTTATACCAACTTGTTAATTATAAATATTTAAACATTTAAATTTTTGGAAAAAGAAAATTTTTACAGATGTTTTATCAAACTAGCTTACATGTTCCATGTAAATCTACAAACTCTGAAGAATTTACTGTTTAACCTAAATTTTGAAAAGGCTGACAAGGTGTATGTTAATATTTTTATTCACTTAACTTTAATAAAACATCATTTTTAAACCTTCAAACACTTTGTGAAAAATTAAAAAAAGTTTAGTTGCGTATTTTAACTTATATAAAAGTAGGATAAAAATTGTATATTAATAATCTATTAGAAAATTTAACAAAAAAAGTGATATTTATTTGTTTTTCTACTGAACAGTTCTTTTGTACAGTTATATATAAGCGTTCATATTACAAGCTAGCAAAGAGTATTGAAGTTAAAAAACTTAACCAAATGAAGGTGAGTTATAGCAATTATTATAATGAAATAAACTTCATCAAAACAAGCTTTATCATTTGAAGAAGTAAGTTTTCAAAAAAAGTTTAATTATATTACTTCAAGATAAAACATGACACGTCTCTATTTTTATATTATTATACAATAGGTATTCACAGAAATTCAAAAAATGCACACTCGATTATATTGGTTATACCAAAGATTACATAATAAAACTATTCATACAATTTGGAAAAAAAAAGATAAATAGTTTTTTACTTTCATTTTTTTTTCCCTCAGGAGTATATAGTGTTAAATAAATTGATAGCATAATAAATGTAAAATTTATCAAACTTTGTTGCTTTATTTGATATTATTTACCATCAGTTGCTATCAAAGGTAAACATTTTTTACCTATTATAGAATACAATAACCAAGATATATATATATATATATATATATATATATATATATATATATATTTCTATTTTTTTTTTACACTTAGTTTTTCAAAAAGGTGTGGTAAGTAAAGAGTTATTCCTTTTTGCAAACAGTTTACTATATCAAAACACACTTGTGGACATCAGGTTATAAATTTTTTCTTATTGCTTATTATGCTAATCTTTTATTACATTACCAAAGACAATCTAAATCAGCTCTTGCTCACAATTGCTTTTATTTTGAGAGTGTTGTAAATTATCTAGTTAAATCAAAATTTTCAAACTTAAAATGTTTCAGTGATGTATACAATTTATATATGGGAATAATTAAGGGTAAAAATGTGAAAAGAAATTAGGTTCTTTTTAAAAATAGTTTTCTTGTTATATAATAGAATTAATGGGAACTTAATTTGAAAAAACTTATATCAAGTTAATAATATTCAAATTTTTTTTTTTTTTTTTTTTTTTTTTTTTTTTTGTTATTCACCTCCTCAAGGCCGATAAAGCCACTACAGATGAGGAGGTTACTTAATAGTGGTTATAACCCTCTCTCAACTCTATAACTCCGAAACACAAGCCTTGACCAACAAGGCCGCTGCGCGGAGAAACAAGTTGAGCGCGGTACTACCAGGGACGTGGTGGGGATCGAACTCGGAACCTCCCGCTTATTGATATTACTAGGTAATTGATATTACTAGGTAAATTTTAAAACTATTTCATTCTAAGGAATCACAGCATAGTCAAGTTTTACCATCTAGTTTATAGTTTGTTACAATGGTTGTTATTTTTAAATTAGAGTTAGAGATAAAAACCATTAGGAAAACAAACTAAATTTTTTAAACCTTTATTTTTAAGAAAATATTATGAAAATCACGGATGTTTTGAGTTGTGAAGTTTTGTAAAAATATAAGTACTATATTGTATAAAATCGGATAAAAAAATTATATTTTTTTTCTTATTATTATTAGGCAATTACTCAGTTTCACTTTCATTAATCAATACGTTTTTTTGACATTTGTTTTGATTTACACTTACGCGCAAAAGCCTCTCTTTCAAAATCAGCGAATCAGATTGCGCATACCTCTGCCTATTCTGAGCCTGTATAGGGTTTCAAAATATGCACCCGGGTAACATTTAATTCAATCACTGCAATAGACAACATATTGACCAATTCATTATATGATCCTTCATTAAAAGCAGGTGTAATCAAAACGGATATATCCGATCACTTTCCGATTTACTTTTCCTTTTTTCAAGATACAAAAATAATAACTCTAAAATCAAAGTCTATAAACAAAAAATTAATAATTTAACTATTCAACAGTTTAAAGACTCACTATCGGCAGTAAGGTGGGATAGGATTTACCAAGAATGTAACCTTGGGCATACCAACTCCGCTTATAATGAATTTATAGAAATATTCTTAAAGCACTATGATAATTACTTTCTAATTATAGAACAAGAATTAAAAATAAAATACTTACAATGTCCATGGATTACCAGAGGTATAAAAAAATCTTCAAAAAAAAACAAAAACTCTACATCAAATATTTAAAAAATAGAAATGAAAAAAATCTAAATACTTACAAAGAATACAAAAATCTATTTGAAAAAATAAAAAAAAGCTCGAAGAAAAATTACTATTCAAACCAAATAAAAAATGCAACTGGTGACATTGAAAAAACATGGAATACTATAAAAGAAATAATTGGAAACAAAAAAAGTAAAATCAAATAGTTTACCTGCTCAAATAATCATAGATAATATAGAGTACAGTGACAAAAATACGATTGCTGAAAAAATCAACGAATTTTTTGTTAACATTGGCCCTAATCTTACCTCAAAAATTAAGTCTCATAACATCTCATTCAAATTATACCTAAGTGATACCTAGAGCGAAATAAAATACAAAGATCTAAACTACCAAGAACTTAATGTTGCTCTAAATTCCTTAAAATTAAATAAAACCCCAGGTATCGATGATATCTGTAGTAGAGTAGTGGCAAATGTCTTTACAACGATAAATAAACCCATATTTGAAATTTTTAAGTCTTCGATTAAAACAGGAGTTGTACCAGACAAGCTTAAAATAGCTAAAGTAGTACCAATATTTAAAACAGGTGAAACATACTTAGTTAATAATTATAGACCTATCTCAGTACTCCCTACCTTTTCTAAGCTTCTCGAAAGAGTAATCTATAACAGATTGTATGAATATTTAATCCAAAATAAAATTCTAAATAAAAAGCAATTCGGTTTCCAAAAACAATATTCAACTGAACACGCAATTCTAGATCTAGCTAACAATATATGTGATTCTTTTAATAAAAAACAGTTTGTTCTAGGCATCTTTATTGACCTTTCAAAAGCGTTTGATACTGTAGATCATGATATCTTACTTAAAAAAATGGAAAGCTATGGGATAAAAAACATAACCCTTGACTGGTTCAAAATCTAAGTAACAGACAACAATGTGTTTTTTCAGATAATTATAAACACTCAAAACTACTAAGAGTTGAGTGCGGTGTCCCCCAAGGTTCCATTCTTGGACCTCTTCTGTTTCTTCTATATATTAACGACCTTACAAATGTCTCGGATAAACTTGATGTCATTATGTTTGCCGATGACACAAACTCATTTTATTCCTCGAACTCAATCAAAGATCTTTATGAATGTATGAACAAAGAGCTTAAAAGATTCAATATACGGTTGAAACTGAATAAATTATCACTAAATACAGAAAAACTAAAATACATACTGTTTCATTCCAAAAAACAAAAAATTAATATACCAACTATCCTTCCCTCGCTAAAAATAGATAAGGTAAACATTGAAAAAACAGGAACAACTAAATTTTTTGGGATCCTTATTGACGAAAATTTATCTTGGAAAACCCATATAAGTACAATAAACACCAAAATTTCAAAAAATATAAGGATACTCTACAAAGTTAAGCCTATGTTGTCCCAACATAATCTTAAATCCCTTTATTTTTCTTACATCCAAAGTTATCTTACGCACGCTAATATTACATGGGCAAGTACACACAAATCCAAATTGAGTACTATTTATATAAGTCAAAAACACGCATCAAAATTAGTTTATAATAAAGATAAACTCACCCACGCTGAACCCTTATTAAAAACCTTGAATGCTCTAAATGTTTACCAAATGAACATCTACCAAAAATTCATGCTTAAATACAAACTTGGACTAGTCCCATCGTATTTTTTAGATAATTTCTTTCAAGTTAACTCTAATAGATATATAACAAGAGCAACAGGCAACTTCATACTGCCTAAAAGAACAACAAGTTCCTCACGGTTTTCTATTTCCTACCGGGGTCCGTACCTATATAACAAAATAATATCAAAAAATATAGAACTTAAAGTATTAAATAATCCTGCCAACTTGAAAAATAAATTAAAACACCTCATACTTAACATCAACAATTATATTGACATGTATTAAACTTAGCAACAAAATTTATACTAAAATATTTATGTGTATCACTGACTGTATACTGTTTAACCACTTCTGATTATATATAAATATAAAATAGACTTTATTTAACCACTTAAAGAGGTACTCGATGATAAGTCTTCTTAGACTTCTACGAGTTTTCCTTTACAACAACATGTTTTTATGATAAGAAACACTATTAGTTTACGTTATACTTAGTTATATTTGTTAAACCACTTTTTATTATGATACGTGGTAATATTATGTTATATATAATTTTATTTTTTACGTTGCATTATATTATATTATGTAATTGTAACGTAACGATGTGTAAATATATTGAAGTTGTATAAAAAAAAAAATAATAAAATAAAATAAAGGGACTTTAAATACATATAAGTTTTATTTATCTGCAGAAGTAAGAAGAACTCATATTTTTTTAAATTAAATTATTAGTTTTGTTACGACTGTTAAATAATCCGACTGTCGACTAACATTTTCTAAATTTGACTAATACATTTTTGAAATCGACCTAAGGTCTATTTAGTCAAGTTATGGGAATAAATTTTTTTTTTCGAAATAAATTGTAATAGAAATAATAAAGTCATTTATATTTATCTATTTTTCAACATTACGTCATTTAAGAAATTACGAAGCAAAAAAAAAAAAAAAATAAAGAAGAGGCTTTATTTTTTTATTTATTTATTGCAGGGACAACAAGATAATTTATTCCCAGACCCCAATAATTTAGGGACCGCCTTAAATACTTGCTAAATATCAAAATGTTTATACAAAGATTTCAACCTATTTACTATAGACAACATCTAGATTTTGGAGCTTCACTATTTAATTTTGCCCAGGCCAGATTAGAACGGCCCTGTATAAAATTTTTAATGTTTGTGATTTTAAAATCACAAACATAGTTTAAACATTAAAAAAATTGATGTAATACATAACCGAAAGTTTAATTAGATATAAATACTGCTGTGCTTGTATTGCCATGTAAATATATACTATGAATTTTATATAACCAAAAGCGAGTGCACAAAAAACAGTAGTTTTAAATAGTTATAATAGTACATGTAGTTAAAAAATAGTTATAATAGTACATGCTATTCTTATCAAATGAACAAACAAAAGTTAAATATTGAAAAAATTAAATTGAATAAAAAGATGTAAAAATTTTAAGTTTCTTACTCGACTAAATCGATTGTTACGATATCCGTAGTCGATTAAATCGACAGTTCGATTTCGATTTCGAAGTCGTTAACAATACTTTGAGCAGCCGTGGCGCAGTGGTTAAAGTTCTGGTTTAGAACCCAAAACTCCCGGGTTCGATCCTGGTTCTAGCCCAATAAGTGACATTGATAAGAAAGGAGGCGTGAACTTCTAGTTAAATGCTCTCCTGCGGTGCGCCGTGATAAGACCGTAAGGACTTCTGGGAGCACCTAAAAATTTAAAAAAAAAAAAAAAAAAAAGCACTAATTACCATATTATTGACCGTATATCGGGAAACTACCTTGACCCAGCGCAAGTCAAAATAGGAAAAATTTTAAGGGAAGTATAAGCTTGTAACTTGTGTGTTGATTAAGGAAAGCTGAATTTGGACTTTTAACTAAGTGGCACATTCGGACATTTAATCGATATTAACCGACTTATCATGCATTTCAATTGGTAATATATTCATTATAAAAATATTAGTTATGTTTACAATATTATTTATTAAAGTTTCATAAACTAACGAACTTTAAAACAAAATTAAACAGCAAATTAAAACAACTTAAAACAAAACTTTAAACTTTAAAACAAAACTTTGAACTTTAAAACAAAATTAAACAACAAATTAAAACAAAAAAACCGACGAAAAACCGACGCAAAAACCGACGACGAACTTTTTTGTCAAAAGCTATGTATAATATATACATAACATTATAAACTTATTATTCTTAAAAAGTACATTTTTGAATAATCATTTTTTATAAACCAAAATTATTATTTTTTAAATTATTAACGTTATTAACGATATTATTATTTTTTAAATTATTATCGTTATTAACGATATTTCAAAATATGGTGAAAAACAAGAACGGTTCATGTCTAAAACGAAAATCTAAAATCTGAAAATGCAACAAAAATGAGAAAGTTTTGCTCTTTGCAACTAATAAAGTTATATAAAAAAATATAAACAATAGCACATTTCCAACTTTCAATGAAAAATTTCAAACACCAATTTTTTAAAGCAGTGTGATAACCGGCGTAAATATTCTCGCCTCCACTTTTCTTCCACAGCAGACGGCGGCTGCCTCCCAATTAAATTTTAGCGGTAAAATTTTCTTTCTTCCACCTCCAGTGGCTTCCGCCTTTCTATTGACGGCCGCAGTCAGAGTTTTTTTTTGGAGGCAAAATGTGTTGGAGGCCGACGCCAATAAAGAGGCGGAAGCCACGTGATGGCCGCCTCCAGAAGAAATTTTGCAGGCAAAACCATTTGGGGGCCGCCTCCAATAGCTTCTACCTTCTTAGCTGGTTGCGACAGCCAAATTGGAGGCGGAAATATTTGCCTCCCGCCGGCGGATGTAATGAAAAGTAATTGCACGTTTGTCTTTAAGTTAACGAGCATTGACTATTTAAAAAATTTTTTGAAAAATTTTTTTTTTAAATGAATCGTATGTTTACAATGAATCATATATTTACAGTTTTGTCAGAGCGGTTGTTTTTCTAGCACTATTGAATAAATTTTTAATTTTTAAACGTTTTTAACTTTTAATCGCTTAATGCTTTAAAACGTGGAAAAGTAGATCAGTCTATATTTATATCAGTCTATATTTCAAAGACTTCGCTCTCCACCGTGATATTTTAAAACGTTGCTATTAATCAGGATTCTTTTTTTAAAGTAAACGGAACCGAAAGAACCCTTTTAATCAATCGTTATTGCAATGTATTAGTGCTGAGCACAAAATCCGGATCAATCCATATCCGGATTACCGATCTGGATTGATCCGGATTGAAACAAAAGTAACAATCCGTTTAATCCGGATTAAAATACCAAATCCGGTTTATTCAAAAAAAAAAATACTTGAAAAAATTAAATATAAAATTTAAAAAGCTCAACACTAATATAAACATTAAGTGAAAATTTAAAGTATTTACATTGAGTTACAACCATATAAAAAAATCAAAATCAATTTTGTTGAAAACTGTTTTTGCGTAAAAATTCCCATTTTCCCCGATTTTTTTGAAAACTACTGAAATATGATATTAGATGTAGGTAAGTACTCTGCTTAGAAGTAAGTATCAGAACTTTTATTCAGTTGTAGGATACAACTTGGGAGTTGGGTTTGGGACCTCCTAATAATTTTGATTAAAAACCCATGTTATATATTATCTATATTACAAGATGGGACATACATATACTTTTTAAAAATAACTTGAAAAAATGAAAAAAATATATTAATTGATTAGAAAAATCAATAAAATAAACTTTAACACCTTTGACTTTTTATTTTAAAACCACATGAGGTTAGATTTGGCTATGAATTGCACACAAATACGCACATAACATCTCCTTTTTTATTAATAAAAATAGTAAATACCTACTTGCTACTTTCTAATTCCTATTTCCTACCTCATAGGTGGGTATCTAGTAATAAATTGTGAAAAACTCGAAAACCCTGGTGTATTTGCTATTAGGGGTCTTATATTGAGTCGATTGTCAATAGATCTGAGATCGTAATTCGAATTATTTAGGTTGATACTTGATAATAATGAAAAAATAGCTGATTATCTCAAAAACAATGAAGCCGGATTGGATTCGAAATCCGAATCAACGGATTGAATCCAAAATCCGAATCGACGGATTGGATCCGTGAATCCGGATAAAACGGTTTGATCCGAAGTTCGGATTAAATAATTGTATCCGTAATCCGGATTGGTCAAAATAATGCGCAGCACTACAAAGTATTTATTTTGGTTGCCGTAATTAAGGCCAAAAAAATCCCTATTGTTTCAGGATGCATTTGACCCGAATTTCCGGTAGACAACAAAAAAAAGTTACAAAAACGTTTGATCAAAAGGGTTCTCTCGGTTCCGTTTATATGTAAAAATGAATCCTTAATTATTCCAATAACGCCTTAATTACTCGTATAAACTTTATACGAATAATTAAAGCTGGTAATTCTACAGTTAAGCGGCCTAAAAAAATTTTATTTTTTCGCTTGTTGCACACTTGTCTGAGGAGGCTTTTATACATTAGGAATATTAAGTGAAATAATAAAAGGAAAAAGATTGCTGCCCCATGCCAAACCCTTAGTCGATGTAGCAACACTTCCTTGTAGCAACAGGCTATAAGATAGTCGATGTAGCAGCACTCCCTTGTAGCAGCAGGCTATAAGATAGTCGATATATGTACTGAAGCCAATAAATATTCTTTTTATTTATATTAAAAAGTCACTACTTTGAGCAAGTCTTCACACAAAGCGCAACGAGCGAAAAAATAAAATTATTTTAGGCCGCTTAACTGTAGAATTACCTTAAAGCTTTATAATAAAGCTTTAAGTATGCTTTATAATAAAGCTTTAAGTATTCGAATAAATTGAAGTTTTATCAAATATTAGTTTAAAGTAATTTTGAATACAAATTTTATTTTTGTTTGCAATTATGGATTTGTTGCTATCCAATGCCATTAAAGCCAAGCATTTGCCTCATATTACGACTTACAAAGTAAAACTTTGTAATAATCTCAAAAATTTAAAATCAAAGTTTCCTGTTGTAAACAAAGATCTTCTTTCTTTAAGAAATTCTGATATGGAAGCTTTTATTCCCATGCAAAAAGAAAATGAAGACTATATTGTTTTAAAGTATGAGTTTAAACGCGTTTTTTTTATGACAAATAACCTTTAGTTAAATATGTTTTTTTTTAGTTATATTTAGTTTATATATGTTATGACTTTACAGGTCAATAAAAAATGGTAACTGTCTTTACAATTCTGCTGGTTTATTAATAAATTCATCAGATAAAACACATGAAATTCTTCGACTATTACCTTCTGTTGAGTTGTTTGAGAAAGCAACCTTTTATTCAAGATACCCAATAATCTTAAACCAAGTGGAATCTAGAAGTTTTTCTTCACTCTCTAGTGTTTTCATGGCATGTGTTTCATTTGAGTCTTCTGATTTTTTTACAGAATTAAATGATATAAATATTTCTGAACTTATAAAAAAAGAAGCCTATAACAATTGCAGAAACAATAAATTTGCTTCTTTTCTTTGTTTAATTGCATTATCTACAGTGTTAAATAAACTAATTTGGTCTGTTTATTCTGAATTTGGACTTGAAAAATATAAAAAGTTATTTTTATATTTTTCAAGTCCAAATTCAGGATAAACTCAGGATAAAGAAATTTGTCAAAAGTGATTTAAAAAGAGGATCGTGTTCAGTTTTGCCAAGTGTTCTATCACATTCTTCTGTTACCACTAATGTTCTAAATATATCTTGTCAACCTCCTAAAAATCTATTTTCAAATAAAAAATCATTAGTTCAATCACATATAAAGTTTTTCATAAATAATGAAACTAAAACTATAGATGTAAATATTGATATTACTCCTAATCCAATCTTACTTAATTGTATTCCTTGTGCATCAGGTCAGTCTTCAAGCCTTCCTTTTTATGATGTTTCTACTTACTATTAGCGCGGTAGACATCTATCTGCTGGCAAAGATGATTCAATGTTATTAGATCTAGTTAATAAAATATTTATTCCTAACTTGCCTTTTGTTTTTCCTGTTTCTGGTGGGGAAAAAAACGATCATTTTTACATAAATGGCTGCTTGAATATTCCTGGTTAGCTTACTCATAGATTGAAGCAGAATTCCAAACAATACCACAATAATCAACTTTATTCAAAAACCTTTTAAAATATGGGGTAATGCAACTCATGCTTATATGGATCACAATAATAATTGTCGACTTCATCAAATGCCAATGCATTTGATGAAGACTTCATCAAATGCCAATGCATTTGATGAAGTCGACAATTATTATTGTGATCCATATGCTGAACATGCTGCAATCTAGATCTAATTCAAAAAAAAATCTGATTGAAGTTGACATCGACAATCTAAGAAAAAAACTTATTATAAGTAATCGAAATAAATTAATTCGAATTATAAAGACAATTAATTTTCTTGGCCGCAACGATATTGCTTTTTGAGGTCATTGTGATGACAGTAAGTATCATCCAAAGGTTGGAGAAATATGTAAAGACAACGTTGGTATAGGTAACTTTGTAGAGCTTTTAAATTTTCGTATTGAAGCAGGTGATAAAGTTCTTGAGCACCATATTCGTTCTGCTCCTAAAAATGCAACTTATATATCTAAAACCGCACAAAACGAACTTATTGAATGCTGTGGAAAAACAATTGAAGAAGTTCTAATTAAGAAAATTAAAAAGTCAGGTTATTTTTCTACCTTGTGTGATGGAGCCTCTGATTGTTCTAATGCTGAACAGCTATCTCTAGTTATAAGATACATTGACTGTGATAATGTTATTTGTGAAGACTTTCTACGGTTTATTAAATGTAAATCTAGTACAACTGGTCTTAGTCTTGCGAAAAACATAATTTCTGCAATTGATGATCTTGGTCTTGATACCCAAAAATGTAGAGGTCAATGATATGATGGTGCTGGGGCAATGTCTGGTAAATTAAAAGGTATTTCATCTAGAATTAAACTCATCAATTCAAAGGCTATTTTTGTTCACTGTGCTTACCATAAACTTAATTTAGTTTTTAGTAAATCATGCAATGTTCAGAGTGTTAGAAATGCTCTTGATCAAATCAAAGATATATCATATTTTTTTAACTTATCACCTAAACGTGCTAGCTGTCTCAATAAATTCATTCTTCCTGGTCAAGCAAAATTAATTGATACATGTCGAACTAGATGGGTTCAGAAACTTAAAGGTCTAAGGCTTCATTCTTTTTAAATCTTATGACAAATTTTTCTTTTATTGTAAGCTTAGTTTTAACAAAACAAATAATGGACTATTTTTATGCCATCACTGTTGTTCTCCAAACTAAAGCATTTGATATATCACAACAGTGTAATGAAATAAATTGTTTGAAAACTCAAATTTTAGATTAAAAAAAAAAATCTATCATGTCTATCATAAGGAATGGTACTTAATTGCTCTTGACCAAACTAAGACTCCTGATGTTTCAGAAGTTAAACCAAGGCTCTGAAAAGACAAGTTTATAGAGATAATTATCCCTCTGACACAGTTTCAGATTATTTCAAATATTCCATCACATCCCCTCTTCTAGATCATTTAATTAATGAATTAGAAGATAGATTTGATGAAGGTGAGATGATTGTTTACAAAGGTTTATCTGGTATTCCTGCAACTGAATTAGAAGATAGATTTGATGAAGGTGAGATGATTGTTTACAAAGATTTATCTGGTATTCCTGCAACTGTAGTAAAAAAAAATAAAGAAAAATGTTTTTGGAAGTAAGATTTTATGGAATTTTTGCATTTTTATATATCGGATATGCCTCACCCTACATCAATTCATGCTGAGCTAGATTTGTGGGAAACATTTTGGAACAATCAATCTGTGGTCCCATCCTATTCTATTGATATGAGGGGTTTTCCAAACATTATGGAAGGTTTTTTAATAATGGGAACAATTCCAATTACTACATGTGAATGCGAGAGGAGCATTTCTATTATACGCAGACTGAAAACTTATATGCGAAGCCGCATGACAGAGTCAAGATTTAATTCTTTAGCTCTGATGTCTATTCATCAAGAAATAATTCCTGATGTAGAAAGAGTTTTAAATGTTTTTTCTGTTTTAGGGGAACGATGCTTAGAGTTGGTCTTTACCTAATATTAATTTATTAATTTCTTTTTTGTTTATTGACTATATTCGTGTATTTTATTTTATTTTATATTTAAGTTTATCTTATATTTAGTGAAAATTAGAAAAACCAACATAAAAAATTAAAAAAAAACAACCTATTAAAAAAAGTTTGGCCTAACTGGCTATCAAGAAAAAGAAAGAATCCAGAAATGGAAGACTAACCTAAGGCAACAATATTAATACTTTACATAAACTGCCTATCAAGAAAAGGAAAGAATCCAGAAATGGATGGCTAACCTTAGGCCACATGACAGTTTACAGATGGAGTGCAAAGTCCTATGGCTTACCTTCTCGTTGGTGCACTTCGTTAAATAGGTTAGACAAGTAAAAAATGTCTAATTTATGAACAGATTAGCCAAGGCAACATTTTTATTAGTTTTGTTTTATATGGGTAATTGAGAACAATGCTAAGTAATGACGAACTGCCAAAATACAGTCGACGATATTTTTTTGCAACCTTCCCTCCCTCCCCCTCGATAGCCCGGGGGAGGGGTTTACAAAAAAATATCGCCGGCTATATTTTGGCAACTCGAAAAAAAACAGGCAACACCCACAAAAAATCCTGCATCCGCCCCTGAAGTATATATATTTAAAGTTTATAAATTTTATTTTTTTTGTTGTAATTTGGCAAAACTATTGGCGTAATAAAGCGTGGTCGCAAATTTCTATTAAACATTAGCAGATATTCTTTGAATATTTTTTACAATATCCAATTATTAAAAATAAGTATTTAGCGTTATGGCAAATGATAAAAAAGATAAAAATTTAACATGTCGACTTGTTCTAAAAAACTTCGACCAAAATCAGTCAATCAAATTACTTATTTAAATTTTTTTTTTTTTTTGTCAAAAAGATTCATTCACCAATGGCATAGGAGTAAAATTTCAGGCTTTCAACTTTTGTTTTGAATAATAAAACTACTAATTTATTCTACTTAATTTATTATTTAAAAAAAAAATTAGAATTTTTTTAAATACTCAAAACTTTTGCAAATAATCAAATAAAACTTGATGTCAAAGATTTATTATTTGTTTCTAGTTAATATTTAATTGCTTTAAAGCAAGCGAGCAATTATTTTTCATTACATCCGCCGGCGGGAGGCAAAAATCTCCGCTTCCAGTTTGGCGGCCGCACACAGTTGGGAGGCAGAAGCTATTGGAGGTGGCCTCCAAATGAATCTGCCTCTACAATTTTTTCTGGAGGCGGCCACCAATGGCTTTTGCCTCTCTAATGGCGTCAGCCTCCAAAACATTTTGCCTCCAAAAAATAACTCTGGCTGCGGCCCCCAATAGAAGGGCAGAAGCCACTGGAGGCGAAAGAAAAAACATTTTGCTGCTAAAAATTGAAAGGGAGGCCGCCGCTAATAGCTTCCGCCTCCCCAAAAAGTCGGCCTTTCGGCAGAAAGTTACTTTGCCGCCGGGCGGCGTTGTCAACTTTGTTTTAAAGGAAAAAGACAATTAAAGTGAAGAATATTATGCTTAATATTCTCCTGTTTTTGCCTTAATGAAATCTTGAAAGCGACAAATAATAAGTGATAAATAAATAAGATTTTGCTTAAATAAATAAGAAGTGCTTAAAAAAGACTTTTCGGATATTGATTCTGTAACACACCTCTTTTTATAATATATCATATAATTTATAATTGTTATTTTTTTTTAATTGATAAAATTTAATAACTTTCAAATTTAACTGAAAGTTAAATGAAATTTTGCAATTATTACCAAATTCAACTGAAAAACCGAATTTCTATTTTAAATTAAAAGTCGCAAGCCGAATAAATATTTGCCGTTCCTTAGAGTTGAAACTGGTTTAAAATTGTTGCAAAGCCTAACTTTTAAAAAATTCTAATGAGTGTTAACTTTATAGGATTGAAATATATTTATTTGTAAATTTATTCACTTATAAATAACTAATATTTACAAATTTATTGAAATCCAAAGTAATAAAAATAATTCGCATTATAGAATTTCTTTTAAAATGCAAATCTTAATTAAAGAGCTTTTTTTAAAAGGAAATTTTGCTCGAATATGACAAAAACAAAGACGTCAGAAATTTTTATAGTATTATGTTTCAAAATGGATTTATTCCAACTTTAAATAAATCTACTCGAATAAGAAAAAATAGTGCCTCTTTAATTGATCAAATTATAATTAACAATTTTAAAAACATCAAAATTAAAACTAGAATATTCATAACAGAAATATCTGAACACTTTCTGGTTTTTATAGCAGCACAAAAATCGGTAAATCAAGTTTCTGAAAAATTAAAAACGAGTAATTATGGAAGCTTCTCTTGTTACATTTATTAGCCTTATTTATTAGCCTTGCATCGACAACAAACTGGAAATTTGTTTTGATAACTAAAAATGTCAATGAAGCTTATGATTAATTTCATCATATATTTCATCATATATTTCAATGTCAATACAATAAAGCATTCCCAATAACAACTAAAATTAATAAAAAATGTTAAAAAATCTTTGGATAACACCAGGAATCATAAAATCTTCCAAAAAAAAAGCAACGATTGTATGAAAAGTTTATAAAAAAGAACTTTTGAAAATGAAACAAAATATAAAAACTATAATCGTCTTTTTGTGACGATTGTAAAAGCTCAAAAAAGTTTTACTATTGCAGCCAATTACTAAAAATGATCTACAAAAAACTTGGAACACAATTAAAGAGGTTATAGGTAGAAAAGATATGAATTTGAGTTGTTTAACAAAAAAGCTAATTATAAATGACTGTGAAATTATTAACGACGCAATAATTACAAATTTGTTTAACCACGCATTTGTTAGCACAGGTCCAAGTTTAGCATCAAAAAAAAAAAAAAGAAAACTTGTTTCAATCATATTTAAATTCTAATAATAATACAATGGACCGTAATATGCTAACAGAAATATAATTGGTTAATTCCGTGTACATACTTAAATCAAATATAAGTAATGGAGTTGATAATGTAAACAGTAATCCGGTAATTAAATCAATACCTTATTTAAAAATCCCGCTTTTGCATACAATTACACTCAAAAGAGGCACTTTACTGATCAGGCAATTGTTCATCTTGTTCAAGATATCATTAAACTATTTGATAAAAATGAATATAAATTAGGTGTATTTATTGATTTCAGTTAAGCTTTTAACACCGTCGATCTTTATATTTTATTAACAAAATTAGAAAACTATAGTATTAAACATATAAATATTGCGTGGTTTAAAAGCTTTTTGTCAAATAGAAAACAATGCATTTCTTATAATGAAGGTAAAACGATCAATGTGAACATAACATGTGGGGTTCCTCAGGGATTTATAATGGGATCACTCATTTATATTAATGATGTAAACAAAGCTTGTACGGAACTAGATACAATTTTATTTGCAGATGACACAAATCTATATTATGCGCATTGGCATTTTAGATAATTCCAGCCTGACTTACAATACTTTTCAAAAAAATTGTCTTTGATTTAAAAGATGTTAATTTTTCAAAAATTAACATAAATTGTAAATTAAAAAATATATTAGAAATGTCACTTTTTAGCTGACCGGACCCATATAATACGGGTCTTTGTAAGTCGATTCCATACCAACCTTTTCTACAACTTTTCCTTATGTACATATGAATATATATATATATATATATATATATATATATATATATATATATATATATATATATATATATATATATATATATATATATATATATATATATATATATATATATACAGTACTGGCCAAATTACTACAATAATTGACAAAAAGCTTGTTTTTTACACTTAAAACTGGTTTTTATTCCTCATGTTCAACATAAATGCCCAAATTTAGCAAACATACATCTTCTGTGTACAATTTACTCAGTGTACATATATTTTAAGTATTTGGTTGCACCACTCTTGGCTTTTATAAGCGCTGCAATTCTATTTGGCATACTTGCATCGTATTTGGAATGTAGCTGTGTAATATTCGGGTTGTGAAACCATGCATGATTAATGCGTTTGCTTAGGTCACGTTTGTTAGTGGTGGTGACCTCGTTTACACTGTATTTCAGATTGTGTCATGTTCTGCAATTGGGATCATATCAGGACTACTTACTAGCCAGGGCATCGTCTCCATACCGACGTCCAGGTCCTTTGAAAGATTTGGATATCTTTCAAAGGACCTGGACGTCGGTATGGAGACGATGTCCTGGCTGGAAGGTAGTGACTTTAGTCGGATGTTTGACCTTCTGTACCAGACACTGTATAAGAAATTCTTCTCCTGGTCTTCTTCTTACATAGCGGGAATTATTGGCCAATATTTATAGTTTGGCCGTGGCGCAGTGGTTAGAGCACTTGCTTTATAAGCAGGAGATTCAGGTTCGAAACGAGCTCTGGACAAATTTTCGCGTCACGGTAAGGAAGAAGGCGTGAATGAAATGCACTTCCACAGTGCTCTGTGACGAAACCGTTAGGACTTCTTGGAGCATCTAAGAAAAAAGAAAAAAAATTTTCCAGTGCTGATTCATCAGAAAAACATACCTTAAACACACACATGCACATATACAGTCGATTACACAAATTACTGTTGTAGGATTAGAGTTATTTCAATTAATCTTATTCTAGTAATTTAAGTTAAGCTTAGTTTAATTTGTTTGTCACTAATCAAACTTAAAAATTATTTTTCCGGACAGTATGGAAATAATTAAACATTTAGACAACTCGCCATTTTCCAGTCCTCCAATGTCTGCGTGGTAAATTGTTTGGCCCATAATAATCTTTTTTTCATCATTGCAGTGGTCATTTTTGGTTTCTTTCTTGGTCAATATGCCCTCAAACCAGCTTCAACTAATCTTCTTTGCACAGTCCTGCTACTCATCTGAACACCTAAAGTGTTCATTTCAATCATCAATCTTCGTGATGTTATCACGGTTAGATTAGAGAGTCTCATCAAAGCTCAATCATCTTGTTACGAAGATATTCGCTTTCTTCTGCATTTTCCTTTACGTTTTTACCAGCTGAGCCATGCTGCAAGTTCAATTTTATACTTGACACGATTCTCTGAGTCACCCCACATTTTAAAGCTATCTGACATTGATCAAGCTCTGTATTCTTCAAGAGAACCTTAATCTGGCCCCTATTACGGGGAGCCAAGTCACTTTTTTTTCCATTGCTACTAAAGTAAATAAATAAAACAATTAAACAATGAAGACAATGTTAATTTTGCACATGCAGTTGGTGGTCTGGTTTCAGGACCTCAAATCGAGTCATTTTTGATTGGCTGACTGCTTGCAAAATAATCCCTGACTTATAGCAAATAATTGAAAAAAATGAATATTGATACCTAAGAACATGACTAACGTATTTTTTAAATTTTCAAAGTAAAAAATCTAATATGCAGGCACTAAAATCCCACAGGCATGTCCCAGGAATAATATAAAGTATAATACTTATTTGATATAATGCATTGTAATGACAAAAAGTACAAGTAAAGTCTAATTTTGATATTTTTCTCAATTATCGTCATAAAATGACCAGTACTGTATATATATATATATATATATATATATATATATATATATATATATATATATATATATATATATATATATATATATATATATATATATATATATATATATATATATATATATATATATATATATATATACATATATATATTAGGGTGGGTCGAATTTTTTTTTTATGAAACATGGAAATAAAGTTGCATTTTGTTGTCTAATTAATGATATTTAAAGGAAATGTAATAAAAGTTTGATTTAGTTTTGCCAACTTTAATTTAAATTTTACGCCAGGTCAAAAGGATGCTATTTTACAACAGTTGTATAATTGTAGGATAAAAACATTAAGATTTAGATTTTTTGATGATTCTTATTAATAATATTATATTAATAGTATACAGAACTTTACAAAAGTTTAGAGCACCCTACGAAATATAAGACTAAAAGCTGTTAGTGTTGTCGTTTTTTTTTTTAACATCCAATTAACATGACCCTACGCTTCATTATAAGATATATACTTGTATATATTACGTTTAAATTACATTGTTTTGCAGAAGAGAAAAAAAAGAGGAAGTAAAATATGCAATTTACCGATAATTTATGCAGATAAGAAATTGATAAAGAAATTGATCCGAATGACACAAATTGCAGTGATAATGAACAGTCAAAGTCAGATGAAGAATATTTGTCAATTGAGTTGTCAGATGATAAAGTGATGTCAAGTTATGAAGTGATGTCAAGTGATAATGAGATGTCAAGTGATGACATCTCATTATCATTTGAAAAAGAAGAACATTATGTGATAGTGTCATTTCCGCAAAATAAATATGTCAATCATGTCACGCCACAAAGTAGTAAAGCTGTCAATATTGCACAAGAGATATTACTGAGCATTAATAACATTCAAATCATCAGACTCTTTAGCAGCAGTTGCTTGCGATGGTCCTGTGAATAACACAGGTCAACACAATGGAGTAATCAGAAAATTAGAAAAAACTCTTGGGAGAACATTGCAATGGTTGGTCTGCTTGTTACATGCAAATGAACTACCTTTTAGAAAATATTTATCCGTTCTGGATGGTGGACATTCAACAGGTCCAGCTACTTCAAAAGGTAAAATAGACATTGCACTAGATTTTGATCCAAAAGATTTAGTTATTGTGAACTTAAAACATATACCTGGTAAAGTTGAGGATGTAACTGTTGATGTTAAAAAAGCTCTGATCAGATATACCTTCTAAAAGCTTGCGTAGCTGTTCAGCAGGAATACACTGCTTGTCATCAAATATTGTTCCTACAGACTGCTATGCCAGGAAATCTAAACCATGCAAAGTGGCTAACAAAGGCCAATCGTATTTTACGTTTGCATATGTTTAAGGAAAATCCTTCAAAACCATTGCATAGAATAATAATATTTATCGTAAATGTTTATGCGCCATTGTGGTTCAACATAAAGCGTCATTCTTCCTGCTATGACGGAAGAAATTTCTTATATCTTATAAAGCAGTGCTATAAATTAGGGAAAGAAGACTGGAAAATTCTTGAACCAGTGTTGCAAAATAACTGTTATTTTGCTCATCCTGAGAACATTCTTTTTGAATGAGTCACAGATGAAAATGTATCAATTCGTCAGTTTTCGTGTGACAAAATAATTGACACAGTTTCACAGCCCCAACTTAACATTTACATCATAATGACCCACCCTAATATATATATATATATATATATATATATATATATATATATATATATATATATATATATATATATTATATATATATATATATATATATATATATATAATATATATATATATATATATATATATATATATATATATATATATATATATATATATATATATATATATATATATATACTCCTAGGCGCTTACGGGGACATGTTTTTTTGTTCCCTTTTTTGTTTTTTTTTCCTTTTTCTATACTAATTTTATCATAAATATAATTATTTTTTATGTTTAAAATTATGTTTAAATTTATTTTTTTTATCATAAAATTATGTTTTTTATATCTATTTTTTATTATTTTTATTTATTTATTATATATTATATTTCATTTTTATTTTCATCTGTTTACAAAAACGATTAATTACAGTAATATAACCTTATTTAAACCTTGCCGTATCCCTAACCCTAAGCCTGACCTTGATGCTGACCCAAACCAAGCCCTTAGTCGATGTAGCAGCACTCCGCTGCGAGTCAGGCTATTTGATAGTCGATTAATATACTTTTCGTTTTTTATAAAAGTTGCTTACGGGGACATTTATTTTATAAAAAAAACGATGCTTATGGAGACAAAAAATTAACGGGTACACTAAAATGTCCCCGATAATGCTAATGTCCCCGTAAGTGTTCGTTTTTTGTAAAATCTGTCTCCGTTAGTGGTACTATAGGTGTGTATATATATACATATAAATATATATATATATATATATATATATATATATATATATATATATATATATATATATATATATATATATATATATATATATATAAATATATATATATATATATATATATATATATATATATATATATATATATATATATATATTAGGGTGGGTCATTATGATGTAAATGTTAAGTTGGGGCTGTGAAACTGTGTCAATTATTTTGTCACACGAAAACTGACGAATTGATACATTTTCATCTGTGACTCATTCAAAAAGAATGTTCTCAGGATGAGCAAAATAACAGTTATTTTGCAACACTGGTTCAAGAATTTTCCAGTCTTCTTTCCCTAATTTATAGCACTGCTTTATAAGATATAAGAAATTTCTCCCGTCATAGCAGGAAGAATGACGCTTTATGTTGAACCACAATGGCGCATAAACATTTACGATAAATATTATTATTCTATGCAATGGTTTTGAAGGATTTTCCTTAAACATATGCAAACGTAAAATACGATTGGCCTTTGTTAGCCACTTTGCATGGTTTAGATTTCCTGGCATAGCAGTCTGTAGGAACAATATTTGATGACAAGCAGTGTATTCCTGCTGAACAGCTACGCAAGCTTTTAGAAGGTATATCTGATCAGAGCTTTTTTAACATCAACAGTTACATCCTCAACTTTACCAGGTATATGTTTTAAGTTCACAATAACTAAATCTTTTGGATCAAAATCTAGTGCAATGTCTATTTTACCTTTTGAAGTAGCTGGACCTGTTGAATGTCCACCATCCAGAACGGATAAATATTTTCTAAAAGGTAGTTCATTTGCATGTAACAAGCAGACCAACCATTGCAATGTTCTCCCAAGAGTTTTTTCTAATTTTCTGATTACTCCATTGTGTTGACCTGTGTTATTCACAGGACCATCGCAAGCAACTGCTGCTAAAGAGTCTGATGATTTGAATGTTATTAATGCTCAGTAATATCTCTTGTGCAATATTGACAGCTTTACTACTTTGTGGCGTGACATGATTGACATATTTATTTTGCGGAAATGACACTATCACATAATGTTCTTCTTTTTCAAATGATAATGAGATGTCATCACTTGACATCTCATTATCACTTGACATCACTTCATAACTTGACATCACTTTATCATCTGACAACTCAATTGACAAATATTCTTCATCTGACTTTGACTGTTCATTATCACTGCAATTTGTGTCATTCGGATCAATTTCTTTATCAATTTCTTATCTGCATAAATTATCGGTAAATTGCATATTTTACTTCCTCTTTTTTTTCTCTTCTGCAAAACAATGTAATTTAAACGTAATATATACAAGTATATATCTTATAATGAAGCGTAGGGTCATGTTAATTGGATGTTAAAAAAAAAAACGACAACACTAACAGCTTTTAGTCTTATATTTCGTAGGGTGCTCTAAACTTTTGTAAAGTTCTGTATACTATTAATATAATATTATTAATAAGAATCATCAAAAAATCTAAATCTTAATGTTTTTATCCTACAATTATACAACTGTTGTAAAATAGCATCCTTTTGACCTGGCGTAAAATTTAAATTAAAGTTGGCAAAACTAAATCAAACTTTTATTACATTTCCTTTAAATATCATTAATTAGACAACAAAATGCAACTTTATTTCCATGTTTCATAAAAAAAAAATTCGACCCACCCTAATATATATATGTATATATATATATATATATATATATATTATATATATATATATATATATATATATATATATTATATATATATATATATATATATATATATATATATACAGTACTGGTCATTTTATGACGATAATTGAGAAAAATATCAAAATTAGACTTTACTTGTACTTTTTGTCATTACAATGCATTATATCAAATAAGTATTATACTTTATATTATTCCTGGGACATTGGTTTAAACCAAGTGTGTTGCAGGATTCAAACACTTTATTGTAAAGAATCTTTTATTCTGTATTGCCTGTAATTGATTGATTATGAGTGAATAGGTTGTTTGATTTTTCAACTGATAAAAAGATTTATTTTGTTCCTAAGCAGGATAGTTAAAATATCCTCTATTTTAAAAAATGGATGTAGGTAATTTTTACTTCGAGATACAGAAAAATGATTTTAGGACTGCTCTTAATAGTTTGCTTTTCTTTAACATAACTTCGATAGCTGAGTGCACTGTCAATGGTATCGTTTTGTGAGGGTTAAATCCGCCCCTCAATGCAAAACATTTTTAATTTTTTCAATCTGTATCAATGTATTCAATGGTATATATCTATTTATACAGTGCTGGCCAAAAAGATCCAACCACGCATTGTTTATCTATGTATACAGTATGTACATTGTAGTGTAGGCGCTTTCCTCGGAATTTAACCATCACGCTTTGCATGCGTGATTGGTTAGTTATCAGCCAAACAAAACAGTTGTACCATTGTTATATATACCATCGCATGTGTGGCTGTGAACTATTATTTTCATTTGACTATGGCGACAACATCGCCTGGAAAACGTGCTAAAATACAACTTTTGATGGAAGACGAGAAGTGTGAACGTGCGATTTAGACGTCGTCGAATGGAGCTCTCGCACCATTCGGCGTCGTCTTGTGGACGATTTCAGTCTTCGATTCTATCGCGCTGCATCAAAACCACGACTCTCAAAATCATCTCAAAAAAATATTCGTGACCGCCTCAAATTTTGTAAAGTTGGACCGTGGCAATATGGCAATCTGACATGTTCTCAGACGAATTGCAGGTGAAACAATTTGCTACGCATAAAGTGAATGTTCGATGGCCACCAAACACACGCTGCAATGCCCGTTATGTTGCTCAACGGTAAAACATTGCCCAGTAATTATGATTTGGGGAGCAATTACTGCCAGAGGTTGAGCGGGAATCCATCTCATGCCGCCAGGTGAAACTATCAAAGCTGTTAATTATTTGCAAATAATAAAGGAAAATGTTCCTATTTGGCTCAGAACTCGCAACTGTGACATCTTTATGCATGACGGTGCTCCATGTCATCAGGCAAAGATCGTCTAGACATAGTTTCAAGAGAATTCCATCAATATTCTTGCTCCGTGGCCTGACTCGTCACCGGATTTAAACCCGATTGAAAATTGCTGGGAAAAATTGAAACCAGATGTGGCAAAAGCAGACTCGACGTCGGCGACAACTTTGAAGGAGACTATACTGGAGGCGTGGTTCCAAAAATTAACGCCTGATTACTGTGACTCTCTTGTTGCCTCTATGCCTCGAAGAATAGAAGCTGTCCTCAAAGCCGAAGGAAGACATTCGAGGTACTAGAAACTCTTTTCTGATGTGAATTACTTGTTGGTTTCTTCGAAAGTTTGTCATTGACTTATGTGAATGTTGTTTGTTGCGTTTAATTCAATCATATTATCATTAAATTGAAGTGGTATTACGTTTCAGTCTAAAAACTTTAGGTCGGATCTTTTTGGCCAGCATTGTAGAAAAAAAAAAAAATAGCAAAAACGACTTTTAACTGTTAAAATAAAGTTTTTAAGTTTTTGCTTGCTTCGAGATTTTTTTTTTTTTTTTTGTCTCCACAACTCCTTCTCGACAGCGGCACCTTCTCCACATCAGCATCTTTTTTTTTCGATTGTTATAGTATAATAATAATATACGCTGTAAAAATTACTGAAATCAATCTTTAAGCACAATAACAGAAGATGTTGTGCTATAACAGCCATAAATTTTTTTAAAATAGAAATGTTTGCTTTTTAATGCATATAATTTTTATTTAGTGTTATTTAATAACTAATTTTTATAATAACTTGATTTATCAAGTTTATTTTTGAATAGATCGATTGTTATTGATTCTATAATGTATGACGGTAAACCATTCCAAGCTTCGACAACTCTACATGAAAAAAAATTAAATCTAGCATTACTCTTACAGTACTCCGTCGTTTATCTTTGGCTATGACCACAAAAATTGTATTGTTTTAATTGAGCTTTACATATTGAGTCGTTTATCTAATTAATCTCCTCGTGAACGACGCTCTTTTAGTGTTGTTAATTTCATTAACTGCAATCATCTTTTATAATTATCTGTAATTTTCTTTTATAACTGTAATCTTCTTTTATGACGGTAATCTTCTTTTATGACTGTAATCTTCTTTCATATGGCATCTTTTTAAAAGCTGGTACTAGTTTTGTAGTTCTTTTTGTACTTTTTCTAACTTTAAAATGTCTTGTTTCAAATAAGGACACTATGCTTGAATAGCAAACTCAATAGTTTGTCTTACAAAAGTTGTATATAATTTTTTTACCATATTTGAATCAAAATATTGAAAAGTTTGTTTAATAAGAGGGAGTATTTGATTTGATGTTCCTATAGCTTTATCAATATGACCCATTTTAAATTAGATTGCATCATTACTCCTAAATCTCGTTCTACTTTTGATGTTGCTAAGATATTTCTAAGATAATTATCAGCATATAGTTTAATATGATTTTTTACTGTGTCTGGTTGATTGTTAATAAAGATCAAAAATAGAAGAGGCCCAAGGACAGAACTCTGTGTATATAATATTTTACATATGTTAGGTATATAAAATCTATAAAACTTCAAAGGTGTTTTATTTTGTATTTTAAAAAATCAAAAAAGAATTAAAAAAAAAAGTGGTAGGATTTGTAGTACTAGGTTAAGTTAGTGGTAGGATTTGAACCACGGCGCTTTGGATCTGAAACATTGGTAGGTAGAATTTTTTGGGCACTTCGGTGTATTGTGTGGCAAATGTTTCAACAGTATTTAACAAACAAAAGACTTTGAGGCTGTCCAGCCATTGTCGAAACTACCGAAATAAATACTGAAGTCCTCGAAACTTCTTGAAGAACTTGATTTAGAAGATCATTAACTGACTTTAGTGAAGGCACTCAAAAAGTGAACTCAATCATTTAAAGTCATTGTCTTGACTTCTTTCTGGTTCAAGGCTCTCCAATGTGTCAACGGTGTCTGCCTCCTTTTTCAATCAGAAAGCATTTCTTTGGATGACGAGACAAAATTTTCAATGAACCTTATTGATGATCTTGACCAGCTACACTTCATTTGGGTTTCAAAATGATTTTTTTAGGAAGAGGACAAGGAAATAAAAAAGCACTTTACGGCGAGTGGATGAAGACAGCCCACTTCCACGAAGACGAATCAAAGGGTTTTGAGGTGAACGTATTTAATGTTGTTCTTCACACACTGCTCTAGAAGATAAGATACAGAATGGATACTGCTCAAAAGACGACGGATATGTTTTCGCTCATATGTTGTTCTCCTTCTCCTTCTAGTGATGTAAAAAATCTTGATCAGCAAGAAAAATGCAAAGTTCAAGCAAATTTCTACGTAAATGATGCAAAAGAAGAGGAGTTGATTAAAGAAATACGTCATCTAGATGTTCTAAAGCGATCAAATATTTTTGGGTAAATAGAACCTCTTTTTTCTATCAAGTTGCTCAACAGAATCTACCAGAAAGGTCTTCAGTCAATATTAACTTCGATCAGCATTTTGCTTCGCATTCTTATAAAATCTCGATTTCAATGGCTGAAGGAGAGCGCTCTTTCAGTAAGCTGGCTCTCATCAAATCCAAATTACGATCAACAATCACTGAATAACACCTTACTAACCTTATGGATATTTTAATTGAAAACAACCTTGCCAAGACTTTATCGGAAGAAAATGTCATCTCTAGTTTCGAAAAGAAGAAAGCCCGCAAAGTGAAATTAGTATGATCTGACCAGCCATCATAACTTACATTTTATTGATGAGATATATAATTCAACTCATTTTAATTTGTATTTGTATTTTTGTTTTATCATATATAACCTAGTTCAAATATAGAGTGTTTATGTGCGGTGATAGTTAATACAAGAATAATTATTGTTTTCATTAAATTGTAGTGTGATAGTAGACATACGAATGATAAACAGTGAAATTCATGCTTAATTCAATAAACTCAGGAATCCATAGTTCGGGGCACCAAACAAAAATTGACCCTGGTCACCACAAAGTCTCTGTGCGGGCCTGAGTATAATATATATATATATATATAAGTTTCTATATTTAGTAAATAATTTTTTTAACTACATAATGCCAAAAACGTCGTAATGTTTTCAAAAACTAGGTTTTTGAAAAAAATAAAATTGTTTTAGTGTTGAAATTAATGAAAATGTGCGGTATCAGACATTTCTATGCTGAAGATACGTGGTGTATCCAGTTGACGATTTATGTTGTTGCTTTTCTGGTAAGAAAGTTCTTGAAAGTATTTGATGACGATGCGAACAGTCTCATATGTTAAAGAATTCCAATGTATACAGAAAATCAAAATTTTGAAGAAATTTTATTTTCATTTAAAATTGAAAACTTTTACAAAAACTTTGGCTGACCAAGTTGAAATGTACACACGTTTACGCAAAAAACGTGGTTGCAAAGTTTGCCGTTTACTTTTATCCGTAATATCGTTATAATTTGAAACTAAAAGATCTTAGCAAGGTTTCATTTATTATCATTAAAATGTTGTATTTGATAATAATCATTAAACTTTTATAAAGAACTGTCAAAATTAAAGGCCTATTTTATCCTGGTTGAACTCTACTAAGATGAAATCGGAAGTCTTTCCCTTTTTACCGGAAATGTATGACATTCACAATATGGGTGTCACAATATTCACCTCAAACTGATTAACATATTTTCTCAAAGCAATTAAAGTATTTAATAACAATATATTATTAGGCTACTTCACTATTTAGTCTTGTTAGCTGTTTACTAGTAATCAGCTTAAAAAAATAAAATACTTTCTTAAGTAGACTGCAATTAATTAAAGTTATCTATTATAGCAGTCCAATATAGAGCTACAGATATAAACCTACAACAAATAGCACTATTCTTTGTTAATTGGTTAAATTATTCTGTTTACCTGGAAAATAGTTAATAGCTTAAATAAGGCTATTTAATAATATTAAGGTTATTTAAGTAGGCGGAATTCAATTTAAATTGTAAAATCTTTTTTCATCTCTAGAAAGGTTTTACTATTCAAGTTAAATTCTGATGATATTTGTAAATTGTATTTCATTTATTAGATGATAAACTTTTTACCGTTTAAAAATGTTTTATTCAATATTTGTTTTGTGGATAATTTGTTTAATATATATATATATATATATATATATATATATATATATATATATATATATATATATATATATATATATATATATATATGTGTGTGTGTGTATATATATATATGTATATATATGTGTATATATATATATACATATATATATATATATATATATATATATATATATATATATATATATATATATATATATATGTATATATATATATATATATATATATATATATATATATATATATATATGTATGTATATATATGTATATATATATATATACATATATATACATATATATACATATATATATGTATGTATGTGTATATATATATATATATATATATATATATATATATATATATATATTTATTTATTTATTTATTTATTTCAAACTAAAGATGAAATCGGCAAAAAAATCTAAAAAAAGAGGGAGAAGTGTTAGTCCAAAGTCAGAAGATAAACCAAAAAGGCGTTATAGAAATGACCGGTCAAAAAAATGGCAAGCAAATTCTTCAGAATCTTCTGAAAGTAGTGATGAAGAAAGTATGTCAAGTGATGAATCTCATAAAAAGTAAACACAATTTTTATTTATTGCCTAATCTATAAATATAAATCTTATTATGCTTTTAATGTGTGACTTAAATTGATTAATAAAATTTAAAATTTTGTACAAGTTTTTTTTAGCAAAAATCTACAATAAAAAAGCATCTATTTGTAGTATAGTTAAAAAATAAAAAAATAAAAAAAACTTATAAAAACTGTTGATCAAAATTTATTTTATTCATATATATTTTATTATTTGATTTATCAAAACAAAATCTGAAAAAATTCAGTTGTCCTAAAAAGTCATTGTTTATAAAATCGAAATATAATCAAAATTTTTATATTAATATTTATTATAAAAAATGCATACTTATATAATTTATATAATATAAATAAATAAAAGATAATATACAATTTTAATTGACACTTTAAACAAAAATTATCATCATTAATTTGTTTCTTTATTTAAAAGAGTTTCTCTAATATAAAAACATTTGTAAAAATAAAAGTTTCAATGTTATTTACTTCTAACATATATTTCTAATAGCTGTGGTTAAACTTTCAAAACAAAGTTTTATTTGCATGGTCATATAATGGCATGCAATCATCAATTAAATAATTTATTAACTAAATTAAAGATGTTGTCATTTTTTTCGTAGTTGAGATCTGTATGTATCATATGTTTTTGTCAATCTTAACAAAGGTTTCATTACGTGAAACAAAAATGTTGAAAGCCAAAACTGCAAAGAAACGTTTTATATATAGATAAATATTCTATTATTCTCTCACAATCTTCAACAAATTTAATTTAGTTGAATTTTTAAAACATGTTTTTATTAAATTAAACATTTTTCATTACACTAAGAATTTTTTTTTAGAAAAAAAATTACCACTTGCATTCAGTCTGCTTTTTTTTATTAAGTTTAGTAAAATAACATAATGTTTATTGTTTAATAAAGTGTATACTACTTTAAATGCTTTTTAAAGTTTTCTTTTAAAATAAATGCAAGGAATAAAATCTTTATAGATAAAATATAGTTTTATTAATAAACACACTTTTGTAAGTAACAAACTGTCTGGTTGTCCTGCTGGGCTACTGACAGGCATTTTATAAAAATTATATTTGCCCTTAGTGAAAATGAGTCGTTCCAAACCATCCGATGACCATGAGAGTACACCCCTGATATATATATATATATATATATATATATATATATATATATATATATATATATATATATATATATATATATATATATATATATATATAAGTCAATGTATGCACACTACACTGCGCTAATCCCTAAACAAAATTAGTTAAAAAAAAATTTAAATAATAACTGTAAAAAATAAAAACATTCTGAATGTTTTTTATTTTTTTTATAAACATACATTATTCCTAACAAGACATGTTTTAAATGTATAAAAAAGGTATGATTAGAAGATTCATTGATTAAGTTACTCTGACATCAAAGGAAAACAATCCCATTAGCAGCCATGTTGAATGAGGTGATAACATTGCAAAGAGGAAATCCTTAAAGAGTTTTTGATAAATAAGATTGTTATGAGAAAATCATTATGAAGATATTCCAAATAAATGATGTAATTTTTATACCAGTGAGGAATATGTACTAATATTATTATGGCATTGTTTCATTTTTTTAAGTTAAAAATTGATTTACAATAGGCTATTTTTCAGTTAGGTTATGCAAGAGTGGTAAGGTTAGCTGTATCAGAGATAAAAAGATTATACCATGTGAAGAAGTGGTTACAAAAGAGTTAAGAAAGATTGTCTTACATGAAAAAGAGGTTATGAAAGAGTTTAAAAAAATTGAATCATGCAAAGAATTGGGTATAAAAAAACCAAGTTCTTAATTCTTATTTCTTAAGAATTGATAATAAAAATGCCTAAAATCTGTTGTGCTCAAAATATTTCCAACAATATAAATGCTGTAATGTAAAGATTTATCTTAATCACTTGCTTTTTTTGACTTTTATATTTGAATTCTATACAACTTTTTTTGCTGAACTGTTTATAAAGAAGTTCTATACTTCTTTTTTCTAACTTTTATACGGAATTTATGTTTATTTTTTATTATTGCTAAATTTTGACATGCTTATAAGCATACATGCATTATAAACATACAATGCTACCTCAAATTATCCATTCAACAATGCTTAAAATATTTTACTAAAGTTACTAATTAATAATAATTTATTATTTATTAAAGCTTAATTACTTAGAAATAAAAAAGCAGCGTAAAAAATGTTTAAATTGTTAATTAAACTCGAGGAAGAAAAATAATTTAAACAATTTTTTCAAAGGTTTTTTTAATGTTTGCATTTTTAGAATATTTCACTGGTTTACCATTTCAAATAAGGTGATGACATTACAATCACGTGATAACCGCAATTTAATCAATACAATGATATCTTAACGTTCAAAAATTATGACCACATAAAGTTTGAACCTCTTCAATTTGAGGGGTTACAAATTTTATAAGGTCGTAATTTTTAAACGTTAAGAAATTATTTTATGAAATTTAAAGTTTATGAATGAATATAGATTCAGTTAAGATTAGGGAAAAAAATATTATATTAATTTGTTGCTCTTGCCTATAGGGCAGTTGTAGCCAAAATTTGAGTGCTTTTTTGTACCCAGGCTCCAATCATTGCAATTTTCATGCAAAGCATCTTTATTTTTATTATTTGACATAAGTATAGTAATATATATGTTTAGAGTTTGTTCCATGGCTAAAAGTTAGCTATCATAAATATCAAAAAATGCTGCATCTGCCCCTGCAATAATACTTTTTTTTTCTTTCATTTCCAATAATGATATTTAAACTTCACTAGTAATTAAATAATATTATTGGAAACCCTTAAAATAAAGGTTAAACACAGTTTACTTTTAATCGTTGTTTAATAAATATTTACACTTAATTTAAATTAGAAGTGTTTTTTTTTTACTAATTTAAAAATAGTAAGTTTCCATGTTAATACATGCTAGTATATAATTACACATTGCTAGTATATAATTACATGCTTGTATATAATTACACATTTACATGTTCTATTAAAGTTGGTGAATTAAATTTATTACGTATACGTGGTAAAAGTCACGTAGATAAACATGATGAAAGTCACGCATTCATTTATGGTTTTTAATGACTATTGTAGTTTTATAATTGTCATGGGAATTATAACTTTGTATTTATATACGATTTTATGTAATAGAACAGAAGGTTGAAAAATGCGCAGATAGTTGTATTTGATATATATATAAACGAATACGAGAATGCAACAAGCTATTTCGGCTATTGTGCGAAGAAAAAAACGATAACATTAACATGTTTGCCACCACAGATTTATTCTGCATTTGAAGATCTATGCTTGCCGACATACCCAGAAGACAATTCAGTGACTTACGAAGAGTTCGAAGAAAATATTATGAAGCTTTTTAAACCAAAGTCATCGTTAATACTACGCTTTGAATTTGCAACAATTAAAAAAGCAAGTAACGAGAGTGTGATGGAATTTTCACGACGGATTGCAAGAGCTGCTGAAGGATGCAAATTTACGGATAGAGATGATAGGATGCGCGACCAATTTATCACTGGCTTTAACAATGGAGCTACGATCAAACGGCTATTACTGGAACCTGAAGAACTTACATTTGCAAGAATTGTTCATACATACATACATGAGCCAAGAACTGCATCTAACGATTGCAAGGTTTAAAAGGAAAAGGGAGAATTTGGAAATAATGGCATCTAGTATTCTCCCTGAAACAGCGTTGCCATCATTAAAAGTTAAAATAAACGGAATGTTCCGAACAGCATTAATTGATTCTGGATGTTCAATTACCGTGGTTAATGCTAAATCTACATGTGGACTTGTTTCAAAAAGTAAAAAATTCATCACAACTTTGGGAGGAACTGTGCAAGTACTAAGTGAAATGGTAATTATATTGGAAATTGATGGAATATATTGGATGGTTAATTTGTTAATTATAAAGGACAAACTGTTCTGGTTTGATTTGATTTTTGGAATGGATGCTGTTGAAAAATTCGGAGGAGCCCTAATATATATGGTGATAAAAACCGTACCATCCGAATGTTAGCATGTGACACGGCAAAATGTGGTGCAAATTATATAAGAAATAAAGAAAACGAAATAAACAAAAAGAACGAAATAAATGAAGAGAACGAAGTAAACAAAGAGAACGAAATAAACAAAGATAATGAAATAAACGAAGAGAAAGAAATAAACACGGTAAAATGTGGTGCAAATTATATAAGAAGTAAAAAGAACGAAATAAACGAAAAGAACGAAATAAGCGAAAAGAACGAAGTAAACGAAGAGAACAAAGTAAACGAAGAAAACGAAATAAACGAAGAAATAAACAAAAATAACAAAATAAAACATCAGGATTTTACAGCAAAGTTGGACGGAAAAAAGTGGACGACATCATGGAACTGGAATAAAGAGCCCGCAATCAATAATATGATCCGCGAATACAAGACGAGCGAAAAGCATGAACGTAGTTACCAAAAAGAAATAAATGAATGGATCAACTCTGGCATTCTTGTGCCGTATAATGAACAAGCATTGGGACCATCTTAAGTATTGATACCGCTTATGTGTGTTGTGCAAGAAAATAAAGGTAGAAAATACGCCCCGTGGGAGACTTTAGAGCTCTCAACAAATTTGTAAATTGTTTTGGCATCAATGTGGCTCCAACAATAATGAATACAATTCTTCGTCACATGCTCAATATGAATTCTACTGTGAAGAAAGCATGTGATAATTACATTGATGATATATTTGTTGATGAAAAAGTAGAAACAGCTAAAAATGTAGCGAAGCATCTTGAGAAGTTTGGGTTGCAGTGTAAACCTCCAGAAAACCTAGAAAAAAGACGTGTTTTAGGTTTGAGAGTCGAACGAAATAAAAATCGGAAACTGATATGGAAGCGGGACAATGTAGTACAATTCGAATCTTCAAATGCAGTCACACGATCACAGCTTTTTAGCAATTTAGGTAAATTTATTGGACATTACCCGGTGGTAGGAAGTTTGTGTTTACAAGTTTCATACATCAAACAAGTAGCTGGAAATATTCCATGGAATGAGTATGTTTCTGAAGATTGCAAAGAAAAAATGAATGAGTTGCTTCACCGTTTGGAAAAAGAGGACTCGGTTGGTGGAAAATGGTTGGTACCAATGAATGGAAAAGCTGAGCTTTACTGTGATGCATCATCCATAGGACTGGGTGTAGTTCTTCTAATTGGAGGAGTAGTTATTGAAGATGCAGCATGGCTACGACTGACAAGTGATACGCACCAAACTAATATAAGTGAACTAGATTTGATACTTCGAGGATCAAATTTTGCCAGTAAATGGGATATAAAAGAACTCACAGTATACAGCAATAACAAGAGCACCGTGGGATGGTTGAACGCAGTTTAAAAAAAAGAATTTCGCGTAAAGACTCAGGGAATTTCTCAATTGTTAGTACAAATGACGGCTGAATACGATAAAGGAAATAGCAAAAGATATTAAGATTATTGTACAATGGATTCCATCTGAACTAAATCTGGCCAATCGACTTTCACGAATCCCTCAAAAATGGTGCAGAACAGTCTGTGCAACCCGAATTAATCCAACAGAAAGACATATGGAAAGTTCACTTAATTGGTCATTTTGGTGTCGATTGTACATTGCAACTTTGTTTACGAAACAACCAGAATGTTGTTTTCAGTTGTAACCAGTGCAACTCCATTGATCCTTATTCCGTAAAATGGAAAGCTTGAAGAAATATTTTCTTTATTTGGACCGCCAGTTTGCCTTCTAATGGACAATGAATTTCGTTCACACACGCTAACAAGGTTTTCCGACGAATGGGACGTTAATTTATAATTTCGAGCAGCTCATCGAGCTCAAGGCAATGGTATCGTTGAACGGATACACAGATCAATTAAAAGAACAGTCGCCCGCTCACGTTGCTCAATCGCTCTGGCAGTATTACTGTACAATGAGACGATATCATAAAACTGTAGTAAAAGTCCATAACAGCAATTTAAGCAAAAACCAACGTTGTTTATTCCAGGTGTCGATACATGTAAGTTTGCCGAAAAATATGAAGTAGACAACATATTCGAGGAAGGTGACAATGCTTGGGTAAAACCAGCTCAAGAGACAAAATGTGATCAGTTTTGGATACCTGGTATCGTACGGAAGCAAAATACCTGGTCGTTTGATGTGGAAACCGCAAATAGGGTATTCCCACAACATATCTCACACTTGCGTCCCCGTATTCCAGACTCTCATAATAAAAATGACTCATTTAACAATGGTCTTGATATACCAAAAGATGAAGTTGGTAATGGTAAAGGAAGATATAAAAGGATGCCATTCAAGTTCGAAATGGTTCTCAAGAATGCAACAAACTAACAATAACGCACTCCGGATTTATACATAATAAATTTAATTCACCAACTTTAATAGAACGGCATGTTCAATTAAAGTTGGTGAATTAAATTTATTATGTATACATGGTAAAAGTCATGTAGATAAACGTGCATTCATTTATGGTTTTTAATGACTATTGTAGTTTTATAGTTGTCATGGGAGTTATAACTTTGTATTTATATACGATTTTATGTAATAGAACAGAAGGTTGAAAAACGCGCAGATAGTTGTATTTGATATATATATATATATATAAACGAATACGAGAATACAACATTAAATAGAAATGATAATTGTTTGAAATTTAATAACATTTATTATAAAAAATATATACTTATAATTTATATAAATTAAAAAATTTTCATTGATACTTTAAATAAAAATCATTAGGGTAATATGAGCATACTAAAAGATTTCTAAGATGTGAACAGTGGAGTTAAAATTACTGTGTATTTTTGAATTGACTTTATGTAGTGATAACAGGAATCAGTTTAATTGGTATAAATTTAAATATGCAGTAATTAACAGCTCTCATCTTATTAAAATGCCATTAATTTTTTTGTGTTGTTAAAATTATCATTACACAGTAAATCTGTGGTGCATAATTTTGATGCTAAAATAATGAAATTTAATTTTTCATAAAGAAAAATATGTTAGCTAGAAACCCATTCCATTTTTGTTTGAAAAACAATGCATAGAAACATTTATTTCTGACTTTAATTAAAGATACCATTTTTGTGTATATGAGCATTAGGGTTATGACTTTTTGACTTTAAAAAAAAAAGATAATTCCCTGTGTCATAAATCAATGAACTTTTGTTAGAAAACATTGAAAACATGTTCAACTCTTCTACGTTGTAAAAAAAAAGGTCACCCCGCAATTAAAATTACGAGTCGTCATTTATTTAATCTTGTTGCTACTACTACTAATACATGTGGCTTTGCTGAAAATCATTAAACTTGTATAGATTAGAAGTGTTTAGAACTATAAAACATTTTGGAAAATTCCAGAATATTTTAGACAACTTTAGAACATTCTAGAATAATTTAGAACATTCTCGAGCAATTAAGAATATTCTTGAACAATTTAGAACATTCTGGAACAATTTAGAATATTCAAGAACAATTTAGACTTAGCTGCTTATCTAATTTTATAGTTATTACAGAAGCAACACATGGCAACAACATACAAGCCTAGCGATAGTAGCATTCAGAAGAACAAGGATGTCAAGACCAATAATCTGGTAAAATTTGAAGACTCTCATAAAAGAAAAAGAATGGTCCCTTTAGAAGAATATTCACTGGAAGAAAAGTGCAGAATGCCTCTCCAAAAGCAAAGTATTGGACACTACCATTTCCTTGGACCAAAAATCAAAGGAAGAAAGGAGTGAATAGTGGAAATTTCCAACGAAGTCACAAAATTGTGGAAGAATTAACTGAATTTTCCATATCTATCTGCAAAGCTTGATAAAATACTGAAATGTTATGATGAATGTGTCAAGCGGGAAGCTACAAACCTCTTGATGAAATTTTTGTTATAACTAAAGTGGATGGAACATGGTTATCTTCCGAGGACAAGCGATTGTACCACCTCCAAGTGGAAAGCAAAGGAACAGTGGGATACTCTACAGGCCAAGCTGCCAGTATAGAAACAATCCATCCCTCTAAAAGACAAAAACTTTCTAAAAGGTCATCCAACTCATCATCTTACTATCCTGGTTTTGATTCTGGCTTTGAGGCTGGCAACAGTGAATATGAAAACGATGAAGAAGAAGATGAGACTACTCCTACACCAAGCAGAAAACATCATAAAAGCAAAATTGCAGTCAACTTGGTGACCTACACAAGAGTATCAACAAACAAACCTGCTAACATATGCAAGCAATTGGCTCATGAAGGCATTAACGTCTAAACTCCATGTCAATCAGCTATTTACAAGTCAACAATCAAAGAGGGAATCAAGATGGAATAAAAAAGAAGATTGATAAGTTGCATATGGAAAGTTGGTCCTTACACTTTGATGGCAAGCACATCGACAGAATCGATTATCAAGTGGTCATTCTTAAAAATAAAATAAAATAAATAAAATTGGATCTCCTGGGCTTGGTAGATGGCAGAGGAAAAACTATTCCTCAAGGAATTTCTAAAGTCCTCAATGAATTTCACCTATGGAATTCAATACAGATGATTGTTGCAGATACCACCAGCGTTAACAATGGAAAAAAGAATGGTGTTGTTGTAATATTGCAACAAATATTCCCAGAGAAATACATCAACAAACCTCAGTTTATCAGTCGTCAACACCATGTATTAGATAAAATCCTCCGTTTGGTGATGGATGAAGAACTTGGAAGTAAAACACAATTGCCAAACATCAAATATCCATTTGTATCTTAACTGTTGAAGGAGTACGAACAACTGAAAACACAGTTTGATAACAGAATATAATTCTTGAAACATCAGGCTGGAGAGATGATATGAAATTGTTATTTCATCTCACTCAAGTGTTCCAATTTTTTTGATGAAAAGAGATATTTTCCATTGATCAGGTTTTAGAAATCACCAAACATCAGCAATGCGTCATGGAACTCCAGAGCTATAATAGCGACCCCGGCCTTTATTTTAATTCCTTCAACAAGGACAGTTCTACAAAGAGTATGTCTATTTATATCGTATGGCTGGGCAGACCATTGGTTTACAGACCAACTGTACAACAAAAACAACTTTAATAATTTGGCTGAAGTACTAAATCCATACAAAAAGGCTTTAAACTCTTTGGAAAATCATTGGAAACGAGAGCCATCCATACTACAGATCCCCAGAAGTAATCAATGTGCAGAGCAGGCAATCAAAGTAATAAAGGAAATGTATTCGTCATGCAAAAATAAAGACAAATTGCATTACTTTTGCAATATTTTCTTCATATTTTGACATTGTTTTTCTAACTTTACTTTCAGCAACAGATAACTGTTGATGCTTTGGGATGCCATGTCAGTTTTATGTGGGATAAACCAGTTATTCCAAGTGTAATGGCTTTTGTGACTGATTCTATCAGAAGTCTTCTTCAGTTTAAAGTTTTTCATTGAACTTTGTATTATAGCATCAAAACAGCTTTGATAAGTTAAATCCAGACAACTTTTAGAAACTTGTTTTTAATTTTGTTCTTAATTGTTTTATTATGTCTAGTGTCATGATTACATCTTCAATGAAAAGTTTTAGTGGTGAACATATGAAGATGAAATCTATTTGCTCTTATTTTGATTTTTAATGTTAACCAGCTTGTTTTTCAACTTTTATAAACTTTTAATTTCATTAATTAAAAAATATTTTACTTAAAAAGATCATCAACAATTATTTTGATTTCTTTTTGATGTTCTTATCTTCGTGCTGTTCTTTTTGATGTTCTTATCTCAATCACGCAAGTTCAACCTTTTTTTAAATATTTTGCTTTCTTCTTTTTAAAGTTAATGGCAAAAATCTTTTCATAGTGAAAGCAGGTTGTTAAAATATTATCTGTTATTTTCTCCAAATTAATTCTTCCCTAACATCTTTTTTATAAATATGTCTTTAAATCAGTCTTAATTATTTATGCATTTAAGTATGTCTTTAAATAATATGTATTTTAAATCAGTCTTAATAAATTAGTTAAGGACAAGTATTATTTAACCACAGTGATTTCTTTTATTTTATTTTTTTTATTTTATTTTTTTATTTTATTATTAAAGGTTTTTTGTTTCTTTTAACATGGTCATTTATTTGTAATCAATTTGTTAGTTTTCAAAATGTTCATCACATTTTATTGCAACATTATAGCAATCATGAGTAGGTGATAAATTTTTTTTATTCTGTAATGTTATGATTAGTTATGATTGTTATGACAAATCTTATGATGATGTTATATGGTATGGCTGAATGTTATAATGCAATGACAGGGTGTTTTTTTTGTTACTGTTGATAGTTTTTATTAATATTAGAAAATATTAAAAAGTTTCAAACTATTTTTTATTTTAACAAACTGTATAATGGAACCCCAATGGGTTCCAGAGTGCCTTTTAATGGAGTTTCCAAACCCCAATGATAACGTAGTGTGATTTTTATAATTGACTTTTATGTAATAAAATAAGCAAGAAATAATTGATTTTATGATCCATACTACTAAAACAGAATAATTAAGCGCTTATTACAATTTTATTTTAAAACTTTATATATTTTAAAAAAAGAAAATTTTATGTTTATATTTAAATAAGACTATACATCTGGTTAAGTTTTTAAGTTTAAAAACACTTTTGTATACAATCTTGTATTTTAGCTATAAAAAACACTTAAAGATAACTGAGTTTCATGAAACAAAACTAAGAACATTATGAGAATATGTGGAGAAAGTCTTGGAGAGTGTTCTTTTAACAAAACATCATATTAAAGTAGAATATTGTTTTCATTTGAATTGATAAGAACCACGTAAATATATGTCCACAAAAAATGTGTTATAGATGCTTTTCAAAATTGTGAAATATGAAAAAAGGTTCAAACACTGAACTAAAATAAAGAATGTGGCCAGACAATTGCAATCTAACTGAATGTGTTTGCTTTGAAGCCAATAAAGGAACGAAAATAGAAAAAGATGGAAGACCTTTAAGTGGTGAAAGGTGGAAGACCTTTAAGTGGTGAAAGGTGGTAAGGTGGTAAAAAAGGTGAAAGACCTAAGTAATACCATACTTTCAAATAACAATCTAAACTTTTACCTCAATCAACATTAAAACATAAAATTCAAAGTATTAATCACATCTTGATCTGTCTTCAATTGTTCTGCACACCATGTCTATTACCATTTACTGTTGGCAAACTTATATAAATATTCCCTAAGTGTTTCTATTCAATTCCAAATGAATTTCCTTAATTATTGATATGATAGAAAATTTTATGCAATCAAGGTTGTGGTAGATTGGATAAAGCTACACAATTGTCAGAAAGAAACATTAAGAAACTTGTCAGACAACTTCAATATTAACTTCAACAACACTAACACTATCAACATCATCATCAACAGCTTCACAAATAAACCTTTCAGATCTATTTGCATTGGATTCATCAGGTGTTATCCAAAGTGATAAGGAAAATGCTGCACTCCATATAATAAAATAAAAAATGTCTTAAACAACATCTAATCTAATTGAATTCCAGACAGGTGGAACAAGGGTAAGATTATCTTTTCAAAAACAGAGAAATATCAAATTATTATAAGGGTCAAATCATTATATTTCAACCAATTTAAAGAAAACTTTGTGGAGCACCATCTCTGATTTTCCTGATTTTTACATATTGTTATGTGCATTATGTAGATAGGTTAAATTTGAAATTTCAGACTTCAAGTACAACGGTTCAGAAATTATAGCCTTAGAAACATGACACAGTGGCCAAAAAAAGAAGGCAGTAACTTTTTAGAGACCTTCATTATTGTTCAAATAAAGGTCTCTAAATTAATTTAGAAATTTAGATATTTAATATCTAAATATCTAAATTAATTTCAAAATGAAACCATTATTTCTTTAAATTCTATATTATTTTAGATAATCAGTGGTCTATATGTGGTCTGGACCCCCCCCCCCCCACACACACACACACACACACACACACTTACTAAGGTGAGGGGGAGGGGCGGGAGGGGGTTTGGGGGAGGGGCGGGAGGGGGTTTGGGGTGACACTAATTAAAGGGGAAGGGGGCAACCAACTTATAAGATACAAGCATTCATTTTCTAGCATGAAACATACATAATTCATTTTCTAATAAATATACAGTTAAGGCCATTAGACCTTTATTGCATTTTTTCATGCTTTTACCATAAGATTCAAATTTTGATAGTGACTATCAAAAATGTGTGCCAGATTTTGCAGCAAATATGCAATGGTCTTAAATGGGAATTAACAAAAGTTAATTATATTACTAAAGGTTGGTTACCCCCTTCCCCTTTGATTAGTGCCACCCCAAACCCCCTCCCACCCCTCCCCCTCACCTTAGTGTGTGTGTGTGTGTGTGTGTGTGTGTGTGTGTGTGTGTGTGTGTGTGTGTGTGTGTGTGTGAGTGAGTGTGTGTGTGTGGGGGGGGGGGGGTCCAGACCACTGATTACCTAAAATAATATAGAATTTAAAGAAATAATGGTTTCATTTTGAAATTAATTTAGATATTTAGATATTAAGTATCTAAATTTCTAAATTGGTTTAGAGACCTTTATTTGAACAATAATGAAGGTCTCTAAAAAGTTACTGCCCCCTTTATTTGTCCCCCTGTGTACTATAAAGACCAGATCAAGGAGAGGACAACCAACCATATCTTTCTTTTTATTAAGAAATGACTTATAATTAGTTGCACCCTTCACATAGGCCAGTTGGCAGATTAGAGAAGCACTGGTTTCTAGTAACACATTCAACCGTTGATGATTGAAAAATAGGATTATTTAAAAATGCTGGCATTTTTGGTGTGGGTTCGACAAGTTTATAATGTTTGCATTTTCAGATAGTTGGGTCTAATGGTCTTATATGCTGTTAATCTTAGATCAAAATAAAGTGTTAGAAAAATTTACAAGCATCTCAAAATGGTTGAAAATTGGACTTTTTAGGCGAGAGGACTTTTTGCTTTTAGATATATTTAAGTTCTAAACTGCAACAAGCTGCCTATATTTTGCCCATTTATTGCAGACAGTAGTAGCTAATCAAAAAACTTATCTGTAAAGACTTGTGGATGAATAGAATAATGCTACAGTTAGTTTAATTTTGGCATATTTTAGCAATTTTATGATTTTTTCCAAAGTTGAGAAGGTCATAATTTTTTTCTAATTTAACACAAGTTAATAAAAACCACTTTTTTAAAGAGAGAACTATCCAGAAAATAGTTCTACAAAAATGAGACACTTGTTGAAAGTGAGAAAAAAATTATACAGCTCTAAAGTAGTCTGTTTTGACCATTTGTAAATTGAGGGGGGCCACTGTGTCATGTTTCTAAGGCTATAATTTCTGAACCGTTGTACTTGGAAGTCTGAAATTTCAAATTTAACCTATCTACATAATGTATATAAGTTCAGGTGTATGTTTACACACAATTCGCAGGCGACAGTAACAACAGAAAGATAACATAAGCAAAAGGCGACAGTAACAACAGGAAGATAACATAAGCAAAACTTGTGAAGAAAGCATTAGTTATAAAATCAAGCAAACTGCTGCTTTTGAAGTTCTTTAATAAAATAAATAAGAATCTATTCAAAACAATCATTTCAAAAGCTAATAATTGAACTTGGGTTTAACAATACTGGTTTACACTAGGAAACTATTGAAGTTCGTAAAATCTTCCAAGTATTCTTCTCTAAGTTTGCAATTTGTAACAAGTTGCAATTAGTTCAATGAATATAACAAACAGGGCTTTTGTATGCCGTATGTTATTTTATAAGCAGAACACCATAAATCTAGAAAATCAAGTTTTTGAAAAAATTGTTTGCCATTTTAGTTGTTTGGACTTTGCTTTTTAAATCAATATGTTTATATATATATATATATATATATATATATATATATATATATATATATATATATATATATATATATATATATATATATATATATATAACAACATATATATGTTCTTGTCAATATAAAATCAAATCGAAGATTTCATAAAGTACTTGTGTGAAAATTGACCCAGCGCTTAAATATGCTGACACCCAAACATCAAATGCTGGAGTACCATGCATTATCTTTCATTATGAAGTAGGACTTGGTACTTATAGAGAGCAAGGGGGTATTCATGATGAAATCAATCACATTAAGAGTACTTTGCATGTGAAGGGGTTACATAGATTAAAAACTATAATGGTTGAGCACTTCATAAAAAAATCACCCAACTGTTAAAAAATACCAAATAAAAGCTCAGCTTAGGAAATAATATGATGCTAATAAATGTCTATTATTAAACCACCATGAGAATGATCTGTAATTTTTTTTTTTTATTTGGTATCATGGCCATATGGGTTATTTGAGCATTATTAAGGTATATAAAAAATGACATTAAAATTGATACTTTGATATTACTTTGATATAAAGTTTATTATGATAGGGATAATTAATGATAATTTATTACATTTAAAATCATTTTATTGGATTCCTTATTCCAAGCAGAAGTCCAATCAAGGTACAAGCCAGGTACAAATTTTGAAGTAAATTAATCAAATATTTTTAAAGTTATTTGGCTTGAAACCTTTAAATGTTTATTTGTAATGGTAAAAGTTAAGTATGACCAATAATTAATAATAGATAAGAGAGAATTTTCAGGATCTGCTTGAAATTAGAGAATAAAATTTTACAAAGTCCTATCAAGTGTATAAAATCAGCTAAATCTGAGGTATATGCGACATGACCATATGACCATGACCATATACTGAGATATATGGCGACATGACCACTTCCCTCTTTCTCTCTCACACACACACCTACACACAGACACACATATATATATATATATATATATATATATATATATATATATATATATATATATATATATATATATATGTATGTATGTGTATATCGATGTTGCGGCACTCCCTTGCATGTACTACTTTGATAGTTAGTCTATATCTTGAAACCCTCACAGATAATAATATATGGAGATTTGCTACATAAGAAATGTTAATTATGTCATACTAAAATAGCTATCTGTGATAGATTAAGTATATCGATTGACTGAGGTTTCGGGTTCAAGTATAACATGTTGGTTATAAATTTATTTTGACAAAAAATAAATTTTATTTTTTAATTAATCTTTTTTCTTCTTTTTTTGAAAAAAACTGTTAAAAGTTAGCATTATCAAAACTAAATCACCAAATATATTAGTTAAAACTTAAATCACACCAAAATGATAAAAAATAATTGTATATTTGAATTTAAATATTTGTCAAAAATAATTTTTTAATAATTACTTTAATATCATTTGTGAATTTTTTAAAATTATAATAATTTTGTGTTATTCTTTTTAATTTATTAGCTCAAAATACTCAAAAAAAAAGGATTCTTCCTCAGAAAGATCAATTTCACCTGACTATTCTGTAGTAGAAAAGAAAAAGATAAAAAAAAGTCAACAAAACAGCGAAGAAGAGTTGCAGAGCAAAGAAAAAATTGTTCCAAAAGTAAAAACAAAAACAAAAGAAGTAAGTCCAAGTTCAATAAAAGCTATTGAAAAGGAAAATAAACAATCAAAAGATAAAAAAAGAAGAAGCATAAGTACTGAAAAAATCAAAGCAAGTATTAATCAGGTTTTACAAGAAAGCAGTAAACACATTAAATCTCATAAAAAAGAAAAAGAAAAAGAAAAAAGTGTTTCTCCTAAAAGAGAACGGAAGAAAGGAAGAAGCCAAAGTCCAAAAAAGAAAAAAGCTAAAAGTAGAAGTCCTTCTAGACACAAAAGAAGTGGAACTAAAAGTCCAATTAAACTAAAGAGGAGCAAAAGCAGAAGTCCGCCAAGAAGAAATAGAAGCAAAAGTAGAAGTCCGCCAAGAAGAAATAGAACCAAAAGTAGAAGTCCATCAAGAAGAAATAGAACCAAAAGTAGAAGTCCGCCAAGAAAGAAAAGAAGCAAAAGCAGAAGTCCATCAAGAAGAAATAGAACCAAAAGTAGAAGCCCAACTAGGCGCAAAAAAAGCAAAAGTCCTATATCTAAAAAGCGAACTAAAAGCCGTAGTCCAACATTAAAAAGAAAGAGAAGTAAAAGTCCTTTGAAACGTCGAAGGAGTAGGAGTTTGTCTAGGCAAAAAGATAGCAAAAGTTCAACACAAAAAAGTAACAAAAGTAGAAGTCCTACCAATAAAAAGAGTTTTAGTAAAAGTCCAATAAGGCGTAGGCGTAGTAGGTCACCTAGAAATCGAAAGCTAAGCAAAAGTCTCTCTAAAAGCCCTTCAAGAAGTAAGAGGAGTAAATCCAGGAGTCCTTCAAGAAGTAAAAAGAGTAAATCCAAAAGTCCTTCAAGAAAAAGCAAAAGTAATGATAAGAAAAAAGTAAGTAAAACAATTAAAGAAGATGAAAATAAAAAAGAGAAAATTAGCAATACAACTAGTAAAGATGAAGAAAAAAAAGAAAAGTCTAGTAAAAATGAAAATAATGATGAAAAGGTTATATCTTCGGAATCTAAAGCAGTTATTGCTGATTATGAAGAAGAAATGCGAAAGCGCAAAGAGCGAATAGAAGAATGGCGAAAATCTCGCACTAAAAAACCTGAGAATGACGCAGATTTAACTACTGCTACTTTAGAGAATGATTCTAAGAAGTGGACTCTTGAAGATGACGATGAAGATGAAGAAGTTGCTGAAAACAGTGACATTACAAAAGTAAAAAAAGAAGATAATGACCAAGTAGATGAAAAATCAAGTGGGTTGAATGAAGAAAAAAATATAAAAGTAGAAAAAATAAGCACTGTTGAAGCCAAAGCTGAAGAAGAATCTAAAACTTCAGTTAAAATTGATAATGAAATTCAAAACAAAAGTTTGTTAAAGGATGAGAAATCTACTTTAGTTGAAGAAAAAACAGATGAAGAAGAAGCAGAAGAGGACTTAGATCCTTTAGATGCATACATGAAAAGTATTGATAAACAAGTTGGAAAAGTGACAGCGAAAAAAACTAAAAAGTCAGTGCAAAGAAATGTTGCAGAGACAGTTATGGTGGTTAAAACAGTGATTAAAAAGACAGAAAATGTAAAAGTCAAACCTGAAGTTATTGAGCAGAATCAAGATGCACTTGAGTATTCATCAGAAGAAGAAGAATCATTAGATGTAACAGCTGGTGATTTTTCTGAGGTTCGGAAAAAAAAAAAAGAACTGACTGTTGCTGACCATACAAAAATATACTATCCTCCATTTAGACGTGCTTTTTATGTTGAAGTTCCTGAGCTTGCTAAGATGACACAAGAAGAGGTTAAACTGTATAGAGAAAGTTTAGGAGACATTCAAGTGCGTGGCAAAAGCATTCCAAAACCAATAAAAACATGGTCACAAGCAGGTGTAAGCACAAAAGTGTTAGCTGTATTAAAAAAACTTAAATATGAAAAACCAACACCAATTCAGGCACAAGCTATCCCAGCAATTATGTCTGGTAGAGATTTAATAGGAATTGCAAAAACAGGTTCTGGCAAAACTCTTGCTTTCCTGATTCCATTATTTCGTCATGTTATTGACCAACCTCCTCTTGATGAAAATGATGGGCCAATAGCCATCATAATGACACCAACAAGAGAACTTGCTTTACAAATATTTAGAGAGGCAAAGAAATTTTGTAAACAACTAAATTTGACTGCAGCTTGTATATATGGTGGAAGTGGTAAGATTTTACTTTACATTCGTAAATGTTAATTTTTCTTCTCTAATGTTAAAAGTTAATGTTGAGAGGTAAATCATTAAGTAATGTGAATATCGCTGATACCTTTGGTCTTTTCTTATTGTTAATATTATTCTTGTATTCTTAATATTAATCAGTAAGTACAGTGTTATAAAATAGATTTTTTTTTTTTTCATTCAAGTCCCCTAAGAATACTGTCAGTGCAGTAATCTTCGTATAATTTTTTTTTAAAGTTATTTATAAATTTACATAACAATTTTGCAAAAATTTTTTTTTATAAAGTTTGAAATAAACAGAAATTCTCAAATCTTTTTGCATATATTAATTAGCAGCTACTAAGGTGTCAGTAGGGTCTACACCTGTATCTTAAAAGATATAAAAAGCATGCAAGTTTAAACAAAGTAATCTTTTTACAACACTTTCATTTAGTTTCTTATCTACCAGAGCAATCGTAAAAAAAAGCAAATTATAAATATATTCTTTTCTAAAAACTTAGCCTTTATTTAATAATAATTTTTTATAAATGCAATGAAAGGTAAATGCAATCTAATAGTTTACGGTGTTCATTAATTTTATTTAAAAGTTTTCTTGGGGGATTGATGTTATTGTTAATTTATGCATTTCCCTAATATTTTTATAACTTTTAGTCAAAGAAAACTATGAGCCAACCAGGACAAAAAATAGTATAAAACTGAAATTTGGCACAGAAAATCTTTGGATGAGTGTAAGGAAAGGCGCCTTGATTGCACTTTGGGAACCTCCTTGTTGGTGCAAAAATTAGGTCAATTTTAACATATGGTTATAAAATATGTTTTAACATATGGTTATAAAATATGGTTGGTTAGCAATTTTTATGCTTACTTAACATTTTAGTAAGAGTTATAACTTTAAAAGTGTGACAAAACTAAGGTATTGATATTTAAAATATTTTCAAGTATTAAAGAAACATACCAAATAAAAATAATATGAAGATTTAGCAATTTTTGTGTGTTCTTTGCAAATATGTCCTTCTTGGCTACCTTTTTTAAGATCTAATAAAAATAAAATTAGTTGGGCAAGTTGTATAGAAATCGGTCTTTTGAATACTAGATTTTATTATTTTCTTTTATGAATAACATTTTGTGAAGAACCTTTGAATTTGGACTTTTGATGTGTTCGTGAGATTTAATTGGAAATAGTTGATCACATCCATATAATATAAGAGTAGCTATAATTTTTTCGTATGTAGCTAACATAGTTCATAGCTAACATAGTTCATAGCTAACATAGTTCATAGCAATTTCTATTTGGCAACTTCTGTCATAAGTATCAAGAATCACAGGAGATGACTAAGCTCTGCAGTTGCTGCAAATCTCTTAAAAAGAAGTGTTAAATCATCAAAAAAATTGCTTTATACAATTATTTTTTTTTACTTTTGGCCAAAACACTCAAAAATAAAAATTTTTTAAAATTAAACTTTGCTTTATTGAACTTAATTTGTAAAAAAATATTTTCAGCCTTGTCACGAGATCTTCACTATTGACTGACACAACACCAGAAGATAATGAATGGTTGCTAATATTGAAAGAATTTCTTACAGCAAATGAGTTATTAAATATTTTGCAATCTTTATAACCACATATTAAACGTTTCATACTTATTTCTATATTGTTTTCCAGCTGAAGAATAAAAGATGGTCTTTGCCCATAGATTGCATAAATTTTTTATCAAACTCTCTTAAACTGCCAATGCACCTTAAAGATTGCTTAACGGTCTACTCAATATTAAGGTCAGAAGATAGATCAAAAATTACCGGTGCAAAAACGGATTTTTCAAACTAAAAACCTGCTTACAAAATAATATCAATAAGATTAAGATTTCACAACGTTAAATACTTGTTCTATTTACAAAATATTTTTAACTTCAATTCTTTTTTTGGTACAAAACTTAATTATTCCTTTCATAAAAATTCATTACATGAAATTGTTTCATTGAAAACAATCTTTTAAAAGCATATGAAATAAAGAAGTTTTGAACAGCGTGAACATATTATAAAGTTATCTTTTAACTCTTTAGCTGCTTGATAAAATTAAAAGATGTTTAGAAAAGTTCAACTAAAAAAAACCGAAAATGGAAAAAAAAAACAATTTTGAGTTTTGTATGCCATTTTTCATTTTATAACATCTACAAGATTTATAAACAAAAAATTTAACCCCTCATTGTATAAATAATAATAAATATTTAGAAAAGCAATAATTTTTTGCAAATAAGGTCATAATTTTAAAGATCAGTTTTAAAAGCCACGATCGTTGCTCGCCGCAGTTCAATGGAAAAGCCATGATCGTGGCTTGCCGCAGTCAAAGGGTTAAAAGCTAAAAATAATGAAGTTTTGTGTGGTCAAAACATCTAATCAAACTTTTAAAATGTTTAATTTAAAAATAAAATTGTTTTTAAGTCATAGCTCATTTTAATTTATTGATCATATATAAATTAGTTATATGAAAAATATCAAGTTTTACTGAAATTACCCCTAAAAATACAGTTCCCAAGGTGTAATCAATGGGGCTTTATTTCATGTCCAGATAAACTCAGAAGATTAATCTTTTTCCTTATTATATGCAAAATTTCAGCTTTATACTAATTTGTCCGGGTTCAAGGATGTTGTAACTAATTCCCTATGGTTATTTGTTTCATTAAGAGGCATATATTTTTAAAGCCATACATTTTTTTCAATTTCTTTTCATTTTTTGAATTATCTTATTTCATTCTTAGATAAAGATTTTTTTGTTTATGTATCGTTATGTTATGTAGGCTTTATATACCTCTTATTAATGACAACATAAAATGTCAAAACAACTAAAACATCTCTAAATCTCGCCAATTGGTTTACATATGATGTCATTATACCCTTAAATATATCTTCTTTTTTTTTTTTGTTTAGTTTTTTTTTTTTTAATTAATGGGCTTAACAAAACTAAAAACCTTTTTATCTATTTGAATTACATCCTTAAATATTAAAATAAGAAACACTGTAAAAAAAACTCTTCTTTGAAATAAAACTTTATTTTTGTGATTATTTTAGGCATTAGTGAGCAAATAGCAGAGCTCAAAAAAGGTGCTGAAATTATTGTGTGCACACCGGGTCGTATGATTGACATGCTTACTGCAAATAATGGCCGGGTTACAAACTGTAGACGATGTACATACCTAGTCATGGATGAAGCTGATCGTATGTTTGATATGGGGTTTGAACCTCAGGTATTTAATATATATTAAATTTAATATAATTTGAACTTCAGGTGTGTGTGTGTGTGTGTTATATATATATATATATATATATATATATATATATATATATATATATATATATGTTATATATATATATATATATATATATATATATATATATATATATATTAGTGCTATACCAATTAATCGGCATCGGTATCGGCTTGATCAGCCTTTTTTTATTGATTTACCGATTTTCTAACCGATTGCTTTTTTTCAAATTTTAAACCTGCATAATGAAAATGGTTATATGTTAAATAAAGCAAACTCTCTTTACATCTAATATAGGTATACTTTTTATTTTTGAGACAAAGTTATACAATTAAATATATATTTTTAATAAAAAGTTCACTTCTAAAAAGACTGCAATCAATATTATTTAAGTTGGTAATTAACAGAAAGTAGAGTTATTAGCCCTTGGCCTCGGCCTCGGTCTTGCCTTAAGGCCAAAATTAAGGCCTTGGCCTTGGTCTTGATCCTGAAACTATTGGCCTTGGCCTTGATTGTTTTGGGTTTGGCCTTCAAAAAAAAAAAAGATAAAATTAAAGAATTAAAAGTTTTCAATCTTTATTTTCAGGTATTTTTGTTTTGGGCTTTCATATATATCTACAAGTATATTTTCTAATTGACTTCTGCACATAACCTTGGTTTATTTTTATAACATGGGGTTTTATTGTCACAGCAATTGTTACTTACAGTTTTGTTAATAATTGGCCTTAACGTAAGGCAAAAATTTAAGTCTTTGGTCTTGAAAATGTTTGTGTAGGCCATGGCCTTGAAGCTCTTATTCTTGGCCCTGACCTTAAAACTCTTGGCCTTGGCCTTGGTCTTGGCCTCGGCCTTGTAGCATGTGGTCTTGGCCTTGCTACTTTTGGCCTCGTTAACATCTCTGACAGAAAGCAAAGAAAGTTAAATGACAAGAAAACGGTTGAGAGAGGACTTTAATAACTGTAAACTGCATGAGTGAGGAAAACATGAAAACAGAACTTCTAAAGTATTGTGTTTGAGGTAAAACAACGTTTATAAAAGGTTTTTGAGCAATTTCATGTGACTTATCATTTGTTGAATGAGAGTCACGTGAGATTGAGTTTAGGTAGAACAAGAATTTTGTGTTGGAATAAATTGAGTTTTATAGAATTGAACAAGAGATGTGTGAGAGATGTATGTAACTTGAGCAGTGACGATGTTAGTAGTTGAAGAAATTAGAAAATTATGCAACCATAGCAACCATATGACAAATGGGATAGAAGCACAATCTTGGGAGCTCGAGCAGGTTCAGCTACTTTTACAATGTGTTTTTAAATTATGTCTAAAAGAGAATGAATATAATTAGAAGAACCAGACCAAATATGAAAACAGTATTCCATACAAGGGTGAATAAGAAATTTATAGTACTAAAGAATGAAATGAAAAAAATGGAGCACCATGCTGTCTTAGAAGAGAGATAGCATTAAAGGTCAGCTGCTTTTTCTAGCAATCAAAATTTCATAACTTTTTTGACCAAAGTATATGGTTATCTCATCTAGCAAATAGAGCCACTTTAGGAGTAGGAATATTTGGAAGATCATTAATATAGATGAAAACAATTTAAATCTATGCTAGCCTATTGATGAAAACGGTGCAAAACTGAAATTTGGCGTCCCCCCAAAAAAAAGGTCAAACTAATTTTTATTAAATTTCAATAATAACAATGTTTCAATATTTTTTAAATGTCATTTTAAATTTACTTTTCTGGCCTTCATTGATGCAAAATCATTTATAACGCCATCATAATTAAGTTTATGTATTATGTTATTGGCATTGCATGACATTATCAGTAGACTAACATGTTTATGCATATTGCATTTGTATTATATTATATACGTTATATGTTTTTAATAAGAAACTTTTTGGGTTCAGCACAAAGTTTTTTATATTTGGAGCATTTGAGGTTCAAATATTTTATTTATGTTTCTTAAGTTAAAATTTTTTTTTGCTAATACAAAGAAAAAGTTTATAATTGAAATTTTATTTCTGATTTTTTAAGCTTATAAACTACATACACTTTTTTAGAGAAGTGTTTTGAGCTTTATAAACATTGCATACTATTTATAGTATTTACCTTTTAATTAAATCAAGGAAGATTAAAAAAATAGTTTGAAATAAGAAAAATAATAGGTACAAAGAATAGAAAAAAGTTATATAAATCTTTGTTTTAGTTTTTTTTTAATTTGAATATTATTTTTTTATACCATTTGCATTATGTAGAAAAGGTTCCATAAGATTTTTCTTTTTCAGTTTCTTTTTTCTTTTTCATAAGATTTTTCTATTTCTTAACATAATGGTTTTGATTTAAGACTATTGAGGTCCGGGTCATTTTATCTGGGTAGGATAAAATGTTTAAAATTAATAATTGGGCAAGGACGTTTACTTGGCAACTCAGAGTTCATAGAAGCAAATTATAATCATGTACAATAACAACCTACGCTGTTTACCCAAGGACCATCGTGAAGAAAATTACAAAAGAAACCCCTATCAGCTTTAAGGTAATAGAACGAAGTACGATTATAAGGTGAATTAGGTGTAGAAAATTATATTTTTAGTGAGGTCATAGTATGAACCATCTAAAAGAGAACATAGGAACATAGAGTGACACAAATCAACAATAAAGAAAAAATCACCAATGACAAACTTTGTCATTGGTGATTGGATTAAAACTTAATTTTAGGACAAATAGATAAATCGTTTAGATAAGTATATGTTCAGGTTATGTATTGAAAATTTAAGTCATTGCAAATTAATGAATGATGCTCGCTGACATTCGAAAGACGAAACAGCAAATTTAAGGTAAACGAAAAATAATAGTATTTAATAAATTAAGAAAATGTAAACATGTATCTAAATTGTTTTATCGTTGTTAAATATAATCGAAAAGGTTTCAAAAAGTTTTTTAAAAATAATTTAACGATAAACAGTAGATTTAACGATAAGCAGCAGATATCATTTGTATTATGACTTTCATTTTACAAATAAATTTTATATAAAAAAAAAAAATTGAAAAATAAGATTACGACTTTTACATTAAATTGTGTTCGCTCAAATATTTATGCTAAATTACTGTTGCTGTTAAGACCTGATCGTGATTAAGTGATGAACTGGTAAGGCCCGATTGTGATTAAGTGATGAACTGTTAAGACCTGATCGTGATTAAGTGATGAATTGTTAAGACCTGATCGTGATTAAGTGATGAACTGTTAAGACCTGATTGTGAATAAGTGATGAACTGTAAATAGAGGTTTTTTTTGGAATCCCGATTAGACACGTTGCTAATCGTTATTTTTTCTCATTTTAAAAATTTATAATAAAAACGCAAATAGATGTTGAATAAAAATAGCATGTTTAGAATAGCCAAGGGCGCATTAATAGATGGACGTTTAACTCATTGTTTAAAAGCCAAGATATGCGCTAGCTATTTTTATATATAACAATAGCTAAACGATAGGAAACATTTGTGTCGTGTGGAAATACTTTTTTACGATTATACATCGAAATGATAACTGTCTCATCTCCAATTAAATAAAACAACTTTATTATGTAAAGTATTGTGGTTAATATATTTTACTATTTTGTTAAAAAATATTCTAAATATTCAATCAGTCTTGTATAACTCCTGTATAACTATATAATAAAAAGTTTTTAAAATCATATGATTATTCTAGAACTCTATTTGTAAAAAAAAAATTCAAATACCGAAAAATATTAAAACAAAGTTGTGAGACAAAAAATGATTTAAACTTCCGTCAAAAAAGAGAAGTTTAAATCTTTAAAAGATTAGCGAAATCTAAATGTTGGGAGTAATGGTTGCCAACAATCTCTACTTCAATCTATAAATGATCTATGATATGACCTACAACACGTAGAAAATTGTTTTTACTTTACAATATTCATTTTAGTATATCACATATTGCATTTTTACAAAAATATTTTTAAATTATTATTCAATTATTATTATTATTCAATTAAAATATTTACTATCACATGAGACATTCTTAATTACATAAAATGCATTTATATTTCCCGAAGGTTAGTGTTTGTACGGGTAATAAAATGTTTACTAAAAGAAGTTTGCAAAGCAAAAATGTCGGCTAAATGTCGGTTTTGTAAAATTGTTCCAAAAATGACGCTGAAATTTCAAACCCACGTAGAATTTCAGTAACTAGCGGCGCCTGTGATCTATAACAATGCGTTAAACGTCCGTCTATTTATGCGTCCTTGGAATAACATAAAAAGCTGATTTACTTTTATTTTTGAATTTAGGATTTGTGTCCCAAAAACTCCCTGAGAAAAACTTTTTTTAGCATTGTATATCGAAGGTTACGGGGCATTCAGTAAAGTGCCTTCCTATGTCACATGAATAAAAATGCAGAATTGTCGCTAACCCTTTGTTATTTTTTATATAAATATTTATAAATTAAAGTTTAATTTATAATATATGCTCTTTTATGTTTTATTAAGATAAGAATGTAAGAGAGCACATTATCTTTGTATTTATCTTATTTTTTACTTTAAAAATTCGTTTAATTTTTATCCGCAGCATTTATTTTGTTAGTACGTTTCAAAATACTTAAATATTTATTGTGTTCTGTCAAAAAAAAAACTTTTTCTTGATGCTTTAGGTTATGCGAATATTAGATAATATTCGTCCCGACCGTCAAACTGTTCTCTTTTCTGCAACATTTCCGCGTCAGATGGAAGCAATTGCTCGCAAAGTTCTTAACAAACCAATAGAAGTTCAAGTTGGAGGACGCAGTGTTGTATGTTCCGATGTCGAACAACACGCTTTAGTTATCGAAGAAGAAAACAAGTTTTTTAAACTCTTAGAATTATTGGGTGTATACCAAGAAAAAGGAAGCGTTTTGGTTTTTGTAGAAAAGCAGGAATCTGCAGATATGCTTTTTAAAGACTTATTAAAAAATGCATATCCGTGTTTATCGTTGCATGGTGGAATGGATCAATTTGACAGAGACAGTACAATAGCAGATTTTAAAAATGGTGTAACAAAACTGATGGTATCGACCTCCGTTGCAGCTCGAGGTTTAGATGTAAAAAACTTAGTGCTGGTATTAAATTATGATTGTCCTAATCATTATGAGGACTATGTACATAGAGTTGGAAGAACTGGACGAGCAGGAAATAAAGGAACTTCTTTTACGTTCATTACGCCAGAACAAGGCAGAAACGCTGGGGATATTATTAAAGCTTTTGAATTAGCGAAATGTACTCCTCCGACCGATGTAATGGAGCTATGGAACAAATTTAAACTTGAAATGCAACTCGCTGGTAAGACTCTAAAGTCGAATTGCGGTTTTTCTGGTAAAGGATTTAAATTTAACGCTGATGAGGAGATACAAGTTAGCGATGCAAAAAAAATGCAAAAATTTTCGCTTGGATTACAAGATTCAGACGACGAAGCTGAAGCAGCAGAGAGTGCGATGGACAAAATTGAAGCCGATCTTGAAAAGGCGTTTTCGAACAAACCGAAAATTGCTCTTGCTCCAGAGGTTGTTGAAGCGCAAAAAGTGAAAGCGGCTGAACAAAATGTGGACAAAGGAAAATTAAAGCAGGCTTCTCATATTGCTGCACTTATCAATAAAAAACTTCATTCTGGTCAAGTTGTTGATAGAAACACTCAAGCTACGGCACATATTTTACACGGTGGAGCTCTCGAATCATTAACAGGCGTAGGCCTTGCGAAGCAGTTAGCTGATAAAGTTAATGCCAAACTGAACTACAAAGCCGTTGAACCTGAAAAATCGGATTTGGAAGCAAAACCAAATAATGTGCGTTACGAAGATGAGATCGATATTAATGATTTTCCACAACAAGCCCGATGGCGTATCACTTCGAAAGAAGTTATTGAGCAAGTTCGTGAATTATCTGAATCCGGTGTTACTGTACGTGGGTTATATATTCCTCCAAATAAGAAACCAGAAGGAGATGAGAAACGTCTTCATTTATATTTAGAATCTTTATCCGAACGAAGCATACAAATAGCTAAAGCTGAAATAAAACGGTTACTTCGAGAGGAACTTATTCGTGCCGAGTCACATAGCTATAAGCCGCAACAACAAACTGGAAGATATAAAGTTCTGTGATTAAATATGATTTTAAAATCATTTGAGGAATTTAACTTTCATTTTTTTATGAAAGAAATCTTTATACAGATAGTGTTAAATCAATTGTCAATCGCTTACAGTAAAAAAAAATACTGAAAAGTTCAAGTTATAGAAAATTTTAAACAATTTTAAAATGATGAGAGAAGTTGTCGAACACGACGATTTAAAAATAATTTAAATGTTTTATGAACTTTCGTATTGCGCAATCTGCTTTTTGAAAAATTAAAAAACAAACAAAAAGGTTTTGATAATTTTATAACAATATCGTATAAAATAATGTCAATAAAAAAATAATAATTTGAGATCATTTTCCTCCGTTGGACTTTTATGGTAAAAGCCGTAGAAACCTTTCAACTTAGTTATTTTCGCTAGTATCTTCCGATCTTCGTCTTTGAATAAATCTGTTGTAAATTGCAATTTGTTTGTTACATTTTGAACAAGTATGGATGACATCTTTGAAAACATTCAATAGTAGCGGAAGGCACCAACAACAAAGCCTTAACAAAATTTAACAAACTTAATAGAAAATTTAGGTCAGCGAGAAAAATAAAATTAAACAATTTTTACCATCGTTTTCGGCTTCTTTTTAAATGAGTTTTTGTAACGCCTTTCTGATTGCAATACGGACAAATTGTTAACACGGGTATATCTTCAAATTTGGTTTCCGTAACTGGCGGTGCCCATATAGATACTTTTCGACTGCAAACTCTGTTACTTGGACCTAATATTATTTATAATTCGTTAAAAATTGTCGAAAACATCATTTTAAAAGTTTAACCTTTTTACTTGTGATGCCATTTGGATTTAAATTTTTTACAACTTTTTTTATTAAACACTTTCTTTTAGGTATTATTAAAAATTTAAAAACTCTTAAAGTAAAAAGAATTGAAATTACGCCATTTACGGCTATAAAAATCGAAGGTTGAAAATTTGAAATCACAAAATTAAAAGTTTAAATAGTTCAAAATTTTTGTTGGCACTGGATAAAAATACTAGAATAAAAAAAAAGATTTAAATAGTGAATATATCTTTGAACTTTTGAAATGGACATACACGATAATGTCTGCGAGTTTTATTCCCAAGACTACTCTAGTTTTAAAGCATTTATATGCCAAAGTAAATTTATTCATGTAATGTTTGAAAGAAAAATTTATACTTGATTGCGTTGGTTGCGGCTCTGAGATAGAAGATCTTGGTTTTGTTTCAGCTTTATCATTCGACAGCAGACAGTCAGTTTCTTTAAAAGTTTCAGAAAATTCATTTTTTACTCGCTTTTTTTTCATTCCAATTTCAAATCTGAATAAAAATTATTGTCGTTAAATTAAAATCTATCTAAAGAGAAAATCATTACCTATGAAACAGATGCAAACATAATGAGCACAAAAGAACACTAAAACTTAATGTATTATAGAAAGACATCATGTATTTAATAATATATCATAATTTCTAATTGAATAAACTTAATTTAATTTTTAACAAAAAATTGAACAATTCAATTTAATATTAAATATAATGAGAGACGGAATTAGATTTCATTTTTTAAGGAACAAATAATAATTAAAAAAATTATTTAAAAAATTTTCTTGTTGAAAACACTATAGAAAACCTAAAAACTAGTAATTAACAAAAAATTGAAACAGAAAAAAGGGATGAATTGGCATTTAGGCGCGCTAAATATTATTTGTTACATAGGTAGATAATTTTATTTTCGACTCCCTAATGTTCTATTCTTTACTTTATTTTAAAAATGTAGAAAAATAAGTTAGAGAATCTTTTGTTTTTAATCTCAAATTGTTTTATTTTTTACATAGATATATATAATCGTTTATTGGAACTCTTGTTCAGACATCTGGTGAATACAATACAATACGCATGTCCAACATACAAATATTAAAACGTGAAACTTATATTTTATAGAATCGAAAATTTAAAACATATATATATATATATATATATATATATATATATATATATATATATATATATATATATATATATATATATATATATACACATATATATAAGTTTTATCAAGTTAAAATCTTGTCACCATAGATGGTATATTGTATGTAATGGGTGTTATGAACCATACTAAAAACAAAACTTTTAAATTAAAAACTAAAAAATCTAATAAAGAAAGACTTTCAACTAAGTCTAGTTGCACAAACTTTGTATATATATGTACACCTCGCTACGCTTATTTCTAAAAAATCAGTTTTCTTAGGGGTAAACGCAGTGAAGTACACTTCACTGCGTCTACCCCTAAGAATTCATTCAAAAGAAATACATTCATTTTGTTAGTTCGACAAAATAAATGTATAAAATAAAGAAATCGAAAACAAATGAAAAATAAATAAAACACATATTAATGTGATATAAAACGTTAGTCATCGTTATTGCTATTTTTTGTTTTTTCCCCATATTTCAACTAAATCGACTTTTAGTTGAATTAGTCGACTTCAAAAATCTAAAAGCTTTTTCCTTACTCCACTGCTATACTTCACCATCAGAAACATCTAAAATTTTCGAACTTTCTGGAACTGCCAGGTCCCGAAATTCTGTGAACTCAAGTATGTTTGGTACCTTAAGCTCTTCAAACTTTGTCTACCTCTTCCTTGACTAAGCACCAGGGTTTCTGGAATTTGACATAAAGCTCTTTCCTTAGAACTGTTGTCTTCACTGCAGTGAAAACCTCATTGAGAGTTGTTTATTTTTAGCATATGTTTTCTGCAGAAAAGCCATAGAAATGCAAAGTTGAAAACAAAGCTAATAATAACAATGGCTCCAAAGTGTAATCTGGTATAAGACACTGTTTTGATGCAACAAATAGCAAATATTTTATCTACAATTTTGAGTTAAAATTGGTTTAGCTTTTTTACTACCTTTGAAGCTTGCTGATTGAATAAACTTCAGATCCAGATCTTAATAAATGGAAAAATTTAATTAGATTTTATTGCATTTATTTCCATTTCACCATTAAATCTTTTTTTTAGTTTTGGTATTAACATCTCCCCTCTTTCCCCCCCCCCCTCCTCCTTCCTCCTCCATCAAAAAAATCTGGATTTACCACTGCTTACAGAGAACTGGATCCGTCCTGCTTACAGAAGTTTGTTGTCCATCTTACAGAGGTAGATAACACCTGATTTCCAATTTAATGATTTGAGACGATGCAGATGTGTGTACTTATTATGGAGCGTTAGTATTATATTTTTAACACTGAATCTACTGATGATAAAATCTTGAAACCTTTTTTACTTCCAAACATCAATTATAGCACGGGCACCGCATTTCTTGATTCATGTAGAAACAATATTTTCATATCTGCTCCCTGTTCTCATGCTTCTGAGGGCTACTATCAAGTTAGTAGATTGAAATCTTACTAATCTAAAATCAAAATAGACATTTTAGACTAATAATCATTAGTTATTATTTTTCTTAAATGTTTTGCTTCATGTTGTCTCATTTTTTGACACCTGGGGCTAGGGAGGGAAAACCGAATAAAATCTGTGTTGCATAAAATTTATTATTTTATAGTGCATTTATAAAAAAATTGAACTTTTTTTTTCTACCTGGGAGATTTTAGAAACTTTATATATCTTAATTATTATTTTTGGATAGTTGGCAGCTGTTTGATGGAAGTTCATTGATTGAGTACTTCAGAACAAGTTAATGTTAAAACAAATAATAATTTCTTCATACCAGTGTCACCAAAAAAAAAATATTTTACACAAGTTACATTACATGATATCTTTATAAATATAATATATTTACAAAGATAACATGTATACATATTTAGTATATTGAATATATATATATATATATATATATATATATATATATATATATATATATATATATATATAGAAACGTATTTTTAAAAATTAGTTTATTTTTCTCGCTGTAAAAAAACTATTTTAAATCATATTACATTAAACTGTTAAATTTAAACATTCGACAAAAAGCAGGTAAAATAAAGTAATAGACAGTAAACACAATGGTTGTTCAATTAGTTACTAACTTCAATCCTCTTTGTAAACAAGGCTTCTCTAACTAGCTTTAAAATATTGGTTTTCCAAATACTCTAGGAGAAATGAGCAGCAAAATTGTGGGTTTTGCATCAGTGCTGGATAAATATTATACAGTACCGACCATGGCACTGTATATATATATATATATATATATATATATATATATATATATATATATATATATATATATATATATATATATATATATATATATATATATATATATATATATATATATATATATATATATATATATATATGTATATTATATATATATATATATATATATATATATATATATATATATATATATATATATATATATATATATATATATATATATATATATATATATATATATATATATATATATATATATAGGCGCTGGTAGTGCTGAAAACCGGCACTGTATATATATATATATTTCACAAATTTGGCCGAATTCGCGAAATATTATTATAACGCAAAAATTATTATAATTAAAGCGGCCATGATACAGTAGTTAGAGCGCTTGTTTTAGAGTGAGCGCTGTGAGCAAGCTCTGGGTATATTTCGTACCATTAGTAAGAAAGGAGTCGTGAACTTCCAAGTTAAGCACTTTTGTGACAAGACCGTTAGATCTTGAATATATATATATATATATATATATATATATATATATATATATATATATATATATATATATATATATATATATATATATATATATATATATATATATATATATATATATATATATATATATATATATATATATATAGTACATACATCGACTACCTTAAAGCCTGCTGCCGGAAAAGAGTGCCGCTTTATCGACTGAGGGTTTTGGCATGTGGCAGCAATCTTTTCTTTCATTATTTCTGATTCGCGTTTTAATAACATTTCGTCAATTTGGTAACAGTGAATTTAGCAACAGTGAAATCGGCGTATTTTTCCGATTCACAAATTTGGCGTAACATTTATATCATATTTCCAAGTTTTTTTGTTTAAAATTATACATAAGCTAAAATCTTTAAAACGTTTTAAAAAGTTACTAAGTTTGTTTGCTAGGTAAACTGTTTAACATTTTAAATTCAATTTGTTTTCTTTAATAGGTATAGGCATTTTAACGACATAAGCGCTTATTATTTTCAAACAAAATTTTAGTCCTATTCAGCTTTTGTTATACAGACGGTTTATTTAATAGAATTATTTATTTTAGTAAAGAATCAATTATTTATAAATATTTTGGAACCAATGATTCAAATTATTTATATATATAATTTGAAGGAAAACCCCTCTACGATCTGTTACAATAGCTGAATCTAAGGGTCTATTCTGAGAATTTTATTATTTATCTTATCATTGTTCTAAATCTATCCGATCATTTATCCTATCATTATCCTGAGTCTATCCTGAGTTTTATCATTTATCCCATCTATATTATGAGAACAACTTTTTAAATCTGTTTAATCTGTTAAAGTAGTTTCAATTAAACTCTTAAAAACCAGAAATTATTTTTTTACCTTAAAATTTTTAACAATTCAAAACCTATATTTGACAAAAGTATAAATATATAAATAATTAGAGTTTGTTTTGTGTCTGGAGTTAGCTATTTCAAACAACCCCACAGATCCACCCTATTTTTCAGTACAATCATAGTTAAAAATCAAAATCTTGATTTTTTATAATAATTGTACTGAAAAACTGGAGTGGATCCAGTATTTTTTTGTGTTTGAAATAGCTAACTTCTAGACGCGAAGCAATATTCAATTACTTATATGTTTATACTAATCTCAAATAAAGATGATTTGAAAAATGTCGATTGGAGACTAGGAACAAAAAAGCCCCTAATTTTTGCCCTCTTGCCCTAATGAGAGTAGCAAGATGATAAAATAACTTTTTTACTATTCTTAACTAGACTTATATTCATCAATAAATTTAAGGTTTTAAAGTATAATCTCTCAGCGTTCAAAAAATATGGCAGTTTCTATTGACAATGACTAAAAGAGCACACCACATAGCATTTAACTGGCTAGACGCTTTAAAGCAAGGGATATTTTTGAATCACATTACAAACTTGCAGTTCTTACAAAAAAAAAGTCGAAGTTTGAATTACTTGTCAGAAACATTTCAGTGGCAACTTTGCACGTAACAGAACAATTTCAAAATTTTAAGTCATCTCTAAACATTGCTCTGGCCTCAGGTCTATTCTTATCTTGCCTCAAAGACCAACTTCATTTCTAACTTCATGCTCTTATTGCAATGAGTTAGAGTCCATATTAAAAAAAATGACACAAACTCACTTTGCATATTGGAAGTAACCCGGCAACTCAAATGTCACATGCCATCTGTCCGCTTTGACAATGTCAGAAAAATGTGCAAAAATCGCTTTTTTTAAAATAGTATGGGAAGAATTTTTTCCAACAATGGGAGCAACCATGCTTTATACAGAATGCTATCGTCAAACTCGACCATTCACCAGAATAATCAAAAGCAACTGCTTGAAACCATCCAATATGAATCAATGGGAAGTTGGGAGACTTTCCTTTAGAGTCTACATTAGGTCTCTTACATAAGCCCCTTCTCAGATAATGACTAGTTTACTTTCAACTTATCGATCAAAACCTTCAAATACAAATTATTGGCAAAATCTGAGTGTGTTTGAAATCTGCAAGAAAAAATTAAACGAGTAGTTTAATTATTTCTTTCAGTAGTAGCAACATATTCTGTTAATAATTTCTTAACAGCAGCTTTATCTAAAGCTGCAAAACTATTATAAAACCTAGTTTTACATAGTCATCAGCACCAGCATTTATAGAAATATCTTTAACAACTTCGAATACATTGTCTTTATAGCCTGTACAAATTCTAGCGAATGATTTCCGTGCGAACAAGTAAATCAAAAAACCGTTGCAAAAAGACTTTTGAACAATTGTTTCTCACATAGTGGGCTTCTTAACATAATAGTGTTGATAATGTTTTCAGCACCCTAAATTGTTGTCATAGCCGGTGTTGGACTAGCCACCGAAGAAGCATCACACGTAGTGGTGTATACTTCTTGGAAAGATACCCCTTCTTTGGAGTGGTGTTTTTCCAAGAGGAGATAAGTTAAACTTTCACTGATAGCAAGCTGTCAAATGTCTTTCCAAGATTTGGAACACAAATACTGATCGTTTCTTTGCCTAGTTGATTCAGAGGTCAAAAATATTCCGGCTGACCAAGTGAACAGCCGTCTTGAGTTTCTACAAGATATCAAGCAATATCTGCCGTGCGACGGGCTTAAGCTCTAGCAAATTAAGCTCCAGCAGTCATTTTTAGTTTCAACTGAAATGGCCAATCCTTGGCAAGGAACTTAACGAGTTTGGATAAGAGCTAATTGTATAACCAAGAAGCACCCAGCTTGGTACACTGTTGAAATCACAAAGTATGGAGTTATCTCTACTTTGATTACGTTTTTCTTTATTTTAAAAATGTTCTTTTTCTTTTAAGTCAAAAATAGTCTTTTTCTGTTTAGCGAGCATTTAAAGGAAATGTTTTCCTTTGTATTCAGCGCACAGTGAAGCGAAATGATCAAAAGCGGCCAAAACTCAAAATTTTGTAAAGTAATAAACGTTTTTATTAAATCATTGTTCCAATTCAAAAACAAACTTAAAAAGTGGGTAGTTAAAAACTTTTCAAGTTGTAGACCCCTCCCCTTACCCCCTTTTCCCTCCCCCTCCTGTGAAAGTGAAAAAAATATTTACCTTATGCATTAATATGTAATCCCTGATTATATATACTGATAAGTGAATTTTTACATGAAAAAGTTTAAATTTAAAAAATAACATTTATTAAGAAAAAAAATAACTATTCATCTCCTCTGAGGAGGTCCTGTACGTCAGGATCAAGGTTAGGACCAGAAAATGTCTTGGGGTTCCTGAAAGCAATCGAAGAGATGACAGGGTCGCTTCTTATTAGTAAATACTGGAATCGGTTCTGCATCACATTAATTCTAGATATTTTGCATGTGTGATTGAGTCTTGCATTTCGTATGGCCATATTTTGTGCTTCCTAAACCTCCTCTAAATACGCTCCAATAGGAAGATCCAAATGTTCAGCAATTAAAAATCCATGTTTCAGAACCTTATGAAGTGTATGTGGCATAATTTACCAAGGATAGGTTTCCACTATCAGCTCTAAAGTTTTATAACAATATGCTTTAAAAGCATCCATGTTTAGGTGGAATCCACTGCAAACGCCATTCAATATGTTTCTTAGTCTTAAAATGATGTCCAAACTAACTCCTGTTATTTCAGAGAAAGATTCTGCTGCTAGAAATGTCCTCTTTGCAGTGTTTCCTGTATTAGTATTTCCAAATCCCTGCTTAGGAGTATCAACCACTAAGCTTAACACCTCTCTAAACTTTCTTTTGATTTCTTTTATTTGAGTTTTTACAGATAATTTATCTTCTGGAGATCGGGACTGGTATATTTTAATATCCATTTTATATTCCAAGTGTAGAATGAATTCAAAAATTCGTATCCAACAGTGCAGTGTGGATAATCCTAAAGCTATAGCTTGCATATTGCAAACTTTTTCTTGAATTAAATCCAGCTTGTTCATTTCACTAGGCTTGGCAGAACAAACATTGCAAGATTGAGTTGAGTTTGTATCTGTTATAGCATTCACTGCCTTGCCGTCCATCATTAACAACAACTATCCACTTTAGTTATAAACCACTACACGTCATGTAACATTTAACATAATATAGTTTCGACTTCATGAACAGACGTGTTTTGCAGCGTAAAATTTAAACGAAAAAACTACTTAGTATTTTTAAGTTTTTAATATTAAATTTAAACATTTCTCATTATCCGCATCAAGTTTTCATTCAAAAAGTAAGTTATCAATATATATATTTATCTATTAATAATAATCTACTACAATGGATAAGAAAAATAATAGTGATTTTAAAAAAAATAACGACTCTAATATCGAAACAGATGAATTAGTTATATCAATAAATATGGTTCGTAAAATCTTTCAAGAAATGTTTATAAAACAACAAAATGACATTTTAAAAATTATATCTGGAAACCTAAAGTTAACAAATGACAGAATTGACATATTATTAAAAGAAGCAAATAATTCAAAAGAAAAATGCGATTTGTTAGAAAAGGAAAATGGAAAGTTAAAAGCCGAATTTAAAATATTATGTGAACGAATGAAAATCTTGGAAAATATAAATAAAGATATAGAAGAAAGTTTAACGGTCACACAGGACATTCAAGAAAAAAAAGTAACTGAGATGGAAAAAAAAATTAATAATAAAAATAGCCTTAGTGGAGGTGAAAATATAAAGTTAAGGCAAATGGAGAACAGGCTTAGGAGAAACAATCTGCGAATTGATGGAATTACCGAAAACGAAAATGAAAATTGGGACGACACTGAAAAAAAAGTAATAAGTTTATTTGAAAACAATCTTTCTCTAAGTAATATAAATATAGAAAGAGCTCATAGAACAGGTAAAAAGGATGGTAACAAATCGAGGACAATAGTCGTTAAATTACTTCATTATAAGGACAAAGTTAAAGCGTTGCATGCTGCTAATAAGCTTAAAGGTTCCGGAATGTACATCAATGAAGATTTCTCCTTCGAAACAAATGAAATAAGAAAAAAATTAGCGGACGAAAAGAAGTTACACCGAAAGAATGGTAAATATTCAATTATTATTTATGACAAACTTATTGTTAAAGAATTTAAAAATAAGCAACCCAGCTATTAAAAACTATATTCTATATTTTAATATTACTCTTATTTAAAATGGCTGACGATCCTCCTTTAAAAAACTTTGAACTTAATTCATTACTAACTAAAAAATCAATACTTTTAAAAAGACATTCTGATCCGGATATTAATTTTTTTAACAACGATTTAATAAAAAATATTAACCCATTATATTATAACGTAAATTCAAAAAATATAATTGAAGGAATGGAGAACGACTCGTTCTCTATTCTTCATGCTAATATTAGAAGTCTACAAAAAAATTTTGATTCATTAAAACAATTTTTGTATAAAGTTAATATGAATTTTCAAATTATTTGTCTCAGCGAGACATGGTGTGATGATAAAAATATCGAGAACAATTATAATTTCCATTTACCAAATTATAAAGTGATTCACCAAATTAGGACCTCGGGCAAGGTAGGCGGGGGTTTGTGTATTTTTATTAAAAACTCACTATTGTACAAAGTTAAGTCAGATTTAAGTTCAACCACTAATGATTATGAGTCATTGTGCATTGAACTCGTTAATAAAACCTCCAAAAATATAATAATCCATGCTTTATACAGACCACCTTCAGGTTCTATTAAAGTGTTTGAAGACCACATTAGAAACGTCATTAAAAATAATTATATTTAAAAAAAAACTGTTTACATGGTTGGTGACCTGAACCTCAATATTTTGGATTATGACTCAAATAAAAACATTAAACAATTTTTTAACGTTATTTTTGAAAATAGCTACATTCCTGTCATCAACAAATCTACTCGCATAACCAACAAAAGTGAAACTTCGATAGATCAAATTATCACCAATGACTTCATAAATATAAAAATAAAAAAAGGAATATTTAAAACAGATATTTCTGATCATTTTCCCATATTCATCGTTGTTCAAAAATATAATAAAAGTGACTGCCAAAAAAATAAAAAAATAAAAACAAGAATAATAAATGACTCTTCAGTTAACCATTTTCATGACCTTTTATCAAGTGTTAAATGGGATGACTTGTTATTGAATCTAAACGCTGATAAAGCCTACGATATATTTATATCAGAATATTATAAATATTATAACAAAGCATTTCCTGAAATTACAAAATTAGTTAAATCAAAAACGTTATCAAATCCTTGGATAACTAAGGGTATCCTTAAATCTTCTAATATAAAACAAAGATTATACTATAAATTTCTTAAAAAAAAAACCCTACGTAATGAAAGCAATTATAAAAACTACAAACGACTCTTTGAGTCAATTATAAAAAGATCAAAAAAAAACTACTATTCAGATCAACTTAAAAAGCATTCAAATGATCCTCAAGGTACTTGGCGCATAATTAACGAAGTTATTGGTAAAAATAATCCAGAGAGAAATAATTTTCCGAAAATTCTTAAATTCGAAGACAACTATGTTATAGAAAAAGAATTAGTGGCTGAAGCACTTAATAAATTTTTTATTAATATTGGTCCATCTTTAGCATCAAAAATTGAATCCTCTAAGATCAACTTTGATGCATACTTAGTCTCTAATAAAACTAATATTATGCCTAATGATAATCTAACTGAAGAAGAATTACTATGCGCAGTCTCTTCGATTAAGCCCAAAAAAAGTATAGGCGTCGACAATATAAGTGGTAACATCATTATAAATTCCATAAAACTGATTACAATCCCGCTTTTGTGCATCTTCAACTTATCTTTAAAAGAGGGAGTTTTTCCAGAAAAAATAAAAATTGCTAAGGTGGTCCCTATTTTCAAATCAGGCGATCCTAGTGACGTTACTAATTATAGGCCGATCTCTGTTCTTACATGTATTTCAAAAGTTCTTAAACGAATTATGTATAATAGACTCTATTCTTTCTTAATCCAAAATAATATTTTGTACAATAAACAATTTGGTTTTAAATCTGGTCATTCTACTGATCACGCAATCTTACATCTTGTCCACGATATATTTAAAGGTTTCAATGAAAAAAAATATACTTTAGGTGTTTTTATAGATCTAAGTAAAGCCTTTGATACTGTCGATCATTTAATTCTTTTGTCCAAACTCGAGTTCTATGGCATCAAAAATTCTAACTTGGCTTGGTTTAAAAGTTACTTGTCTAATAGGAAGCAATATATTTCTTACGATGGTGGTAAGACGGATAATATGATTATTACATGCGGTGTTCCCCAGGGATCAGTTCTAGGGCCCCTTTTGTTTCTAATTTATGTCAATGACTTATATAAATTTTCTAATATATTAAACACAACTTTATTCGCCGATGATACGATTTTGTTTTATTCTCATGAAGACATTAATATTTTATTTTTAACAGTTACCAAAGAACTTGATAACCTAACCCAATGGTTTAAAGCCAATAAATTATCTTTAAACATTACTAAAACTAAATACACATTATTCCATCGTGTTCATAAAAAAGAAAATATTCCACTTAAACTTCAAAATCTTTTTATTGATAAAAATATAATAAAAAGGGAAATATCGTCAAAGTTTTTGGGCGTAATACTCGATGAAAATGTTACATGGAGAGAACATATAAGTGTTGTTGAGAATAAGGTTTCTAAAAATATTGGTATACTGTATAAAGCTAAACAGGTCTTAAGCCAATCTTGTCTTAAATACATATACTTTTCATTTATACACTGTTACCTAAACTATGCTAACATTGCTTGGTGCAGCACCAATGTTACAAAGCTAAGTAAACTTCTATGTAAACAAAAACACGCCATTAGGATTATTACAAATGAAAATCGCTTCTCTCATTCAAAAATACTTTTTAGTAAACTTAATATTCTAAATGTTTATAATTTAAATCTCTATCATGTTCTTATATTTATGTTTAAACTTGATAAAAAAATGGCCATATTTATTCAACTCTTTATTTAAAAAAATAAATCATATATACAGCACAAGATTTTCAAATAATAACTATACTCAATCCAAAACCTACTATTTTGCCACTAAATACTTAATCACAAACCGAGGACCTAAACTCTGGACCTAAACTCTGGACCTAAACTCTGGAATACACTTTTAAATAATGATCTTAAAACACTTTCTTCGCTTAATCAATTTAAAACTAAACTTAAGCAAAATCTTTTACTAAACGACAATTAACTAAATTTCTTCTGAAGCGTTTAAAATGAGAGTACTATTATTAATAATTTAGTATTAATAATTGTTTATTACCAAGATTGTTTATTCAAATACATAATTATGATAAATAATCTTGTCTCTAGTCTGGTTTCTGTTTATTTTATTTTTTTTGTTTGTTTTGTATTTTTTTTTTTTTTTTTTTTTTTTGTTTTTTTTTTGTTTGTTTGTTTGTTTTTTCTTCTTTATTGTTGGTCTTTTTAGTAAGTAAAGTAAACTTAAGCGTTAATAAAAAAAAAAAATTTATAGCATATGTAACTTCTACGGTTTTTATTAGCATTGTAATTTACGGTATATTTATTACGGGGCTTAGTGATAAGGCAACTATAGTCTTCTTTTTGCCCCTGTCATATATTGTTTTTTATTCATGAACATTGTTATTGTAAATACTATTAACGACGAAATATATATAATTAATTTATTAAAAAAATAATCACATCATGTTAACAACATCTGTATTCAAGATTCAAAAAATACGGATGAAACGCTTTTCCAGGCATAATGTGAACTCCCAAATTTTTTATTTTAATACTAGTCAAATAAGGATGTGTTACAAAATATTACGGTTATTGGAGCTTGGGAACATGAAGAACCCAAGTAACGACTCCCTCCAGCCCTTTGAGAGGGGGGGACAGTATTTTAAACATAGTTATTTTCAAAACTTAAAACAAAATTTAATTTTATCAATAGAATTCAAATTTCATAAAAAATCTTTTGGCGTTCAGAAGTAATGACCACGTACGGTTTACAACCCCCTCATTGTGGGGGGGGGGGAATATTTTACGCAGATTTTTATTTTTTATACTTATGCCCATAAATCCATTTCGGACAATTTGGGGCAGCTGATTTTTTTTTAGTTATCGATGATAACATCCCCTAGGATAAAAAAGTCATTACAGGGTGGAACTCTTTTCAAAAGCAATATTTATCGGAAAATTTATATTTTCACCTAATATTTTAATTACTCATTTGGTAAAAGCTATATTCAATATTTTAAGCTTTTTACTTTTGAAAAAGATAAAAGAATGCCTAGATAAAGCTTTATGATCAAAAAAATAAAAAAATCATCTAAATGAGTAAAAAAAAAGATTAGAAAAGTATAAAAAGTTTGCGAATTTTAGCAAACTTTTTTTACCTTCTATTAGGTAGAAAAAAATGCTTCTCTGACTAGGATAGTAGATATGAGAGAACCAAAATATATATTTTTCTTACCATTTGATATTTTTTCTAATAAGTTGTAAAAAAAAAATTAATGAAAATGGTGTATTAAAAAAATTCCACTTATGGCCACTTTTTGAGTTTTCGCTTCATAGTGCTATGCAATAATAGCATTCTAAAAAAACACTAGTGCTACGTAATAATGGCATTCTAAAAAAACTATTTGCAAAAATAAAAAAGCTCAATTTTGTATATCTTATCTTGGACCTTTTCTCTAGAATAGTACGGCCTAATTTTGTTTTTTCATCTGAATTGACCTGTTCCTATCTATATTAAAAATTATTTTTTCAACAAAAAGTGTTCTTGATTTGTTATTATTTAAAAAAAAAAAATTTTAGTTGCTAAACTCCATATTGATTATTTTTAGTTGCTATACTCCATATTGATTTGTTTTGTTTTATTGTGAGTTTTACTTCTGAAGTATGTAGAGTATTAAATTTATGATATATTTTGTGGTTATATATTTTTGGTATATATCTATTTTATAAGGTATATAGATATTTTTATTTAAGAAGAAAATAGAGTTTTATATTGTTAAGGGCTTCGTGAAAAGGCCATTACGATCTTCTTGAAGTCCTGCCCGTTAGGGTTACCCATCCGCCCTCTATATTCTAAAAAAGATCCGTTCATATTCTGAAAACTTTTGATTGGTTCTCACAAGCAGCTCTGTCAAATAATTCAAAAATTTTTTATTGGATTTAGGGGCAGCACAAGACCCTTGAACACTTATCGGTTCCTAATATTATAAAAATAAAAGTTTTTTTAATTTTATTAATAGAATTCAAACATATACAAGCTATAAAAATACATCCATCATTTTCACAACTTTTAATAAAAGTTTTAGCATGTCTGTTCTTATTTTAAATAATTCTGCAAGCATGTTTTTGTAGACTGTAAATTTTATCATAAAAAAATCTTTTGGCGTTCAGAAGTAATGACTACGTACAGTTTACAACTCCCTCATTTTGGGGGGAAAAATGTTTTACACAGATTTTTATTTTTTATACTTATGCCCATAATTCCATTTTGGGCGATTGGGGCAGCTGATTTTTTTTTTAGTTATCCATGATAACATCCCCTAGGATAAAAAAGCCATTTCAGAGTGGAACTCTGCGGAACTTTTGAGATATATTATTTTCAAAAACAATTTTTATCGGAAAATTTATATTTTCACCTAATATTTTAATTACTCATTTGGCAAAAGCTATATTCAATATTTTAAGCTTTTTACTTTTGAAAAAGATAAAAGAGTGCCTAGATAAAGCTTTACGATTAAAAAAAATCATCTAAATGAGTAAAAAAAAAAAAAGATTAGAAAAGTATAAAAAGTTCGCGAATTTTAGCAAACTTTTTTTACCTTCTACTATGTAGGAAAAAATGCTTCTTTGACTAGGATAGTAGACATGAGAGAACCAAAATATATATTTTTCTTATCATTTGATATTTTTTCTAATAAGTTGTAAAAAAAAAATTAATGGAAATGGTGTATTAAAAAAATTCCACTCATGACCACTTTTTGAGCTTTTCGGAGATAACGTGATAAAAAGATTTTTATCACGTTATCCCGCAACTTTTTTGATTTATAACTTAGGCTTTAATATTGTAGAAAAACATTATTTTGAGATACATGACACATCAATAACTCGATTTTTTCCAAAAGTGGAGATATAACAAAATAATTTTCGCAAAATAATGACATTTTTATCCCCATACCTTATAAATCAAAGGCGATTTTGAGAACATTCCACTGCAAATAAATTATATATTGTATTTGTGTCACACGGGTAAAAAAGTGATAAAATCATAATTAAACTATGCGTCCGGGGCTACCCTTCAATTTTAAAGCGTGTCTTTATTCTGGCATTTTTTCTATTATGGCTTTTCTTTTATGTTTTTTCTTTCATGTTTGTATATTATTAAGGTGTACAATTATTATTTATAGTGTCTGGGGCTACCCGACTTTCCCCTAGTGTAAAATTTCGAACTGGTATCAAGGTACATATGCTCTACAAGGTACAAATACAGTGGGGTACATAGATACAACCTATAGGGAGGATCATTAAGAAATGAAGAGAAAAAAAGAAGAACTTTTCTGCTAACAAATTGAAAATTACTACTCATTAAGCACATTCAAGGTTTAAAATCGCATTTTATGGTGGTGTATATATATCAGACTATATATTGTTTTGAATATCCTTCTTGAGCGTCAATAAATGGTTTTGTATCAAAAATCGGATCTTTTAGTTATGTTTAAATAAATTTTAAAATATTTATTGTAAATATTAAAAGAAATGACTTTTAATATTGTTTGCGATACAGTGAAGCACTATTATATAGGTACAGAGGAAAAAATGGGGCATTAAGTTAATGAAAATGGTGCTCTTACTTGTTAATAGCAAATAATTGCGTAATTTTTAGATTCCAAATGTTTTTCAATATTTTGTTGACTGAAGCTTCGAAACATCCAAATTTAAGACACTTACCAATAGTAATCAACTTTTACCAATAGACACATAACGTACGTACGAATAGATACATAATTTACTTACCAATAGACACTTAACATACTTACAAATTAAATTACAAATTAATAGTTTACAAATTAAAGTCAAAGAGACACACTGAATAACATACCTTAAAACTTAGTAACTTTAAAAAATAATAAAATTATTTTTTAAAGTATAAAATTTGTAACCTCTTCCATTTGAGAGGGTTACAAATTTTATACGGTCATAATTTTTGAAAGCTAAGATTATACTATGAAACTTAAAATTTACTGATGAATATAACTTTAGCTGAGAATAGTAAAAAAATTATTATACATACAACCGTTTGGAGTTTGCTTCATTATCAAGAACTAGAAAATCTTAATAAATGGTTTAAGGCCAACAAACTCTCAATGAACGTAGAAAAAAGCAAATATATTCTTTTTACAAAATCCTCTGGTTTAGACACTCCCCCCTAAAAAACTTCCTGAACTGTTTATCGACAAAACTAAACTTATAAGAGAATACTCAATAAACATTTTAGGTATAATTCTTAATGAAAGTGTTTGCTGGAGTAACCATATTAAAAAAGTGGAAAAGAAATATCTAAAATTATTGGAATTATGTATAAATCAACGCATCTTCTTAATACAACTTATTTTAAAAATATTAATTTCTCATTTATTCACAGCTTATTCAATTACTGTAACATAATCTGGGCGAGTACTTATCCATTAAATTAAATACAATTTACAAAAAACAAAAACATGCATGTCGCCTAATATTAAACGCAAACAGATACACCAGTGCCAAAACCTCAAATTACTTTTTATGTTTAAGTTAAAGAATCTATTACTACCAAACACTTTCCAATATCAATTTATTTCTATGAATCACAAATACCAAACTAGGTATTCAATTAACAACTTTGTCATACCTTAAATTTTATTAAAACAAGCTGACTTCTCAATATCTTGACTAGGGCCACGATTGTGGAACTCGATTCTAACAAGTAGTATCTCTACATTTTAAACGTGCAACAAAACAACACATGTTCAATTTTGATTATAAACAATTACCAACTTACTTTTATAGCTTTTATTTAACCTTAGTTATTTTACATTTTATATATTGACGCAATACGTTTTTTTGTTTTTTCAACATGTATTTTTCTTCAATATGTACGGATTTTAAAGTTATGTTATTATATTGACGTAAAAAAAAAAAATAATAATAATAAAAAATTAAATTAAATAAAAAATAAATTAAAAAAAATAATAAAAGTTTATGCATTTGTATTATATAGAGTGGTTTTCATAAATTAATACACACTCTTTTTTTTTTTACATATATGTAAGAAAATACTTAAAATAAAAATAAAATAAAAGTGCTACCGCTATGCTTGATATATAATTTAATAGAGGAAGTAAAACACTATTATAGAGTACCTTAATTTTTTTTACAGGATGTTTATTCTATACCAATTAACACAAAAAAGTTAATTGATAAGCTTGATTTGATTTTATTCATAAATTTAGACGCACAATTAAATAAGTCTTATATCTTGTTAATTGATAGTTAATTAGTAGTTTTTTCCCCATATTTCTCATTAATAGGCCTAAATTAATTGATTTTGTCAAAAAAACCTTTATAAATATGACTTACCTGGAATTAGTTAATCATTATTTAATAAATAATCAAAAGTTAAGTTAGTTTTGCACTAAAAGACGCGAAAAATGGGCAAAAGACGTATCACTCAAGGTGAAAGATGGCAAATTATTGCTCACATCAAAGAAGGAACCAAAAGTAATAGAGAAATCGCCAGGTTAATTGGAGTTTCTGAGAAATATGTTCGGACAACGAAGCAAAACTTTTTTCACACTGGTGGTGCCAGCGAGAAAACGAGGCCAGGTAGACCCTTGTCAACCACCAGAAATGACGATAGTGCCCTTTTAAGAGCTGTTAGAGCTAATCCCAGAATTAGTTACAAAGAATTGACCACAGAATTTAATACAATTCGAAATACATCTATTTCTCAAAGCACAGTCCACCGAATACTTATCAAATACAAGATTGGGGTCTACTCTGCTTTGAAGAAACTGCTCCGGCGTTCATATGATAAACAAAGGAGACTAAAATGGTGTCGTGAAAGAAAGATATTGGACAATAGAGCAATGGAAAAACATTATGTGGAGTGATGAGAGTAACTTTGAGCTTATCAATCGCAAATCTAACATAACAGTCAAAAGTATGGCTCACGAAAAGTATTACGCCAGGTACATTAGACCGACTGTACAAAGCGGAGAAGGCTCGATAGGAATCTGGTCATGCTTCAATTACAAAGGTATGTGCCAAACATACACTGGTATTGTACACTTGGTATGTGCCAAACATACACTGGAAGAATTAATTCTAGAATACACGTAGAAGTACTGGAAAACAACCTAATTCCATCAATTGACCTGCTTATGCTCAATGATAAACCATGGAAACTTCAACAAGATGGCGCTACTGCGCATACTGCATACTATACAAAGGAGTGGTTCAATGATAATAATATCAAGACAATACCGTGGCCTCCATACTCACCTGATTTGAACCCGATTGAAAACATTTAAGCTTGGATTGATCGTGAATTGGCAAAGGTTCCGATTTCCACACTTGGCCAGCTGAAGGAGACCTGGTATAGGGTCCCAGAAGCGATGCGCAAAAATCTTGTTGAGTCTATGCCTGGAAGAGTTCTTTTTTGTATTAAAAAATTGGTTCATAAATTACGCCTCCTAATGTATCGTGCGTCTAAATTTATGAATAATTTATTTTGTCTTATTTTTTTTAATACCATGTAGTTGTACCTAATTATTATTTAGTATTTGCATTTTTTTTTGTAAATTTTTTTAAAATTTTGTATTCTGTATGTATTTATCTAATAAATAGAAAAAAATCTAAACCGAAATCTTTTTTCGTTATTGTTTTATCGTTAAAAAACTAAAAGTTTCTATTCTCAATTATGAGTGCGTCTAAATTTATGAAAACCACTGTACAAGATTTAATCTAAATTTGTGACAACGGGGCTGGATGATAAGACCATGTCTTCTGCCAGCTCCAGTCGGAATTTTTCAAAACTTTATATTTTTATGTTGTAAAACATTGTAACGCTTATTTTAAAGGACGAAATAAATAAATAAAATAAAAATAAATACACGGTAGTATAACGTTTACAAGATAACTTTTTAACATTTCTTCCTCTCTTGTTGAATTAAGAAATAATAACGAGTCAAAAAACTGTTTTCTTGTTAATTGTTTGATATTTTGATAAGCACAGTATCGTTTGCACTTTATTGTATTTATTAGGTATATACCTTATAATTTGTGTACCCAAGCCAACGACAAGGGTTTCGAATTGGAGGGGCACAATCGTCAATTTTTAAAAAGTCTAGATTTTTCTCTTTTTTTCGCACTATTAGATTTGTAATTTGAACTTTATTGTAACTACTACAAAATAGTTAAAAAAAAAAAATTTTAACCAATTTATAGATGCAAAAACAATTCAAAGACTGATTGAATCAATGCTTATATAAAGTAATGCTTATAAAATTTTTTTAAATAAAAACTAAAACTAAAACATAGAAGTATAACTTTCTATTAAACTATTTTATGCCACTCAGCTATTTGACGTTGCGGAGACTGAAGCATTTCATTAAAATGCTGTATTTCATGAGGAGTTACTTGTCTTAATAAACTATGGTTCGCCAAAATAACGCTTCCTACTTTTTCGTGTTTAATTTTCGATTCCTGACGAACGACGTCAAATACTATAACAAGGTTACGCATTACGTTATCGTCAACAGGAAATATAAGTTTTTCATTAAAAACAGGGCATGTGTTTTTCTTGATAACATGCGTGCGACGTTTGTCCATTATGTTGCCGTTCTGCAATAATTTGATTTTTACAAAATGGTCTGAAATAAAATAGTAAAAAACAAAATAGGAGTACAAAAAAGTAATACAAACATTACTTAATATTTTTCAAATAAAAATAGTTAAAAAATATATATTATGTATGTACTATGAATACGATTGTAGTTTTTTGTGTGTACATACTAATACTATTATTAAGCGTAGACGTAAATTTCGTCTTTATACAGGCGTAATATACGCTGTCTGATTCTGTGGACTCGTCACCATTTCATCACCAGAAAATTATTAAGGGAGCTTGTCCCACCCCTGCAAAATATTTTTGCTAAAATATTTTCTTAATCAACTTATTAAAACTTTTACTTTATTTTTTAACTATTTTAAATAAAATAAAATTACTTCAATAATAATAACAAAATAAAACTTCAATGCGTTATGAACAATTATCAAAATTCCTTTTAACTGATTATTTTCAAGTTAGATTAATCAGCATTTTAGATTGTTAGATTAATCAGTATTTTAAATTATTCAATTAACAATCAATTTTGGATTAGTTTTTTAAATATTTTTTTAGCCATTTAAAATTATGAGAAGCAATTTGCAAGTAAATTGCTGATTTCATTTTCCTTTTATTTTCTTCCCAAATGAACTTAAAAAACATAAGTTGTTAACATTGTCCTTATTTAAACAAGTTTTTAAGTCAGTAACATTAAAATCAGCACCATTAAAATTTCTACTTCGATAGAAGATGGGGAAAGACTTATGGTATTGTAATTCTTTTGTAAAGAGCTTTTTTTTTTGTTAATACAGTTTAAAATTTCTTAAGGTGATGACTTACAAGTTAGTCCTTTACTTGTTCATAAGTCGTAATTTTCTAAACCGCTTGACTATATTATGAACCTTTGATATAAAAATACCACAGTCCTCATTAAACTGTAGATTGAAGAAATCATCATCAAGCTGATAATTCTTCAATCCAGCATTTTTGATTGCCATCATCAAGATCAAACTTCTAACATTCAGCATATTTTTACATTTTCTTCATCAATGAATAGTTCTTCTCGAGTTGTTTTTAACACATATTACAAGATGAATTCTATGGCAATTACAAAGTTGGTGGCTAATACCCATTTTATGCCCCATTTTTTTCTGTTGCACCATAAGTAACACAACCAAAAGTATTGTTATTATTCAAATTCAAACCAAATTCATTTCAATTACCAATAAAATATTAACTGCTCTTTATGAATTCATTGAATTGTTTATTCTAATCATTCGACCATAGTGACATTTTTTTATAATGTATAATAATAATTTACTTTTTAGTTCAAAAGAATTATTTATTTTTCTGTAATTCATGAGCAACTTTTAAATTGATTGAGTTTGCGTTTTTAAAACAGTTGCTGTTATGCATGTCAATCATCACGATTTTTTATTCTTTAATTCTTTAGCTGCGGCAAGCCACGATCGTGGTTTTTCCGTTGAAGTGCGACGAGCCACAATCTTAAAAGTGGGTTTTAAAGTTGATCTTTAAAATTATGACCTTTATTGCAAAAATATCAGATTTGGTAAAACATAAATAGTACCACTGCGTAGTGCAAATTTTTTTCTTACTTTTTTTCTTATTTGTATATGCTTTTCTGTGAAAATAAGTGATAACGAAGACACCTCAATGTATGAAGAAAACTCTATTACCAAAGAAAATATTAGTAGTCGTGATGAAAGATTTTTTTGTTGAAGGCATAATTTGAAATTGAAAAAATGCAGCTACAGCACACAACTATTAATAATCCGTTACATGGTCATAATCTAGAAAAAATTGGGGATGGGTAAAAATTGAAAGAAAAAACTGTGTGGCTAGCCACAATACCCGAGTTCGCGCATCCTGGCTGGGTCAATCTTGTGATGTAGGCTTGAGTCCTGCTTGCTTCTCTAAATATCATTTATAATTAATACAACGAGGGCTTAAATTTTTTGTTTATAAATTTTGTAGATGTTATAAAATGAAAAATGGTATACAAATCTCAAAATTGTTTTTTTTTCCGTGTTCGGTCTTTTTAGTTGAATTTTTCTAAGCATCTTTTAACTTTATCAAGCAGCCAAAGGGTTAAGCTTTCCAGTCGTTTTTAACTATTGACCAAAGTTGTAAAATGGGTATGATCTACAGCTGTTAAACGAACTAAAGCGTTTTCAGCTTTGTTATTTGTTTTTTTATAGTAAGCAGCAATACTCGGCTGTATTTTTTTTGGCTTCTTTGAAACAATTTTGGCCGGAAAATTGTTAAGTTTGTGCTTTAAATAATAATAAAAAAAAAACTGAAAGGAATTTAAGTTTAATTAAACGTTTGCACTTGAATATTAAAATATTCAATATAATTATATAATACAAATATAATATAAAAATGCTTTCAAACCTCAGATCAACTTTTTCCAAACGACTTTTCGAATGGCGGTGTAACACCGCCCATTTATTTAACAACATCTATTTTTACATTTTACATTTCTCGCCGGTACCAGATAAAAGTAAAAATAATTAAAAAAATAAATAAAATAACGGAAAATAATCGATTAATCATTTGTTAATTAATCAATCGACAATTAATTAAATCGAATAGTCGATTAATCGATTTATCATTAGTCCGGTTACCACCTCTATTTTTAAATCTTTTGAACAAAGACTTCTATTTGTTCTATATTTTTGTAGCTTTATTTGTTTGCGCTATTTATTTCATCTTAATATGATTGTTTTCATAGTCTTGTTTTGTTATATTATTTAGTTGAATTTTATCATAAAAATATTTATTTTATAAAATGTTTATAAGATTATTTCCTCACTACAAATCCCATTTTAAAATAATATTTCACAGCAATATCTTACTAAACAAGAACTGAAATAATGATTTCTTTAAACAATTAAAAAGGACACCTTAGTATATCACTGTAACGGATCCAGGGATGGGGGGTTGTTAACGGGGGTATGCATCCCCCCCCCCCCTCCACACACATAGAATTTGAAAGTTCTTAAATATCTTAGAAATGGAGGACCATTTATTTTCATTTTTTAGAAGACTCAAACTTGATACGAAATATATAAATATTTTAACCCATCCGCCCACCGCCCCCCCCCCCCCAAAAAAAAGGTTTTCTGGATCCGTTTTATTATTTACTAAATAACATAAAATATCAAAAATTATCATTAATCAAAAATAAAAATTCACCTGACAATTTTCCCTCTGTATCTGGTAATCCTGTTGCTTTCAAAATAACGATGCACACCTGATTACCGTTAGGTTGGTAGCAGAGTGAAATAAGCAAACTTCCTAAATCACCAGTCTTAAAGCAAAAAAAATAATTTTTAAAAAGTAATTTAGGGGTCGTCCATAAATACGTCACACAATTTTGACATTTTAACCCCCCCCCCCTCCTTCCTTCCTCGTAACGCACTGTAACATTTTATCCCCCCCCCCCCACCCTTAAAAAAATTTTTTAAACGAATTTAAATATGATAATGTCTGCAATTTTCCTGGCTTCTTTGAGTTAATTAAATAGTCTGCTTGTTGTTTATATTTTAACACAATAGTTCCGTGTAAAATTGTATAAATCGCTATCCAAAACATGATCCCATTTTTCGCTATCGCTATCCTAAACATGATCCCATTTTTAAATAGCTATTCTTCCGATATATACATGTAAAAATATTATTTTGTGAATATAATTTTCTCATAATTAGGAATATTAGCGTGCCGAGTGGGTTCCGCTTCAGGCTAGTAAACTATGTGGTAAAGGGTATGTGGTTCGTCTCTCAGCGTCAAATTTTTTTTTTTTTTTTAGTGCGCAAATGTTTTTTTTTTTTGTTGCTGCACACTTTTGTGCACTAACTAAATAAAGCTCTGCACTTGGACCATATAAAGTGAAACCGCAGAACGTGCACTGCACATAGACTGTTACAACCGTAGGATCAATGCGTTGCGCCTACGGCTGCACATTGACTAAGTAAGATTTAGGCGCCGTTGATTTTACAATCAACATGTAGATACATCAATTGAGGGTTGTGGTTCGGTCAGATACTCTTTAAATTAAAAGAAAGATTTATCTTTAAAGATTTTTTAGATTTAAAACTCAAAACTAAAAAAATGTTGCGTCACAAAATCGGAGACCCCCTCCCCCTCGTAACAAAATCGTCACAAAATCGTAATTTTATGGACGACCTCTTAGCGCTTATTATAAATTCAATTTCGCTTAATATAGAGATTAAATTAAAATTCGAAACGAGTAAAAGGGAAGAAAGCAAAAATCCGAATATAAAACCGATAAATTAAGTCCGAATAAGAGAAGTTCTTAAACAGATGCTTATCTTTTTAGCAATCGTGTTGCGACTGAAGTAATAAGTTTCCTGATTTGTATAATAGGCTGATGTCAGAAAAATTCTGGATCTGTGTAGCAGTATGACGTCAGGAAAACGGTAAAGAAATTTTTATATCTTCCGAAATGTAAAATATAAATAGAGCGTTATGAAAAATGACATGGTAAAATATACGGTCACTAAACACATTTTAATTTAAGTTCATGTAATTAAATAAAATTTAAGGTTAGATACCAACAGTACCAAAATGAATACATTTATCTTTTAAGTCTAATAAATGCTATAACTATAAGTAAAGAAGTTATATTGGAGTTGATTATTAAGTTGGTTTATTATTATACTATAGGTAAAGTAAACAAAAAAACACAAAAAACTTTACAACTCTTATTCAAATTATTGAATTATATTTTAAACCGTTTTTTATATATTTTTACTTAAAGAGAGGATGTAATACTGTCTCTTTAATGAATTGATATGACATTGTGCGTGTCAGTTGTTACGTATATACTTATTATTTATCTTTTCGTTAAAGATATTAATAAAAATGATTATAAATTATAATGTTACAAAATAATGTTACGAAAAGAATGTTACAAAAAGCTCGTTAAAAATTGTAATTGAAAGCCAAATTTGTAAATTATCAACACGTGATGTCAGATAAATTTTTTTATCAGGTATCACGTGTTAATAAATTCCAATTATATGTTATAATTTTTAACGTATAACAAGAATTTATTAAAATTTATAACAATGAGATACTTCTGTAATATAATTCACATAAATTAACGATTATTGCACATTTAATAAAAATAAGATTAAATAAGAATAAAAATTTATCAGGAATCACGTGATAATTTACAAATTGGGCTTTCGATTGCAATTTTTTCACGAGTATTTTTGTGACATTCTTTTTATAACATAACTAGTATCACCTAGTCTAGTGGAGATAAGTTGCGTAGGTTTGAAATATAATACAAATAAAACTTTGCAATTAAACATAAAGAAACAACTTTGCTAAGTAAACATTATAAACTCTAATATATACATACATACATACATACATACATACATACATACATACATACATACATACATACATACATACATACATACATACATACATATATATATAACTTTTAATTATTAAATAGAGCTTATAGCTTATCTTTCTAACATATGTAAATCCAACACAGGGTTTAAAAAATCAGTTAGATTTATTAAAAATTGCTTAACTAACCCCGCTTTTTTTCAACTTCAACTAATGAACACAGTGCAAACTCAATAACGCAACAGAGAGTTAACAATGTTCACTTATTTGGACGAATTTTGAAAAAGAATGATTTCTATTGACAAAATAAATCTTGATTAACAAACTGTTGGCATCAAGTTAACTTAAAACCATAAAAAAATATCTTTTTTAAATGTACTTTTTTGTAGAGTTTTACACGATGGCGTTCAAAAGAAGATGTTAATTGATATTAACACCAGCTAAAAAGTAAAAGGCAAATTTTTAAAGCTTCTCTAAATCGTTCAGATAAAAAACCATTATTAAACGGTTTTTTTATCTGAGCGAGCAAGATTTAAAATGGAATTAAAGTGTTCTCACACTCGACACGCCTCCATAGATTCTCAATACTTTGAATTTTGTTTTTGAAGGGATTAACAAAATGGTGTTTATGAAAAAGCATAAATTAGCATATTTTAGAGGTATTCTATTCTAGCATAAGAAACAAAATGACTTTTTCGCAAAATTTCAAAATTGTTTTGAAGGGTTTGTTGAACTAAAAAATTAAAAACTTCTGTTTTGAGTAGTCCAGTTTCATAGAAATAACAAATTTAGTTTTGCTGTGTCAATCTTCTTTAGCTAAAAAGATCCTTCTCAAATACTGTTTTTATATCATTGCCACTGTTTTTCGTTGAACAGTAAAATGTCTAATTGATCACCCTGGTTATAATTAAAAATATTTAGTTGCTTTATTATCTGTTTCTATATCATCACGAATTGCATTTATCTAAAACAATAAAAGTTATTGTTACATTTCGGTTCTTTATAACAATTTTCCATAACTTATTTGCCAACAATGTAAGTTAAGCTCATTAAATTAAAGCAGGGGCGCACAGAGAGTTCGTAATGTTGATAGAGAGTTTTTGAGTCCCAAAAAAAAAAACTTCTAGTATTTAAAAATTGTTTTTAAAATTCTTTATTTGATTCATTGCGCAAATCAAACATTTAAAACACAACAAAGAAAATCAAAATTCTGGTATTTTTTTGACTTTATTTGATATTTGGTATTTTTTTGACTTAATGAACTTTTTTGAGCTCGTTTTACTGGTACATATTTCCGCTATACAAATAATTTTCAATTTGTTTTTGAAAATAACAAGTATTTTTGCTATATTTGATTTCTGTTATTAAGTAAAAAGGCTTTCCTTCACAGTTTTATTTGTTTTTTTTAAATAAAGTCTTTTTTATTACTTATATTAATATATATCATTCTACTATATATATTACTAATATTACGGCAAAGTCGATTTGGATCCCAAACCCTATGTGTATCCTTAGTAAAAAAAAAAAGTAAAAAGCAATGACGAACATCTTTACTTACATTAAGATGCTGAATTTGTGTATTTAAAACCGAGTTTTACACCTTAATAAATAGTTATAGGCGGTATGGCGTTAAAATATGTTAACACAATTTAAATTAAAAGTTAAAACGTTTGACCACGTTTGATTTTAAACAAAATGTCAACATATAATTCAGTTAACAGAGTGTTTAACGACATATTATAAAGCTTATACAAAAATAATGGTGTTGAAGCGCACAGCGGGTTAGGACTCAACAAAATTACATTAACAAAGATCATGTTTTAACTATTCTAGAAGTTAACTGTTCCGAAGTTATCATTCTAAAAATGCTGTTTAAACATTTGTACTATGATATATCGAATTCATTATAATAACATGGACGGACATTCTAATCATTTTCTGTTCGAGTTTATTCTTGTGTACTTTTTGACATAACTGACCAAATATTTGTTTCTGACCAAAATATATGCACATTATACAGTCTTTAAATTCAATTTTTAGCTAGCCTATCAAACGCTATTTCATGTAGGAGAGCATACTCATTTACCTGAGTCATAAAATAATTAATTTATGAAACTAGCTTATTTTATATACCATTAGCCATTATACTATGATTAAAGCTATTTTTCTCTGCTTAACTAATCACTTCAAAATGTTAACAGAAACAAACAGAAATAAATTAGTGTTCTATATAGCTAAGTTCCGTTAGAGAACATTGAAAACTTTGATGCAGCACATAGTTTTCTTTTGCATGCGCGACGCATTTTTTCTACTTATCCAGTAAAGAAAATTATTTTCATGTATAAGCTGGTTAAACTAAACCTTTTATTCACTAAACTACCCTTGAAATCAATACGCCGACATGTTTACGTAAAGATGCAATTTAATCTACACTAACGTGGACGTAAAAGAAGATTTACTCGAATGTAATGTGTAACGTGGGCATAAAAGAAGATTTACTTGAAGACTTGATTTTCTTTACATTAAACACGATTTGATGAAACACCGAAATGTTTTATTTTCAAATAATTTGTAACTTGCAAGTACAAAACTTTTTTTTCTAAAACACAAATACGCTTATTAAACTTAATTTAGAAAAATTTAAGAAAGAAATGAATCGAGGGTTCAAGTATCTAAATTGAATAAATTTAAGAATCTTTAACAAAAAAAATGAATAGAGGACTCACATAATGTTTTATTCGTTAAATTTTTTGGTGCACGCATTATTCTATTATAAACTTAATCAGATAACCGCTAAAATATTTTTATCATAACCGGAAATATTAGAGATATTTATCAATATTATTAAGCTTCTATGAATTTTAAAATAACTGTTAGAATAATTAACAAATACAGTTCTTTTTTCTTAATTAACAAATACTCTTTGTGGCTTTTTAAATAGTTTTAGTATGTTAAAGTAGTTTAACATGCTAAAACAAAATTTATAATATAACATGTATAAGAAGGTTATAACCTTCTCAAACACAGTTTATATTCTGTCTTAAAATGTTATGTTTGTGAAATTAATTTTTTTTTTAATCACTAATATAAATTTTGTTGCAAATTTACAATACAATGTCTATATTAATGTTTAGTAAAATTATGGTGAAACACTATTTAATTTTATTACTACGAGCTTTTAAGATTTGTTTTACTTTTTTTTTCTTTTTAATTTAAATTTCTTTATTTTTAATAAACCTAAACATGCATATTCTTTAATAAAATAATTTAGAGACTTACAGCTTGTGTTTTTTTTATACTCAAATATTTTGAAATCATTTTTCCATCAAGTGGTTCCTCATCCAATAAAATGACGCATTCTGCAACAAATTCACTGCGAGAAAATCGATCATAGTCCAAAATTACAAACTTTAAAGCCATTTGTTGTATTATTTCTTGGGTATAGCCTGCAAAGATGCATTCCGTGTCATGTGGAAAACTTAATACTTCTACGAGTGAGTTTTGTTTATTTATATTTTGCGAAGGGTAAGCGTGATCAGTTTGCGGGTATAAATATATTTTGACAAATGGTACTGATATACCGCTCTCTCTTGATAAGGGTAAATCATCAAATTCGTGCAGCTAAAAAAGCATAACAAAACATTAATATTCTGATGGTAAGTTCATTTTTATTATCATTAACGAAGTCAGTACCTTTACTTCCAGTTCATATTCACCTTTTCGATTATAATACAATGAAAACTTTACTTTGCCATATGCCCCATTCCATGGATTTTTATGTAATACCTCTGGCGACACTCCCATCATTGACAATGAGCTCATCCACATTTTTTCTTCGTCTTCATTAAATAAAGCTTCATCCTTAACAGTTGGGACGGACACAGAACGAGTAAATGACATTTCTCTTTTGCGACGGCCGATAGTTAATAAACCTTTTTGATAAAGCGAATTTGTATCAGCAGTTTTGTTAAAAGATGTATCGTTTGATTTAACCGATATTGGAAACTTAAAAGGTACCGAAGCAGCAAATACTTGCTGAGGTATAGACACTTTACGTGAGTGATCAGCTAAATATTTATTGCTTCCTTTCTCTGTTAAGTGGTAAGGCACTTCAGTTTTTACACGGTCCAAATTTTTATGAGGTAATGAAAATTTCCGGGTTGAAAGTGCACCATTTTTTTTTTTACGTCTAATGAGCACATACATAACCATTATAACAACAATTAGAACAATAATTATACAACCTAATAGAGCTGTAATAATGACAGAAGTCAAGAAGGTTTCGTCTTGCTGAATTTCTTTGACTAAATGTCCATCGTTGATTAACATACTCAAATAAGTATGCAGTTTCTCTTAATTATATTCATATTAAACCTGCAATAAGAAAAACGAAAATGTTTCAAACGGGATCTAGCATATTTAAAGGAAGAACGTTGCTACCGAAATTACTCCAATATTACATTAAATAGATCAACAGAAAACTTAAAAACGAGAACGTGTCAAAATTTAGAGTAAAAATAAGATTTTAAAATTTTCTTATGTTTTATTGGTACAAATTTGTATTAATACCAAAAAAAGATAGAAGCAACTAAAAAAAAAAGCATCGAAATACGAAAAAATCCTTAAAAAAAATAATTAAAAAAACAAGATGTACATAATAATGCTGAGCAAACTCTAGCATAAGCGACTCTTGACAAATAAACATAACAAATTATTAATATTTCGTATTCAGCAAACAATAACAAACAGACTGTTGATATTGCGACACAAATTTAAAACTTTAAATACATGATAAACAATAACTTTTTTTTAATAATAATTCTTTTAAGGTTTTCCATTATTCCATAATAAAAGTATATGTACATGAATGAAAGTTATTCATACGTCGTCGGAACAATACTTCTACTGTACTACTTAGTTTATAATTCAAATCTTTTCCGTCAACTCTGGAACAACCTATAAATAAAAATCACACATCACAAGATAAAATAAGTATTGATAAAAATTTTGCGCATTTATAGTGGTAATAAAAAAAAAGAAAAGGAAAATATTACTTTTCTCAATTACAGAAACTTGTAATAAGCGATAAGTTGTACTTTTTAAATTATAACCTTTTTTTAATTTTAACGACTAAAGCTCGCAAAAAAAATAAATTAATAAAATAATTAACCTTAAACAAGTCCGCAACCAATCCGTAATCAGATACTAGAGATATAGAAATGTAAAATATACGATCAATAATCATATTACATTATATATCAATAAAGTTCTAGCTTAAATTAGGTTGATAACTTTTTATTCATACCTTGAAATATCGGCGCCTCGGGATCTTTGTTTATAGCAACAATACACTACGTATTAAAAAAAAATTAAGATATATATTCGGGTATAATAAATGACTTAATAAAAAAATAAACTTATAAAACTAATAATGATTTAAAATCATAAGTTGTAATATCTCTGCATAAAACACCGTATGACATCAAATTTGCGTAATTCACAGTTTGTAATTCATGTTTATAAGTTACATAAGGAATTTGAAATAAATTACTTTAGGAATTCGTTTAATGAACAATCGGAGAGCTTAAGAAAGAGTAATAATTATTTAAATAATTGATTCATTTTAAAGAGCTTAATATAATATATTCGAAAAACTACTTAAGATATTTTGCAGACTTTTTTTTTTACCTTGCTATCTTTCATACCAGCTAAATGCTGTATAGCTCCAGATATAGCAACAGCTATATATAGATCTGGTGCTACCATTTTTCCTGTTTGGCCGACTTGCATGTCGTTTGGTACGTAACCAGCATCAACAGCTGCACGAGAAGCACCAACTAAATATGTTTTAGAGTGTTAGAGGGTTAATTAAATCAACCACAATTAACTTTACAAGGTTTAAACAAGAATTTAATAAAAATACCGGCTGCATTGAGTTTGTCTGCCAACTTGTACAACAAATTAAAATTTTCCCCACTTTTCATGCCTCGACCTATCAAAAAGTTCAATTAAAAAAAAAAATTGTAAAAAAATCGAAAACAATTAAAATAAAAATGAAATTTATATAGTAATAAATATTGAAATTTCTTGAAGGTTTCAAAAAAACTTTTTGAAAAAATTTGAGTTATTAGCTGACCTTCCTGCTGTAATCATACATTCCTAAAAAAAACCGGAAGATCAGCGTTCACTCAGAGGGTTAATGCAAAAGGAAAAGAATTCGCTAAGAATACATTTACCTCCGGAAACAACAATCTTAGCACTTGTAAGTTCAGGCCTTTCACTAACACTCAACTCTGCGCTCTCCCAAATAACATCATCAGATGGTGTTGCTGTTGCAGCCACTAAAGCAAAAAAAGTTTTAATAATTTTAAAAAACTTACGATTGACGCAAATAACGGTTGAAATAAATTTGTAAAAATTTCATTTTGCAATACTAATTTTTATTAACGACATATTCCTCGTTTTGATTTTTCCTGATTTAATTTAAAAAAGAATTCAATATTTGCATACTTATTTCTTTTGTAATTTTACCAAATTTAAATTACCTTCATCAACAAAATGTAAAAAAATAATTACAGAATAATCAACAACAAAAAAGTATCATTAAAAAAAGTAATGATCAAAATGACGAATTTAATAGACTAACATCAGTTGAAAAACATTTTACTAGTTTATAAACACTACACGCATCTCAAGCTTTACATTAAATAAAATTTTTAAATATATTTTTCAACATCATCATATAAAGCCATATAAAAATCATTGTAAAAACCTATTTTAATTTTGTAAGAAAGAAATAACTTTTATAATCTTACAGACATAGTTGTATTAAATAATTCAGTCTGGTTTCCTATTCTCTTTAAATAAAGTTTAAAAAGCAGTACTTATTCTTTTATTATATAGAAGATAAAAAATCATCTAAAGTTTATGTAAAACTATAGGTTTGAGCCTATAGTTTTAAATAAACAAAACAAAAAAATTCTTACTAATGGAAAACAAAAATTAATTTTTTATCAAATAAAAAAAATCAATGATTAGAAAAGTTTGAAAACTTTTTAACTATATTATTGTTGACATACATTCTTCTATATTAGCTGCAGAAAGACCTTCTTTTGCCATTTCAAAAGATGTAGCCCGTACTGAAACTACCTTAACTGAATCTGAAGATTTAACTGTTGTCACTGCGTTGCCTGTAATAATATAAATAATACAATTAATTTAACATTTATTAACTTAAATCAAAACAAAATAATAATCTGAAAAGTTTTATTTTATTTTAAAATTAAAAAAAAAAAGAAATTAAAAAAAAAAGAAAAAGGAATTTAACTCTTCATACCTGCATATATTGTTCTAACAAATGTGTTCTCATTCTTAACTTCTAATATATCAGAAATGGGGGCAACATCTAATTTACCAGCAATACGAGGTAGTAAATTCTGAAGCAATTTACATCAAGAAAAGTTTAAACAAACAAAAAAAGAAATTAATTTCAATAAAAAATAATAAAATCTTTAAAAAAGGTTGTTTTTTTTTAACACCTTTTTTTTGTACACTTGAAGACCTTTTTGAGAAAGTTTGAAAAAAGGTTTAAAAATCTTAAATTTCTCTTAAAAATTAAAAAAATTTTAAATTAAAAAAAAATTCTTTAAAAAACTTAAAATAATTTGAAATGCCTTTGCAAAAGATGAAGATGTTGCAAGAATATGTGTGTATTTCATCTTGAGCTGCAAATCAACAATCAGTGGGGTTAAACATTCTAAATTAAAAAAATAAAAAATAAGTGAATGAAGAATAAAAATATACTGCAATATAATATATTGAACAATTGAAGAATCAGTATATACTGCAACATATACATACACATATTAAATATCATAATATGACATGTATATATGGATGTTAAACGCTAAACCAGCCTATACAACAAAGTAGAAAATTTGTTTATATTAAAAAATATGATTTAGGTAGCGTTTCTTTGCAAACACCTATATACTATATACTATACTTGAAATTGATTTTAAATTAAGTGCACTGAACTGCAACTACTTTTTTTTTTTTTGGTTTAGTGGCTTTTGTATATATTATTACTACATAAATGAAAAATTGTAATGAATTGAAAAGAATTAAAGAAAACATTAAAACATGAAAAGGCTGTTGTGTACAATTCACACTTGCTGGTGTTTTTACCAGCATTAAACTATATTATAATGTGCTATAAATATTGTTAAATCAATTTATTGTTAATAAGATTAGATAAATCCTAATAACCAATGATATTTATGATAACTTTAATGTTATAATAAACTTTAATTTAATTGCATATTTTTTTCTAATTAAACTAAAATAAAACCACAAATTATTTTTTACATTTAAGACTTCAATTTTGCTTAAAAATCACGTTATCAACAAACTTTCATTAATTGGCTTCAACAATAGTTAAATTAGAGAATAATGAAAATATTTGACAGCAATAATATAGAGCAAGTAATCTCATAAAAATTTAAACTCATCTATTAATTTCAAGATTTTCAAAAAATACATTTTAGAAATAGAACCAATTCATCTTAAATAAAAAGAACTTTCTCCTAATAATTTTCTCATTGTATTTAATTAAATAATAAACCTAAGTAATTTATGTTTGTTTATTTTTATTTAGTTATTTATTGATTATTTGCTGTTTAACTATTTGCATTTTTTAAACAATTATAGTACTATAATTGAACATGTTAAATAAGTTTTTATAATTTATTATTTTTATTTATTTTAAATCTTTTATTTGTTATTTATTGCATATTATTTAATTAAATTAAGTGCACTGAACTGCAACTACTTTTTTTTTTTTTGGTTTACTGGCTTTTGTTAAAGACTTTTAAACTGTGTGTCTAACTATGTGGTGCTAAGTCATCCATGTTATATACTTACTTATACATATCACAAATAAATAAAGTTTATATCACAATAGTTAAAAAAATAAAAAATAAAAACTTAATTACCTGGTAAAAATCCCTTATAAATATTATTTTCTGAAAATAATACTTTTTTTACTCCGTCTATTTTACTCACTGCATCTGCTATCTAAAAAAATATATTAATGACCTTTTGTTTCCATGTTGTTCTATCTTTTTGCTGACAATAACGATAACAATAATAATGATAACAATAATAAAAACAACAATTACAACAATAATAGTGGTAATAACTTAACATTATGGTTTGTTGAACGTTGATTTTTGGAAAATTAATAATGTGGCTGATGTTAGGAAAATTACATCAAATTAAAAAATTTGAAGATTTTGAACTTTTTAGGAAAACTTTATTGATTCAAAACAAAATCATTTGCAACTATTTTCTATTTTCAAGTGAATGAAGAATAAGAATATACTGCAATATAATATACTGAACAATTGAAGAATCAGTATATACTGCAACATAGTGCACAACAAAAAAAAAAAAAAAATAGTTGGCAAGGATTTGGACTTTTTTATTATATTTTTAATTTAAATACTTTAATGAAGTTTTATATAAAAAAAAAAAATTGATCAACCCAAAAATTAATATATATTATTACTACATAAATGAAAAATTGTAATGAATTGAAAAGAATTAAAGAAAACATTAAAACATGAAAAGGCTGTTGTGTACAATTCACACTTGCTGGTGTTTTTACCAGCATTAAACTATATTATAATGTGCTATAAATATTGTTAAATCAATTTATTGTTAATAAGATTAGATAAATCCTAATAACCAATGATATTTATGATAACTTTAATGTTATAATAAACTTTAATTTAATTGCATATTTTTTTCTAATTAAACTAAAATAAAACCACAAATTATTTTTTACATTTAAGACTTCAATTTTGCTTAAAAATCACGTTATCAACAAACTTTCATTAATTGGCTTCAACAATAGTTAAATTAGAGAATAATGAAAATATTTGACAGCAATAATATAGAGCAAGTAATCTCATAAAAATTTAAACTCATCTATTAATTTCAAGATTTTCAAAAAATACATTTTAGAAATAGAACCAATTCATCTTAAATAAAAAGAACTTTCTCCTAATAATTTTCTCATTGTATTTAATTAAATAATAAACCTAAGTAATTTATGTTTGTTTATTTTTATTTAGTTATTTATTGATTATTTGCTGTTTAACTATTTGCATTTTTTAAACAATTATAGTACTATAATTGAACATGTTAAATAAGTTTTTATAATTTATTATTTTTATTTATTTTAAATCTTTTATTTGTTATTTATTGCATATTACTTAATAAACTATCAAAATTAGTTAGATTGGGGATTGTTTATCTAAACAGTTCTTTAACTTCTGCAACTTTCATAATCTATTATAAACAACCCCATCATCATTTGTACACAAAGGTTTGTTAACAGGAACAGTTGATTTGAAGCTTAAACATATTACAATATTTTGACATTTCTTAAGCAATTTTAAGACTTCAGGACATTTGTTGAGACTGCCAGAAACCAGAAGTACATGAAGTAAGCAATTTTAGGTTTCTTCCCAACCCAGCAGGTCTTCAACCCAGGAATTCTTCATCCTACTTGCAGCATCATCATTAACATTTTGCAAATGTAACTCTCCATACAGTTTGCTCTCCATACCTTTATCTTTAACAAAATATGCTATATTTTCTGCTGTGTGGTTTTTCAGCGACATACAAGTTAAAGTAAAAATTTTTCCTATTTACTTGTTATTACTGAGCACTTTACACCAAGAGTTTTTTGTATTTATCTATCCAGTCATCAAAGAGTAACAAAACAATATGGAAATATTTCAAAACATACTTTACAGTGTTTGTGACTGCTTTGAACATATCAATAAAAGCTCTGCTAAAGTTAAACCTGATGTAGTGACTGTACCAACATTTTTTCAAAATATTTATTAATTGTTCTTTCAACAAGGTTTGCAACAACAAATTGATATAAAACCAAAGTGCAATGCCAAGAGTAACATCAAGTTTTACTTATGATGCAGACCTACTTGCACTGCACCAACATATTTTTATTTTTTCTTTGGAAAAGATTTTATCAGTGATAAATTTGTGTACTAAAAACAAACAATTTTTCATGATTCCATTAGACATTAAAGATTGTACTGAATGAATTTTCTATGAATGGAAGAGTTTTTTAATTATATTATTTTAATTATTTTGATCTATATTTTTATCATCGGAAAATTGTTTGGGTAAAATATCCAGAAAAAATCCGAAATACATTTTCTCCTCTTAATTTTGCTTTAAGCTGAGTTGTTTTCAATATTTATTTTTAACTTTTCCTAATTTTTGTATGAGTAATGAGTGAAAAAGCTTAAAAAACAAATATATTACAAAAGTATATACCTAAACTTGTATGTATGGAAAATATTTTTGATATCCGGAAAAACTAAAATTTGAGAAAGATATTCGGAATTCCGGATATACCTGGAAAAAGATAATCCCTGATAACTTTACAAACTTAAGAGTTTTTGTTTGGTTCACAAAAAGGTAAGCATAATTTATCTATTGACAAGCATAATTTATCTATTGATCTTTTTATATTAAAACCAAAATAAGAAATCTTTGAAAAATGAAACTAAGAGTTTTCTTGTATAAAAATTCAACGCCACTCAAAAAATAAATTTTTTTTTGAGTGACGTTGGCCCCTTACAAAGTGGAGTTGGTCCATTAACCACGGCAACAACAAAACATCGATTAACAAATTACAAATCAAACCAAACAAAGAATGGACATAAAAATGAAATAAGAAAATGAAATGACAAAAATTATAAAAATCAAGAACAAAGTTTGGATTTAATATTACCTGATCTTATTGTGTTAAAGTACAATAACTGAGTTTACAAAAAGTATTTGAGCTGTATTTTAGCAGTATTTAAACATATCAAGAACAAAAAAATATGTTAGAAGAATATTTTCAAATACAAAACACTTTTATATCTAGATAAAGTCATTTCAAAAATTGTTGGTTTACCTGTTTGCATTTTGTTCCAGCAACAAGACAAGTAATGTCATCACCTATAGCTTTTGCAGCAGAAATTGAATGTAAAGAAGTAGGTGTCAATGATTCATTGTTGTGTTCAATAACGACCAATGTGCTTGCATAGCGTTTTATTATGCCATACAAAATAGAATTCTAAAATATAAATTATTTACTTGTAAAATCCTTTCTATTTCTTTTAAAAACATTCATATTTCCTGATAAAATTACATTTAGAAATATGTACAATTCTATTACACAAATAAAAAAAAAGTACAACAAAAACACACACAAAAAAAAACAGTAACTAGTAACATACTAATTGTCAGTCATTTTTAAAAGTGTTCAAAAAAAGAAAACAATATTGAACTATAAATTTTTTCTCAATAAATAAAAAAAAAAAAATTATATTAATATTTATAGTATTTATATTTTTATTATTTATAGTATTTGTATTTTATTTATAGTATTAGATATACCTTGCAAATATTGTTATAAAAAAATGACCTTCAAATAATGAAATAGTCTCATCTAACAATGAGGCAACCATGCTAACTATATCACTACCATGGATCTCAATATTATTTACCAAAACTTTGAAAAAACTTTAGGAAATCAGTCTACAAGACAATTTTTAAGTCTAGCACAAATCATAAATACCGACTTTACAAAATTTAAACGCCAACTGCAACCGCAACTTCTGAGTACAAAATGTATATAATGCACATGTGTGAGCCCAGGGAATTACCCAAGTCGCATTTTAAAGTTCTTGGCCAGACATAAAAATTAAAGTTTTACCATTGTGTTGAAAACGTGAAATAGTTATGAAAACATCACAAAGTTTTTTTTTTTTTTTTGTGGTTTTTAAAATTATATTGTTAAATCGGCTATTTGTTTTTATTTTAAATTTGAATTACTAACTTTATATTATATTTATATATAATAAATTACAAAAAGGCTTTTATAAACAATATATGTATATATGAATTGATAAGGCAAAGTTAAGTTATTAGATTTATTAACATTGTAAAGTAATAACAGCTCTTCGTCGCTTTTATGTTATTAATTTTAGTGAAATTCAATATAAGAAATGCAGACCTAAACATGGAGGTATGAATTTAGAAAATGGCCATTACATAAAAACGCAATTCTGGACGCCATATTTTTTATACTATTCCATATTTTGTATATAAAGAGAAGCCCCTTTAAAGCAAACTTTAAGGAAACCATTAAAAAGTGACATTACTTTTGTTTGTAATTAAATATAATTAATTATTTGTAATTAAAGCTGAAAATGCTAGCATCGAAAATCTAGCAAAACCTTCTTAAAATGATGAAAAATTAGTATTGAGAGAACTCGTATTTATTGATGTTCATATATTAAATTAAACAAGCTCAGTTGTACAAAAACATTTTAAAAAATTGAACAAACTTCTTGAAGATTATTCTAACTGGTACTAGAAATTAAGAAAAGTTATGGCAATAAATGATTACTTTAATACTGCAATTAGAAGGTAAGATTCGTTAATTTTAATACACTACTAAAAACAGTATATGAAGAAGATTAGTATGTCAGATTTTAATCTGACATACTACTCTTCTTCAAAAAATTTTAAAAGTTCCAATCCATATAAAGAAAACAGAATAGTATATGTGCTTTTATTAACGACTCTGTTAAAGATTTCTGAAAAATCTCTAGAAAAATTACAAGATTTAGTAATCTGAGAATAATGAATTGAAAAATAATTGAAAATATTTTTCTGGATCAATTGCAATGATAAAAAGAGGTTCTCACAAGGGTTTTCTTTTCATTAAAAAGATAAAAGATTACAATAGGAAATAGCTCTGCACTAGAAGAAAACTATGACATAGAGTGTGACTTGTCTTAAAAATATCAAGAAAGAATAAAAGTTACCATGCTTGATTGGTCAAAACTATGAAATCTTAGTTAGCATTAAGAAAGTCAAATGATTATCATATGTTCTGATGTAAAAAAAGAGTGAGATTAAAGTTTAAGTAAGATAATGACAGGTTCTGAACCACTTAACCATAAAAGTGAGGAAAAAATCAACACAAGTCAGATAAGAAACACAAATCAAGGAGCAAAAATAAATGTATTGGGTTTATGAGTGTTAAAGTCACTATAGCAAGTAATATTAACAATAGCAGCAGATTATTAAAGGCTTGGTTATTATTTTGATCAAAACAACATTGAAAAAGTGTTAAAAAAAGAGAAAGTCTTGATAAAAAATAAATAAAAAGCTGTGTTAGTGAAAAGATACTAAACAAAAACAAAGAAAAGAATATGTCATCAACTAAAACTAAAACTAAAAATGAGGCAGTCATTTTAAAACAATATACTAAGAAGACTACAAATATTTGTAAAAATAGATAAAAATAATTCGGTAGTAGTGATGGTTTCCTTTGTGTATTACATTAAAACACATCAGTGCATACCCGTGTATAATATAAATCAAAGTATGTAATATTGGGTGTATATTATTGCATAACATAATTATAAAATAGTATAATATAAGCATATTAAGTGTTTACTATATGGAATAATATACTATACAGTATTAACATGTAATAACAACAATAATAATAATAACAATAAAGAACAAAAATTAAATAAACCTCTGGTTTAGAATTCATCCCTAACTTTATAAATAAAAAATAAATAGTTAACTGCAATATATATATATATATATATATATATATATATATATATATATATATATATATATATATATATATATATATATATATATATATATATATATATATATATACATATACATATATATACATATACATATATATACATATATATATATATATATATATATATATATATATATGTATATATATATATTTATATATATATATGTTTATATATATATATATATACATACATATATACATACATATATATATATACATATACATATATATATATATATATATATATATATATATATATATATATATATATATTAAAATTATTATATTATTTATTATGTGTATAATTATGTACATAATGAATAATATAATAATATATAATATAATAAATATTATTATAATATTGACTTTAAATTTACAATTTAAAGCTACTTACAGGTAGTTTAAGAGTATTTCGAAGCATGGCCCAAACTTTAATTTTTTTAAAGCTAAAATAAATAGTTAACTGCAATATATATATATATATATATATATATATATATATATATATATATATATATATATATA
>NC_088932.1:30255000-30305000 GCF_038396675.1 Hydra vulgaris | reverse complement strand
TTTGTGGACTTCATTGAATCTCACCAAAAAACCGGAAAAGGTCTTGGAACAGAGATAACTGAAAAATTGGAGAAGGATGGTCTAAACATTTTCAATTGCCAGGACTAAGGCTATGACAATGGAGCCAATATGTCTGGAAAATACAATGGCGTCAAAGCTCACATCCATTCTCTTAATGAGTCAGCAAGATTTGTTCCATGCGCAGCTCACACTTTAAATCTTGTTGGTGTTCATGCTGCTAAGGTTTCCCCACTCATGATTACGTTTTATGGAAAAGTTTAAGCCATCTTTAACTTTTTTTCAAGTTCCACGTCAAGATGGGAAAAAATGATGAAAACGTTGACCATATCATTAAAGGGAAACAGTGACACAAAATGGTCTGCCAAAAAAGAAGCAATCACACTATTGCACAGACAAATCAAAGACGTTCTTCAAATTTTGGAATCCATTATCCACAATCCCATGACAAATTCTGTCACTGTTAGTAGTGCAAAAGATCTTCTCATTCAAATTGATTTCAGTTTTTTGTGTTTGTTGGATTTCTGGCGTCAAATTCTTTCTCAAATTGACAGGGAAAATAAACTGCTTCAGTCAAAAACCATTTTAATTAACTTTGTTTCAAAAAAAATGAAAGGATTGAAGGCTTCCATTCAGAATCTTCAAGATGTTAGGGTGGACAATATTATCAAAGATGCCACAGAAAAAGCTAACCAGAACGGAATTGATGGTGGCTTCCAATCGAGAGGAAGCTCAATGTGAAGCGGATGGCACTTTATGAAGCTGAAGATGACTTTGTTTGACAGCATTATTACACAAATTGAGTGGTTTAAGGCTATGTCTGCTGTATCCTCTGATTTTGACTTCCTCAGTGGGCATTCACTTTTTAAAAGTTCAGTGGATGAACTCAAGAAAAAAGCTGCAAATTTATTTTAAAATTACAAGGCAGATTTAGATTCTTCTGATTTCTAGTCAGAAATGGCAAGCTTTAAATATCAAGCTGCCGCAATGATGGACAACTTTGAAAAATCTAGCCCGATCGACATTTTGCAGCTCATTCATAAATATTTTTTAACCGATGCTTATCCCAACACGGCAATTGCTATTCGCATCTTCCTCACCATACCAGTTACACTTGCTACGTGTGAGAGAAGTTTCAGTAAACTTAAGCTCATAAAAAACTATATGAGGTCAACAATGGGCCAAGAACGTTTGTCTAGTTTGGCTATAATTTCAATCGAAAATGAAGTGGCAAACAACATTGATTTGATGATGTCATTCGTAAATTTACCTCAAGAAAAACCAGAAAAGTGACATTAAACTAAAGTTTGTGCAACCTTAATGACAAATTTTACTTATTACTTGATGTGATAAATTTTGTGATCAATAAATCATTTTTTTCGTTTAATTTTCTTCTTCTTTTTTTGGGGAAAGAGGGGGGGGGGGGGGCGCAAATTTCTTTTCTTGGCCGAAGCGCGAAATTGGCTCGGTACAGCCCTGAGGATATTAAAAGAAAACATATATATACGATTTATTCGTATTTATATAAAACATATAGTTGTATGTCTGGCAAAGTAAATCATAGGCAACAAAAATTATCTTATTTTCGCTTAACTCCATTTATACCATGCCAGGCCCATTGGATAAATACATTCATTGAACAACGCTGCGATGCCAGTATTACAGTTAGATTTATTTTAAAATAATAATTCTTTCTAATACAAAATGATATATTCCATTTACAAAAAAGTTTATCGTTGATTATAAAACCTTTACAACTCTGTAACGTATCTAAAATAAGATAAACAGTTCAAGCCGAATCAATAAAATCTGTACGGGTTTTATTAGTATCAGTTATACATATCGTTGTAGAAAGTAAACTGACTGATATTTAGACAAAAATACCAGAACTTAAGCTTTAGAATTATCTAGAAAATGGCATTTCAACTGCATTTTTTTAGATAATCCTATTCATTTTTTACTGTATTAATGCTGACAACCTGACCATAGATATTTTAGTGCAATAAAGGATGCTCTTCAATTAGGCATTGATCCTGAATCCAATTTTAAAAGAGTTCATAGAAGAAAACTTTTTCATAGAAGAAAAATTTCCAGAAAAACATTGATTTCGGTCCGTATTTTCAAATGACATTTAATTTTCATACATTTTACAGATCGGAATTCAAAAGTTTTTAGATACTTTAGTTTTATTATCCTCTAAAAAAAATACTATCCTCTGAAAAAGTGAACCATTTTTTATTTTATTAAAAACACTGTTAAGTATCAAATACTTTATATTTGAAAGATTTGATTGAAAGATATATTTTTTATTTATATTTTCAAAGGAAACTCTAAGAAAATTTAATTAGGGATTAGCATTTAATGAGTCGGTTCCCCATCTCCAACCTAATCAACGTTTGCGTGCTTTTCAATAACTTTGGTTGTGCTAATTGACATTTAAACGAAATGTTGTGCTAATCGACAACATTTACGTGCTTCGAGTGGGATTCGAACTTACAACCCTTGGACATGTTACGTTTGAGTATTTTGATAAGCTTTATAGAGCTGAATCAAATTATCAGGAATAGCTGATAATGGTTGCGTTGAGTCTTTTATACTCTCCAAAAATTTTTCTACTTGTCCTGGCGCTACTTTTACAAAAATAATTTTTTTAAAGTTATCTAATATACCATTTCACAGGGCTTATATCTGGAGCGCTAGTCGCTAATAATTCATTGACATTATCTGACAAAAAAAAGCTTTCTGGAGACAAGTCAAGTGTAAAATTTTGATCATTTTTTTCTAGATCATGATTTAGAAACCATAAATACTTCATTAACATATATATATATATATATATATATATATATTATATATATATATATATATATATATATATATATATATATATATATATATATATATATATATATATATATATAAACACACACACACACACATTAAAAAAAAAACTTTTAAATGTAAAAAGTTTATTTTTACATTTTCTCTTAAAATATGTGACAATATTTATATTATTAAATTTAAAGTTATCTTTCGGTCAGCGCTGGTAACAAAAAAACACAACTAATAATGTGTATATTTTGAAATTTTAAAATAATCTTTATTAATTTTATCGATTATATATTATTACATTAAAACATAATAATATTCTTTTCTTTTTCATTACAATAACTTCCTGATATTATTTTTTGATTGATATCATTTTGCACATTTTGAAAAAATCATCACTTTTTAATTAGTCACGTAAAACCACACTAAAATGCAAACGATTTTCGAGGTCTATAAACCGCACTTAAATGCAAACGATTCTCGAGGTTTATAAGTGATGGGTAATAAATGTTAAGGAAACCTTGCAACATAAAAATATATTAAACAACAATCATGTAAAATGATAATAATCAATGACCATGAAGCATACCTGACTATTTTTAGACCAGATTTGAAAAAATATATATATATTTAAATATTTTTTAAAGAATCTACAACATATATTAGGCCCCTACTCAAAATTGTGCCCCCACTGATATTAACCCCAAGACTGTTGTTAATCCCACAATTGTTGAACGTAAAAGTTAATAATAAGATTTTGACAAAAAAAATTTGATTAAAGTTTAAGCCATATCAAACTACTACCACTATCTTAATTGAAATATATTAAGTTGCTTAATTTAGATTGTCAGATATGTAATTAAATTTATTTAGATCTCTTGTTGAATATGTAAATATTAAGATTTTTTGTCAGATATGTAAAATAAATTTAAAAAATCTATTTTAGTAGCGATGAAAAGGATATAGATTCCATTCTAATTCTTGCTTCATAACACCCGAAAGTATGAGTTCGACATTGTAAACATCTATAAGAAAAAAAAAGTTCAACATTATATAAGTTTTCTTATTAACTTATATATAGCTTATATATAAGTTAATAAGAAAAAATAGCTCTAGCCCGAATCAAAAAATCCTATAGTCTTTATAAGATTTTAAAACGAGAAAAATGTCTGGATTAGAATTTAAATAATCCAACCCTTGTGCTTTTTTTGTGTGTGGGAGTTTTATGGATTTCTTTAAAAAAAGGATCGTATTTCCAAACATTTATCAATGTACTATACATACTATGATAATATTTTTACTATTTCAATTATGATGTACAAACTGACACACTTCAAATATAAATAGTTTGAATTAAATGCATTAAACTGAAGATATTTTGAACAAAAAAAAATTATAATGACCAATAAGTTATTTAAAGTTTGTAAAGCAATAAAATGTTGCAAACAAAAATAAATACTTAAACTTTTATATCACTTAAATTCAAGTTGGGAGTCTTATAACTGCTTACAGCACATAATATTTTTTAATAAAGAAAATTTACAAAATTGGTTTTAAGTTCAGGTTATTAACTTGAAACCAAATTTCTTGCGAATTTACTTAACTGATTTAATTAAATTAAAAATACTATGTCATAAAAAGGTATGGGAAGTTCAATTTCAAAATTTATAGTTCCTCTATCCTTATTACCTTGATTTTTTATTTTTTTTTATTTTTGCCACAGTAGTCTTCTACTTCTAGTCTTCAGTAGTTTCTTAACATTTTTGGAGTAATTCATCATGACTTTTTAACATTTATAGACCATAACAGTTTTGGAATAATTCATCATGACTTTATATAAATAGTTAAAAAGTAACTTCATTACAGATTTTATAAAGTATTTTTATGTCGTTAACTAAAAGCCAAGATTATGATAAAAAATAGATCAACTAAATGGATTATAAGTTTTACTGTATTATATATTTCATTTAATATATTAGCTTAATTTGTTATTAGTAATTATAAGTTAGTTCACATTACATGGTAAATGAACTAAGAATATTTTATTTTTACTAATGACCCGTATTACAGGTTGTTTACTGTTAGTAGTAACAACAATATTTTTTTTAGGACTAGGTCAAAGGCACCAGTTTAATTAACATATTTTTAATCATTAATTAATTTGACACTTTTTACTTATTTTTCTATGAAAAAATAAATTTGAAAAGTAAAGTTTTATACTACCTAGCATAATCAACTTTAATTAGAGAAATGTAATACTAGGTTACAATAAGTAAAAAAATTGTCTCCTGAATCAGGAAGAAAGCAGATGAATAAAATGAGATAAGTTTTCAAAAAATGTTTCTTTACTAAAGTGCAATTATTGTAATAAAATTATATAAAGCCAAAAAATAAAGAAAACTAGACTTAATTTAAATAAACTTAAAAAGAAAATTCTAAAATCATTAATGCTGAACTGGAAAGAAATTAAAGTGTTATTTATATCCAAAGGATTCCAAGAATCATCTCAAACATCTACAAACTTAATATTTAATCCTATTAACCCAGTTATTCCTCCTGGGAGTAGTTACTCTTGCTCTACATCTACAAAAAGCAAAAGAGAAAACACATCAAGATCAAGCTTAGAAAACTACACATCAAGATCAAAAAGATGTTTTTGACTTTCAAGTTGCCAAGTTTTTTTTTCCATGCAAAATGCCATTTAAAGCTGTGGAAAATATAAAAAATTTGTGAAAATTTTGAGACCTGATTGTGATCCTCTAAACTGAAAAAAACTTTCAGCAGAATTACTGGATAAAATTAATGATATAGTAAATAAAGCTAATAATGAAGTATCTTAAAAGATGGTTAAAATAGTGTCAGAAATGACCCAGTTCACAGTGTACATAGTGGGAGGACCCCATATTTAATCTCTACTATAAATGCAGAAAACAAAAAAAAAGCTTCAGCTGTGTACAGTTAGTCGTTTCTGCAATAAAACACATCATGAAGGTTGTTACATCATGAAGGTTTATGAGCAAAATGTAAGTATTATAATACTGAACTGTATCATTGTAAATAAATAAAATTAAAAGCTATAAATAGCAAATAAATAAAATTAAAAAAAAAACACTAAATATATATATATATATAACTTGAATATAACTGGAAAAATTTATTTTCCAACAGCCATTAGGTACTTGCCATTAGTATAAACAACAAGAATAAAATGATGAAAGAAAATATTAAGGAGGAATATCTACATTTACTGACATATGTTATACCTTGATTTTGAAACATTAAACTAAAAGAAATACGTGAAAAAATACTTTTAGCTATATGAATTTTTTTTTCATTCTAAAAGCTCTATAAAACCTACAGGACTTTTTGAAGATCATGTTCTTTGTTAAGGAGTGCTTAATCCAAAACTACAGCTTTTTTTATGTGAAGAAAATCTATTACTATTCAAATACATTAAAGTAAAACAAATAATAAAACAAAATATTTATCTAAAAAAAAAAAAAATCATATTTTGTAATTTATTTGATTATTTCCAGAAATTCTTTACTTCATTAAGCTTAATGGAGTGATAATAAAGAAAAATAATGAATAATTTTTACCGTAACCATTATTTGATAGCTCACTCCAAAATTCCTTATCATCCATACATGATACTAAGTAACTATTATGTGTACGATCCTATAATTTAAGCAAAGTAACTATTAGGTGTACGGTCTTATAAGTTAAGCAAAGTAAATATTATGTGTATGGTCCTATAATTTAAACCAGGTAACTATTATGTTTATGGTCCTACAGGTTAAGCAAAGTAACTATTACGTGTATGGCCCTATAAGTTAAGCAAAGCAAATAAAATTATAAAAGTTTGAAAAAATAAATAAAAACTAAAAAAAAGAAACCTGAAGACAATTTGCAACAAAAATGGTGTGAATATCTTTTAAAGTGTTAATTTCTGACATCTACAGAAAATATAAATAACAGTAAAAAAATAAAATAATAATACAAGTATGCACAGTAAAAAAATGTGTAATAATTGATCCAAGATGTTGGTAAGCAATGTTTACGAAACTTAAAGCCATTGCTTACAAACATTCTGACTTGTTTAATAACAACATCAAGGAAATTGTATTTTTCAGTGTCTTTATGTGTTTTAACTAATTAAAAAGTAGAACTACAAATGCTATTACTGCAGAATTATGCAATTATGCAGAATGTATAAAACATATATATACACAATATTTTGAACTTAGAATAAAATTTCTGTGTATCTAACTAAACCTAAATAATAAAAATGACTGGTAAAATGATTATAATAAATATTAAACATCAATATATTTTAACTGACAAAACCAATAATCATTAAATAAACATAATATCTGATAAGTTTAAAAGAAAAAGAAGTACCATAATTTTGTTTGTTACAAAATAACCTTGTTACACAGAAAATATTTTAGAACAATGCCAATATGCTTATATATAATATTTGGAAATAAAATTGCATATTCGGAATTTGGAAATAAAATTGCATATTTGGAAATAAAATTGTAAATTGCTATAACGGGTGATGTGGAAGTTAATCGGACAAAATGAAAACGTCAATAACTTATTTATAAATAAAAAAACAAACTACTATTAAATTTTTTTTAAATAAAGCATTTATCTTTTAATAAAAATATATTATTTTTATATGAAAAAACACCACCATCTGCAATTGATCTCAATTTTGCTCTGAGGCCTTTCATATGCGACTGTAAAAAGTTTAAATCAATTTCTTGTAGTTTTAGTTTAATGCGATCAATCAAACTTGCTCTGTTGAAGCTTGCCAATCTCCCTCGTAAACCTTCTGTGCCAAATGTCCCCAAAAATTTTCAATTGGTCATGCTTGAGGCACATTTGGGGGATTGGATTCTTAATCAACGTAATAGACATATTGGTCCATCCAATTTAGAGAATCTTTAGAATAATGAGAACTTGCTAAATCTGGCCAAAATAAATAATTAAAGTCTCCGTGATACTTGTGAATAAATGGAAGAAGTCGTTTTTCTAAACATTCATTAATATAGATTGATGAATTGATCGCTACAGCCTTGGAAGTGCGAAACAATGGCTCGGACATACCACGGTCCGATATGGCTATCCACATTAATATTTTTTTTGGAAATTTCTCTTTTCCTATAAAACGAACACTTTCTGGACATGTCTTTTTGTTGTTTGTGTAGTATCCAGAATTTCCAGGCATATTGTCCCCTGCAAAACAAAAGTATTTTTCGTCATCGATGACTAGAAGCGATTTTGTGTTATAGAGTTGGTTAACTAGTTTCCTGCTTCTTTTCTTTGCCTTTATTTGTTGTTCTATAGTGTATTTTGGAGTCTTTTCACGTTTTCTATATTTAATATTCATTTTTTTAAACTGACGTCCAATTGTCGATTGATTTACACCGAATTTAATACCTATTTTTCTCTGACTGACCCGCTTTCAATTGTTGACAAGTCTCATTAATTCGGCTTTCTTTTCTCTAGTCCAGGATGTCAGACGACCAGGGTGCTTTCTATCAGAAAACGATTGAACAGTTTTAAGTCTTTTTAGGTTATCATATATTGTACTTCGAGCAAATCCTTCCTATTCAAAATGATTTATGATTTTTTTTTTTTTTATATTAGGTTTATTTACAAAAAACATTTTTAGTCGCTTTCGAAAAGATTCTCGTTCAGCTGCATTTAACCTCATTTTAAATAATTGTGTTTCAAATAATAAAGTTTATATTTTATAGAACGTTTATGCCTGCGCATAAAACCACAAAAACTAATTATTATGCTCAAATAATGAAATTAGGATTTGTCCGATAACTTCCGATCACCTGTTAATCGATTTTATTGAAAAATTTATTGTCAAAAAACATTTTTTTGTCAATAAAAGTTTTCAATAAAATCGATTATAGCTGTTTATCACAGCTGTTTATCAAATGTATGTATATCACATTATATCAATATATCAAAGTCTTTTTAAGGAGAAACCAGTAATTCATATTTGAATAAAAACTGTGATTTTCTTTCAAACAATTGCATACAGGTGACCAATTGAGAAGTTTCAGTCAGACAGATGCAGGATAAGTGGTTCTAAGTACAGAGAGCCATTGAATAAGAGCCATTGAAATAGAGCCATTCAATAAGAATTCACAAGTTTAGAAAAGAAGCAGGATTTGTTTAAAGTTGAAAAATAACCTCTATGATAGGGTTGGGAAGGGGGGGGGGGGTAGAGGACATATGCATCATATGAATTTTATTAATATTATTAATTCTGTTACAGATAACTGAAGTAACCATATAAAAATGAAAAATAATTTTTAAAATTTATATTTCTTCATTTAAATCTGGAAATCCAAGACACAAGTGTTTATTAGTCAAATATTTATTCAATTTATTCTACCAATCCTTGAGCTTCTTAAGTCAAAGTGAATAATAAATGTTAAAGTTTTATTTGAGAATTACCCTTTCTGTCTATCTATTCATCTCATCTGATTTAAATAGAGATTAAGTCCACTTTTAAAATACAGAGTGGTGCAGAGTAAACACATATTTTTCGAACCGCTAGTACCTAGCAATGGGAGGGGGTATTGACCTTGAACGAATGTTGGCAGACAGCCCAAACAATGCCGTTTCAGTCGCTATGGAACATAGAACATCGTGTGTTCACTGTCAAGCAGTTTTTTTAGAAACAATGATGCTGTAGTCACAGTGCAACGCCTTTTCAGCCAATATTTTAGAGTTTGACAATCAATTGGACGTCAATGTTCAAAACTGTCGGTATTGGGCATCTGAGAACCAACAAGAATTACACCAAAGACGCCTGCACACTTTAAAGGTAACAGTGTGGTGCTGCATTTCAAAGTTGGGGATTGTTGGACCCTATTTTTTTGAAGAGGAAGGAATTGCAGTTACTGTTACATCAGCTCGCTACGTTGAAATGTTAAACAACTTCCTTCATCCAGAACTTGAAAGGCATCAAATGAACATGAGAGAGATTTGGTTTCAGCAGGATGGTGCCACAGCTCACATGGCGAGAGCATCAATGGAAGTGGTTCAACAAATGTTCCAAAGACATGTGATTTCGAGATTTGGTGATGTTCACTGGCTGCCTCGCTAACCCAACCTGTCAATATATGACTTCTTTTTGTGGGGATATTTGAAATCAAAAGTGTACATGAACAAGCCTCGCACACTCGATTACCTTAAGAATTCCATTCGTCAGGAAATTGAAGCCATGCCGAATGAAATGTTGGAGTGAGCTGTCTGTAATTTTCAGAAGAGGATCCAAATTTGTATCCAGCAAGAAGGACGTCATCTTAAAGAAATTATTTTCCGAACCTAAATATGGTATGTAATTTCAAAAACTGCATGAAAAAATCTATTATTTAATACTTGTTTTTATTATTTTCAACCCATTGTGTTCCAGTAATTCAATATTGAAAAACATGCGTTTCCTCTGCACCACCTTGTATATCTGCTAACTTAACTCTAATAAACAAACTTTATCTAATAAGATCAAAGTAATCTTTTCTTGGGTTTTGACAATCGGAAAGTAACTTTGACAATCGGAAAGTAACTTTGACAGTTTGAAAGTAACATTTATGTTTTAAGATTTCATTTTAACTTAAATAAACAAGAAACATTGTTTGAAAAACAATATTTCAATAAATTAGCCAGCTCTTTTGTTCTTCAATATTATATCAGCACTTTCCCAATTTTTTTAGTTTAATTTATTATTATATTTCTTTAAAATACCTTATATAAACATTGCTTTCTACTATCAAAATAAATTTGACATTTTATTTATTTTACTATTTCTATTTTTGAAAAATGGAAAATTGATTTTTAATCAATTTTTCATTTCTGAAATTTTCATTTTGGTTTCTCAGATTTTTTTTTTTTTTGTTAACTCACCTCCCCAAGGCCCAGAAGGCCACTACAGATGAGGAGGCTACTTAATTGTGGTTATAACCCTCTCTCCTTGACAAATAAAGAACGCTGCGTGGAGAAACAAGTTAAGCGCCGTACTACCAGGGATGTGGTGGAGATTGAACTCGGAACCTCTCGCTTATGAAGCGAGTGCTATACCACTACACCACTAGTGCATGATTGCTTCCAGTGAGTCGATATACACAATTTAACATGAAACATTCTATTTATTTATTTTACTATTTCTATATTTGAAAAATGGAAAACTGATTTTTTATCAATTTTTTATTTCTGAAACTTTCATTTTTATTTGCTTCCAGTGAGGCAGATATACACAATTTAACAAGCAACTAAAGCTTCACTAAATAGAACACTACTTCAAACATAAATACTAATAAAACAATAGAAATTATACACAATAAAAATCAAATGTTTAGCTAACATACCTTTCCTCCAGCACATTCAATAATTTCTCTCATTGCATTTGGAGCTGGCAAAATAGAAGGTGTAACATGAAAATGTAGACCCTAATTAATAAATGCAGCATTTAGTTTTATAAAAACTAGAAAAAAAGAAAAGAAAGACAAATACGGAGATAAAACATACTTTACAAACTTGTCTTGTTTGAGCCCGTTGCAAAGATCGTTTTAATTTAAACCCAAAAAGCTCTTCAGACTCTGGATCAATTAGTGTATAAGGAGCTTCATCTAAGGAAGTTTTGTTTTTGGTTTTTTTTTATCATGTGTGAAATTAATTGAAAATTTCATATTTGTTTTAACACCATTTACAAATTTACAAAAATAATTATAAATAAATAATTTGCGATAAACTTTAATAAATAAAAATACAATGAAAAGATTCAAACCTAAAAATTTTTGTGCTTCAAAAGAATCATCTACCCATGCAGGGGCAACAAGAAATTTGCAAATAGAGACTGCCGAAAGAAATTTCACTGTCCGTGTGATCTAAAGATTCATTTTAACACAAATTATTGTTTTTTTAACTTATCAAACAATATTAGTTATGTTGAAAATTCCAAAAAATGAGTAAACTTCTATTACAATGTTTCATTGTTTGTGGTGTGCATAGGCAAGCAGAAGGATTTGAAAACAACTAATTTAATGTCTTTAGTTGTGAATATTTTTTTCACAAAAAAAAGTTTAAGAATTTAAAGCAAACAAAAAACAAAGATTGAAATAAAACAATAAAACTTAGGAAAAAATTTATAAATTAAAAACCTTTGGCGCAACAAGGTGTGTACAGTCATTGACACCATGAGCCAGTTCACCATTCATTTTTTGTACATTCTAAGTGTATAAAATTTTCAATGTTAGTATTTAAAGTTATATGCATACACACACGCATACATTCTCGCCATTCTTAACTAGTCATATTAAAGCTTTACTTGATTATTCACATCAAGACTTTACTTGACTCATCATATAATGGCTTTACTTGATTTATCATATAAAAACAACTTGATTTATCATATAAAGGCTTTACTCGACTTATCATATCAAAGCTTTACTTAAAATGTAGTTAATTTTTTTTTTATGTATGTTTTGCTTCAAACTAAATATAAAACATACACAACATATATGTTATGTATTTTTAAAATCTAGTAAATTCAAAACACGGTTAAACACTAAATGCTATTTTAAATTTTTATGCAAGTATTCTGATGTTTCTTTATTTGATAAACGACTATAATTGTTTTTTTGTCACAGATCTCAAGACAAAATTTTATTATTTTTAATTTTCTATTTAATTTTTATTATCTTTAAGTCTTTAACTTAGAACTTTTAGAATATTTGAAACAGTTTCTTATCTTTTTTTTACATACTTCACCGTTATATATTCAATAATTATTTATTTAAGTATTGTATCAAAAAATGATGGAATCCAAAGAGAGTTGTTTAATCAAAGCTTTCTATCTACATATGTAATGTACTACCTAGAGTCTTATATTGTTGGATCTAGGGTTGTTTGTGTACTCAAATTGGTGTTGCCACAAGCTTTATTGTCAAACTATTACTTTGAATCTTAGATAATGTCCAAGTATATGAATCATCAGAACCAGAACTTAGTCAATGTTTTAATTTTATTTTTGCTATAATTTTCTGAATCTCCATTGCAATGATATCTTGAATTTTTTTTTTTCTAAATCAATTTAAGCTTTCTCATATAAGCAATTTTTAGTTTTCTAGGATAAACAATTTTTAGCTTTCTAGGATAAGCAATTTTTAGCATTTTAGGATAAACAACTTTTATCAATTGCGATGCAGTAACATTTGTTAATACCTAAAGATTATAGAAAGTTCAATCTTCCTAACACAACCATTTTTCAAATTAGTTACATTAAGCAAGTTAAAAATGTCAAAAGTTCTTGATTTTTGAAATTGAACCTGTGGGTCAGAACATACTAAAAGATGGCAAAAATAGTAAATATCTACATATAGTCTTATAATGCATCAATAATCATTTGTTTTTAGGGTTAGAGAATCCATTTCTGACACTGAAAAAAATCAAATTGTTGCCAATGGGCCTGTATGCTCAACTTACATTTATTTAGCAGAGAAGAGATCGCAGAGACAAGATAACATTAAAGATAGGCACCCTGTTCTAAGCAATAATATATGCAATAACTTTCTATTAAACATAAAATATGTAAACATTAGGTGATGTAAGCAATAACTTTCTATTAAACATGGAGTATATAGTCATAGCATCAGGAGATAAAACCACTTATGAGTTTGTCATTATGATTGTCATGAAGATGATTGTCATGAAGATCAGAAACAAAACAAGATTCGATTAATTCAATTTTTATTTTTTTATTTTTATAATATACTTTTAAAAAATTTTTTGGTTCATGATTTAAACTATTAGAGAAAGCTTGACTTAAAAAGTAATTGGCACCCTAAGCAATAAACAGACAGTAATTGGCACCCTAAGCAGTAAGCTATATAACTCCCTATGTTTATCAACTCAAAGCCATAAAAAAAAGTTCTTGAAAAATAAAATTTTTGTTAATGAGAATGTTAATGGGAATATTGATAGAACCTGTTGTTCTCATGTTATTTGTGAAAACAATAACTTTCTGTATTCATTCTCTAGAAATATCAGGATTATTAGAAGAATGATACTTCATTTTTTATATTTAAAGGAATACTCTACAAAGTAAATACGAAAATTCAAAATTTTGAATTACATGAACTAACAATAAAATAAAAAAAAATACAAATAGTATACAATCATAAATTACCTGGCGAAGTCGATAAACTATATTTCCAGTTAAACCTGTAAATAAAACCCGCTTGACTCCAGATGATGTTTCCAACTTTCTAAATAAACTTATGTATAGTTTAAAAAATTTATAAACTATTTCATGCATCCACCAACATCTTTTCATACCTTATTTTTTCTTCAGGCTGGTTTAAACTCTGTGTTTTTTCCTAATAAAAAAAGAAAAAGAATCATAGATAAAACTTTAATAAAGCTATGAAAACATGTCTTAAAGAAAATTATACATATATCTCATTATTATTTTTATTGAATGTATTTATATGTATATATTTTCATTGAAAAAATGTTTAGTTTTCTTTTTTTTTAAATTTGCTGAGCTATGCATAATCAAAAAATAAGTAATCAGGCACCATTTTTAAATCATTAGAGCTTAAATCAAGAACTAATAATTAATAAAATTAATAATAAATCAATAAAAGTAAAAATGTTAATAATCTTCTTAAACTTAAAATAGTTGTCATTTTTATACTTTTAATATGGAAAAAAACACATACTGAAACTTTTTAGTCCCTGTGTAATAAGTCCCTGTGTAATAAGATATACAAATAATTCTCGACCAGGAGGTAATCCACTGTAAAGAGTGGTAGCCCTCCTACATCAAATAATGGACTGTCAATTCTTGGCAGAAGAAAATTGGCCGGCCTTTGGACAAGGAAACCATTCAGCAACCTCGAAAATATTGCATGAGTGGTGTGGCAAAATAACGGAAAAAAACACATACTGAAACTTTTTAGTCCCTGTGTAATAAGTCCCTGTGTAATAAGATATACAAATAATTCTCGACCAGGAGGTAATCCACTGTAAAGAGTGGTAGCCCTCCTACATCAAATAATGGACTGTCAATTCTTGGTAGAAGAAAATTGGCCAGCCTTTGGACAAGGAAACCATTCAGCAACCTCGAAAATATTGCATGAGTGGTGTGGCAAAATTTCACAGTTTCTGTTATCACTTTCTGATAGAATAAATAATGTAGAGAAGAACGAAAAACAAAAATATGAGCGCTTGCAACTTTTAGAGTCAGAAAAAGTAGTTAATGTAGAATTAATAAATCAATTGAAACTTGACATTGCGCAAACTAGTTCTTTAGTCAAACAATCAAGTACAAATGATTGGATTCAAGTTCAAAAATCAGGGAAACAAGTTAAGAAACCAAACGATCAACTTATAATAGCAAATTCTACTATAAATGAATTAAATGAACGTAAAAAGAGAGCTAAAAATATTATTATTTATGGAGTGTCAGAATCTGATAAAGTTTCTTTAGACGATAAAGTAGTTGAAATTAAAGCGAAAGTGTTGGAAATATTTACAGAAATTGGAGTTCAAGACATAAATTTTGAAAATGTGAGACGATTAAGAAGTAAAATTTCCGACAAGCCAGGTCCGTTGTTGGTTAACTTGGCTGATTCCAATCTACGAAACAAAATACTAATTTCATCCAAAAAATTAAAATTGCTTCCAAGTTTTAAAAATATCTACATATCTCCAGATTTAACAGATGCTGAACGTCAACAGGATTTCATACTCAGAACAGAACGAAATAAACTTAATAATGCCCTTAAGGAGACGGACCCCTTTTGGTATGGTATCCGTGGAAATCAGATCCAAAAATTTAAAAAGAAACCAATCGAATTTAGGCAGTAAGGCTAATCGTCTGTTATCTATGAGTAATATTGAAAAAATAAATTGCATGTACCTAAATGCCACATCTCTTGACAACAAATTTGATGAGTTTAAACTAGTAGTTGCAACTTACAATCCTACAATTATTAGCATTACTGAAACATGATTCAAACCTACTTCTCTCTGCAATTTGGATGGTTATTGTTTATATAAAAAAGACAGATGTGATGGTCGTCGAGGTGGAGGTGTATGTATTTATATTGATTCCAAAATAATTTCATATGAACTTAATGACAATGCATTTACATTGAGTCAAACGGAGCATGTCTGGGCTGTTGTCCAGTTTGGCCATGATAAATATCTCTTTGGATGCATTTATAGACCTTGTGATTTCATGGTAATGACGGATATTGAAAATGTATTTAAAACTGCAAGAGAATATGTTGACCTAAAAGATTTTAAAGATCTAATTATAGTTGGAGATTTTAATTTTTCTGAGATAAGTTGGTCCAATGGATTTATAAACTCTATTAAAAGACCATCAGGCATTGAGCATGATTTCTATCGAATAATAAATGATAATTACTTATATCAGCATGTAAATTTACCAACATATCAAACAACAAATAAATCTACCGTAAACATTTTAGATTTAATATTCACCACTCAGTCAGCAAATATAAGTGCCATCGATAGAAAATTTGTTTTAGGAAACATAACCAGAGGTCATTTGATACTATGTTTTGATTTTATTTTTAAAAGTAAAACAAAGAATGTAAATACAGAGAAAAATAAATTTGTATATAGAAAAGCTGATTATAATAGTATTGGAGATTTCCTTACAAATGTTGATTGGCTTCAGTGTTTTCATACCAAAAGTGTTCAAGAAATGTATAATGAGTTAATTTATTATACTGAAGAAGCATGTAACTTATATGTACCTATAAATACCTCGTTTGTAAATTCATCATCTAGGAAAATGTGGCTAAACAAAGACCTAATCTCACTCATTAGAAAAAAGCAGAATTTAAGATACATAAATTGTTCAAGTAAATGGAAAAACTCAAATCTTTGTAGTAATTATAAACAATTGTCAAAAAGAGTTTCAATTGAAATTTCCATAGCAAGACGAAAGTATGAGTTAATGATTGTTGATAAAGCTAAAAAGAACCCAAAATTATTATATAGATATATGAATTCTCAACAATATGTAAAAGACTCTATAAAAGCTCTGAGGCAACCAAGTGGTGAAATAACTCACGATCCTAAAAAAATCGCTGATCTACTGAATATAAACTTCCAAAACATTTTTGTAAAAGAAAGTAAAAATTGCATTCCATTTTTTAAAACAAGAATAAATGATACCACCTTTAACTTAATTCCTGAAGATATTCATTATGATGATGTTCTTGAAAGGCTTAAAAATCTTGATCAAAACAAAGCATATGGAGTTGACAAATTACATCCATATATCTTAAAAAACTGTGCTACTGCTTTTGCTCTTCCTCTCACACTAATTTTTATGGAGTCAATAGAAAAAAGTCAACTACCAAATCAATTTAGTTCAGCAAATATAACTGCACTATATAAAAAAGGTGACAAAACTGATTCTGGGAATTATAGACCTATATCACTTCCTTGTATTAGTTTTAAAATACTTCAAAGAATAATAAAAAACAAGTTAGAAAAATATCTTCACGAAAATAATATTATAGCTAATGAACAGCACGGGTTTGTTAAAAACAGGTCATGCACCACCAATTTACTTGAAACTCTAGATTATATTACAAGAAACGTTGATCAAGGAATTCCTGTTGATGTAGTTTTACTTGATTTTGCAAAAGCATTTGATACTGTTCCACATCAAAGGCTTATCTCGAAACTTAAAGGATATGGTATTAATGGCCTGGCACTTAATTGGTTTCAAGCTTTCCTGTCTAATAGAAGGCAGAGAGTCGTTATGGGAGATTATGTTTCAACTTGGGCCGAGGTGTACAGTGGAGTTCATGGAGTTCCTCAAGGCTCAGTATTGGTAAGTAATTTTTATTAATCATTCCTTTAAATCAAATTGTACTCGTGACCATATCCTACAATATTCAAAAGACTTTTCGAAACATAAATACAGAGAAAACATTTTACTTAATCGAGCTGCAAATTACTGGAATGCACTGCCAGAAACTGTTGTCAAAGCTACTTCAATAAATTCATTTAAAGCAAGACTTGATCGATGGGAGTCAAACCATCACGAGACTCAGCTGTCAAAGTGTGTATAAAATCACACTCACTGGTAGCAATACCAGTCACAGCAGAAACTAATACTAATACTAATATAACCATAGTCATAAGAAATAGATAGCCTGGTCACTCGGGCCGTATTATGTGGTTTTTCTAATATTCATTAAAAACACTCGAAAACTGTCGAACGGCCAGGAACAGAGTGCACAAAGTATGGAAACGGACAAAGAGTTCAATGGTGAATTTGATATTGAAACATTTTTTTCTTTGGAGAATGATTTTCTTTTTGCAGATGAAAACTTTAATAAAGATTTAGACGCCGTGGTGTTGGAGTTGCCTAGTGAACCTGTTGAAAGCACACTTTCTTGCACAATTTGCTCTAAGAAGTGCATATCTCAAAGAGGACATACAAGACATACAAATTCAAAAATCAAAGTATTCTTTTGGATTTAACATTACAAAATCCTTTGGATTTAACATTACAAAACCACATATTCTTCTCAGCGAATTTAAAAGTCTGCTCGATAAAAGCATTACTTCGTTGATGGACGACGAATGCTATCCTGATTTGTATAGAAATGAGTTAAGAATTAATCATGCAATGCTATTAGAAAACTCACAACAAACCCTATCTCTATTAGAGGCAACAATAGCTAGTTTTAAAGATAATGACAATGCAGAAAAGTTTTATCCTCAATTTTTCAAAGGTATTAATTGTGATAGAGGAATTTTCATTAACAGTCTGACTAAAAAAACAACTAGACTTCTTGACTATAAACTATGCAATCATGTTTTAGCATTTCTTACAAACTCATTTTACAATAATTCTTTTGTAAATTTAAATGATTTATTGTCAGTTGAACTTTTAGATAGAGATAAAGAAATTATCTTGTATCTAAGTGGTTATATATTCAGTACATTTTATTGCAGAGTTTGCAATAAAATGTACTGAATATATAACCACTTTATTGCTTTAAGTTTCACCATTGCTGGACCATCAGGAACTCTTCCTGATGATATGTACATACATACATACATACATATATATATATATATATATATATATATATATATATATATATATATATATATATATATATATATATATATATATATATATATATATATATATGTGTGTTACCATACTCAAACTCATGAAAATTAAAACTTTAAATGAAATTATGGCTAAAAATATCAAAACCAGAAAACAAAATTTCAAAAAATTTAGAATTTATGTTAAAAAGTATTTTATATATGAAAAAAAAATCTAGTCCTCTCTTGTATTAGCTATTTGAAATTATGTATATATAGGACTGCTCTGAGCCTAATTGAGTCAAGATTAAATTATGACACCATACACCTAAGTGAATAGATGTCAAATAAAGGTTTTTGTTAAGATTTCTTACTTTACAGTAATGTTATTATGCTAAAAGCAGACATTAAACCACTGAACTATTGCTTCTAATGCAAGTGATCTAACTACTACACATATAAAGGCTCCCCATGCACCCAATAAGAGGAAGGACAGCAAATTTAGGGAGCTTTTTTCAAATTTTAGAGGTCTCTAAACCAAATTCGAGGAACTAGTAGTCTAATACATTAGGTAATCAAATGTTTTTTAAAATTATGGATTCCTAATGACAGTTTTTGGGAAAAATACATTATTTTTATATCTAGCGGTACCTATGAAAAATTTGTTTTGATTTGTGGCTATGAAAATAGCTGTTTTTATGCAAATTCATTTATTTGTTTTTCAGCAATACAAGGAGATATAAGAGAGTTTTTTTACTAAATCACTTGAAAAGTCAACTTTTTTTATCAACAGATTTTTTAGAGTAAGTCCATTTTCTGTGTGGTATATGTGTCATACTCTCCTCCATTGACAATTTGTTTGATTCATTAAGATTCAGACAATTACCTGCAATTGGGTGAAAAATATGTTGATTTTGAATAGTATTATAATTGAATCCAAAATCAAACAAGGAAGGATTCTCTTTTCTTCTACCAATTGACTGTTGTTATTCGAAGTAATTTTCTAAAGGATCCTGACAAAATCTTTCAGTTAAAACATAACTTACATTGTTATTAATTAAAAATTTGACAAGTTCAATAACAGAATTAACTGTTATCTTTATACCATCATGGGTTTGCCAAGTAATAAACATATTACTTCTATCACTTTTTGAAAAATTTCTGGGTCTTGATTCAATAGAAAAAAGCCAATCAGAAAGGTATTTAAAATATTTTCTTTTAGCCATGTAAATGGAACATCATTAGCATCAAAAAATGGTTTCAAAAATGAGTTGCATTTAAATATATAATCATTTGTATTACGAACATTTAAGCAATAAAAAAAATCATTAAAATATCTGCAAAATTGTGCAGTTCCAGCAGTACCAGATGATGCATAGATTTCTAATGCAGTACATGAATTACTTTATGCACTAATGAATTACTAATGCACTACATGAATTACTTTAAACTTGTGCAGTTAAACAAACATTCATAGCTGAAAATGGAGTTATTTTGATGTGCTCAACGGTTAGCTTTGGACTTGCATGCAATTGACATTTTAAATCTTTATAAAACAAATCAGTTATATGAGACCATAGGCCAGGTGAATAAAAATGAGCAATTGCTTTTACTAAGTAATTGGTCAGCTTTACGTGAATAAAAACTTAAGCAAAATAGCTAAAGTTTTTATTCACGTAAAGCTGACCTATTACTGAATAAAAGCAATTGCACATTTCTATTCACCCGGCCTCATAAAACATTTTGACCCTGATTCCACATATAACAATTGCTTTTACCAGCTCCAGAATGTTCCTTACTGTTTTAATTAAATGAGGGACATCACAAATAAAATATATAAAGCTTTTATCGCCACCATCAGCAAATAAATTATCAGTGCGGTAAGTCACATCAACATGACCATTATTATCTTCTTTCTCAGTCAGATTAAAATGCATTTTAAAAGTTTTCTATTCAATGATGCTCCATCACAAGTAACTGCTACTACTTTTAAACCAACTGAGATTTCTAAAATGCCAACAGCTTTCCAAAATAGAGAAAATAATTGCACTGATGTAATATTTATAGTAGCAAAGTGTGCAAAACTGTATTTGAAAGGATTTACAATACTTCTTATTAAGAAAACTAATACATGAGGAGCAAGTTTGTCTGCCTGTTGTAATTTTGCAAAATTAACAATAGGATCGCCCAAATCAACATAACCAATTAATTCTCCATGTTTGCCCAAACAAGATTTTCTTGAACTTTCATTTCATCAAGAACTAGGACAATAAACTTTTCTTGAGCTAAAAAATGTTCAACTTTATCTCTTAGTTCTTTGATTATATTTTTATTAAATCCTAACTTTGGCTTCACATAATTTTTAGTCACAAAATAGCCTACAACTTGGTAAAACTAAGAAACTAGAATTATTTTAATTGTACTGCTTCATAAGCAGCTGGTGATTTTGCAGCTAATCCCAAACAGTAACATATTATTGCTGGATGATAGCGAATTCCTTGCTTTAAGCTTTTTAAATATTTTTGCTGCTCTTTCTAAAACAGGCTCATAAATGGAGAAATCTTGATTTTATCAGCTCCTCCCATTATTTGAACTAAATCACTTTCAATACTTTTACTTATAGCTAGTGATGAATTTTCAATCTCCTGCTTCATCAAAGCTTTTTTAATTCTTTTTAAATCCTTTTTTAATTCTTTATTTTCCAGATAAACACTCTGTAATGTAAGCTTCAGACGATCTGGAGATGTAAATTTAATTGATGCATTTAATTTAGCAAGGATACAAGCATTGGCAACATTTTTTTCAAACTTATGATTTCTTTTTTTTCAATGCTTTTGCATTGAGAACAGCATAACACTAACTCAATCAGCATAATACATGACTGAGATCGACAATACTCTGTCTGATTTAAAGGAAACCCATTCCTATATGAAAATAAATCAAGCTTTTTTAAAATACAATGTTTAATATACAGATTCGACTTTAATGCAAATATATCAGTTATTCCAGAACACAGGCTAAATGAAGTAACAATAGAAAGATTTGAAACTGAGATTTGAAGCTAAGATTTGAAGCTGAAATATATTGCGTTGACCTTTTATATTTTCTATATATTAAATGATCACCTGGAATGAGCCAAGAATATATATATATAGAATATATACACGAATGGTAAAAGCTAGAGTATCATCAACATATATTTTATATCGAGGACTTAAGTGGATTGTGTCATAAAATTTAAATTCTGCCACAACAGGACTCACACTGTCCAGTCACAAATCTTTTACTTGCTAATGCAATTTAGGTTTAAAAGTAATAATACTATTCGAAATAATAGAAGCATCTTTTTTAGCAACGATTGAAGATGCAGATTCCCTTTGTATAGGCATTGATGACATAAAACTTTTTTTTAGACAAAAAGTCAGTAATGATCCAGGTTTTAGTGACTTTCTGTTGTTATGAAGTATCATTTCTGGAAGATAGTGCTTTTCACAAATAAACAGACTCTTACTTTCTATTTGAGCCTTCAAATTTATATCTTGAATACGATCTTTAAGAATAATGGCTATTAGATTTTTCCTCCAAGAAGTATTAAAACTCTCGTTAGATGCAGGAATTTTAAATATTGAAACTCCCTTATGCCTCCTAGAAATACTGCATCTTTAAATAAAACAATTAGCACCAAGCATTTAAAAAATTGGATGAAGAAGATGCAATTCAAACAAGCAGTTCATAGAAAACAATCGACGAAAATAAATTTTGTGCATTCTGCGGCGGATTGGACACTAAAAAATTGCTAACAAAGAGTTGACTAAAGAAATACCACAAGTGGCCAGACTATCTATTTCTTATTACTGATATAACAAGATAATAAAAACTCAATCCCTGCCAAGTCCCTGGTAGTGCTACACTTTTATTATTCCTTTGTTTGGAATTAAACGATTGAGTGAGGTTTGAAGTTAATAAAAAAAAAAAAGTAAAAATATCTTCCTTTACTGTAATGGCCCCTCAGCCTTGTATACAACAAATAAACAAAAGGTATTTTGAGTTTTCTCTTTTGTTATATTTATTTTTACATTTATTTACCTGATATTATCAAACTAAAACATATCATTAATCAACAATTTTAGCCTGACCGACTTTCACTGACTGTGAGAATCATTCACCAAAATCCAATTAGAGCAAAGTTATTTAAAACAATGTACTCTTGATAAGTTATTTAAAACAATGTGTTCTTGATAAGTTATTTAAAACAATGTGTTCTTGATAAGTTATTTAAAACAATGTGTTCTTGATAAGTTATTTAAAACAATGTGTTCTTGATATGTTCTTTTTAAAAAAAACTTTGACTAACCTCTTGATAGTCTTTATTCCATGCTTCTAGACAAAAACAAAAAAAAAATTATACTAACTCATGCAATAAAATCAACTAAGTTCATGCATATACAAATTCATGCATAAGTTCTAGACAAAAAAACTATACAAATTCATGCATAAGTTCTAGACAAAAAAACTATACAAATTCATGCATAAGTTCTACACAAAAAAACTATACAAATTCATGCATAAGTTCTACACAAAAAAACTATACAAATTCATGCATAAGTTCTACACAAAAAAACTATACAAATTCATGCATAAGTTCTACACAAAAAAACTATACAAATTCATGCATAAGTTCTACACAAAAAAACTATACAAATTCATGCATAAGTTCTACACAAAAAAACTATACAAATTCATGCATAAGTTCTACACAAAAAAACTATACAAATTCATGCATAAGTTCTACACAAAAAAACTATACAAATTCATGCATAAGTTCTACACAAAAAAACTATACAAATTCATGCATAAGTTCTAGACAAAAAAACTATACAAATTCATGCATAAGTTCTAGACAAAAAAACTATACAAATTCATGCATAAGTTCTACACAAAAAAACTATACAAATTCATGCATAAGTTCTACACAAAAAAACTATATTCATGCATAAGTTCTACACAAAAAAACTATACAAATTCATGCATAAGTTCTACACAAAAAAACTATACAAATTCATGCATAAGTTCTACACAAAAAAACTATACAAATTCATGCATAAGTTCTACACCAAAAAACTATACAAATTCATGCATAAGTTCTAGACAAAAAAACTATACAAATTCATGCATAAGTTCTACACAAAAAAACTATACAAATTCATGCATAAGTTCTACACAAAAAAACTATACAAATTCATGCATAAGTTCTACACAAAAAAACTATACAAATTCATGCATAAGTTCTAGACAAAAAAACTATACAAATTCATGCATAAGTTCTACACAAAAAAACTATACAAATTCATGCATAAGTTCTACACAAAAAAACTATATTCATGCATAAGTTCTACACAAAAAAACTATACAAATTCATGCATAAGTTCTACACAAAAAAACTATACAAATTCATGCATAAGTTCTACACAAAAAAACTATACAAATTCATGCATAAGTTCTAGACAAAAAAACTATACAAATTCATGCATAAGTTCTAGACAAAAAAACTATACAAATTCATGCATAAGTTCTACACAAAAAAACTATACAAATTCATGCATAAGTTCTACACAAAAAAACTATATTCATGCATAAGTTCTACACAAAAAAACTATACAAATTCATGCATAAGTTCTACACAAAAAAACTATACAAATTCATGCATAAGTTCTACACAAAAAAACTATACAAATTCATGCATAAGTTCTACACCAAAAAACTATACAAATTCATGCATAAGTTCTAGACAAAAAAACTATACAAATTCATGCATAAGTTCTACACAAAAAAACTATACAAATTCATGCATAAGTTCTACACAAAAAAACTATACAAATTCATGCATAAGTTCTACACAAAAAAACTATACAAATTCATGCATAAGTTCTACACAAAAAAACTATACAAATTCATGCATAAGTTCTAGACAAAAAAACTATACAAATTCATGCATAAGTTCTACACAAAAAAACTATACAAATTCATGCATAAGTTCTAGACAAAAAAACTATACAAATTCATGCATAAGTTCTACACAAAAAAACTATACAAATTCATGCATAAGTTCTAGACAAAAAAACTATACAAATTCATGCATAAGTTCTAGACAAAAAAACTATACAAATTCATGCATAAGTTCTACACAAAAAAACTATACAAATTCATGCATAAGTTCTACACAAAAAAACTATATTCATGCATAAGTTCTACACAAAAAAACTATACAAATTCATGCATAAGTTCTACACAAAAAAACTATACAAATTCATGCACAAGTTCTACACAAAAAAACTATACAAATTCATGCATAAGTTCTACACAAAAAAACTATACAAATTCATGCATAAGTTTTTGGCAAACAATGTTACAATATAATTTAAATTGTTACAATGAATAATCTTCATTTTAATACATTGTTGCCTTTTTTTTTTCCATTACAAAATAACATTTATATGCAAATATAATTACCATACAAAATAACGTTTATATGCAAATTATAAAAAAAAATTTTTATAAATTATAATCTTATCATAGGATTACATACTAATGTATATGTTACTCTACATATATATAAATTGTTATCCTACATATATGTTACTCTACATATATATAAATTACTATCCTATGTATACATTACTCTACATATATATAAATTATTATCCTATGTATATTTTACTTTACATATATAAATTATTATCCTATGTATACATTACTCTACATATATATAAATTATTATCCTATGTATATGTTACTCTACATATATAAATTATTATCCTATGTATACAATACTCTACATATATATAAATTACTATCCTATGTATATGTTACTCTACATATATATAAATTATTATCTTATGTATGTTACTCTATATATATATAAATTATTATCCTATGTATATGTTACTCTACATATATAAATTATTATCTTATGTATATATAAATTAGTGTATATTACTATGCTACTTATTAATAACTATTGTATTATTGTACTTTTTTTTATTATACTTTTTTACCTTAATTTCTATTTTTATGTGTCGAAGAAAACCAAGTTTTTTTTCTGTGAAATTTTTAACTGCTACATTTTTTGAGAAACATGCTTTTGAAGAGTTTTTATTATCAAAAAATGTTATAACAGCAGTGACTCAAAAATTTTGTTTGAACCCATTTTTTGAACAAATATTTTTAAGCTAATTTATTCTAGCTTTAAAAATGATGGAATTCATTTGTGTTGGTATAAATTAGTCTTGTTGTTACAAACATGCAACAATTGTGATGATTATTTTTAAAATAAAAATGTAAAAAAACTGATAATTTGATGATAAATATGTGTTTAAAAGTTTTAAACATATATATGTATCAGTGTAACAATTTTCAGCAAAACATATCATTTTATCATTTTACTTCCAAAAATGAAACTGTCTCCCCTAACCCAACTCCACATAACCATAGTAGCATATAATGAGAAGGGAGGGAGGAGGGGGCAAATCTATAAAAACAGCTGACTACTTTCTTAATGGAAAAAAAAAAGTCCTGAAAACTAAAAACCTGCTAAAAGAAATGTGTCAAATTCTGACTATATATATTAAAAAACCAACTTTAACTTAAAAATAGTCTTTTTTGGGGAAAGGAAAAGGGGCGTACATCCAAACATCCATAAAGTTGACCCTGTATACAACTTATATTTAACTTGAATTAAGTCATTTTTTCAATTATCAATTTTAATGAATGTAAGCATTTTTTTAAAAACTCCTATGAAGTATAAAAAAAAAGAGTAAAATCTACATCCCTGGTGTACATGACATGTGACATTAAACTACATTAGGTATACACAGTTTAGAAAAGGAATTTGGACTTCTCAAAGAGAATCAATTTTTATAAGGGTTTCCTAAATACTTTTTAAAAGAAATAGTAAAAACAGAAAACAGCTGTTTTTGATTTTTTTTTCCATTATAGTGACTGTTTTTTAACTTTTTTAAATTAAAATTCACAAAAAATTCAAAACACTTTCATTTACTGTAATTATAAAATTTTATTTCAATAAAGCAATTTATTTTAAAATTAAAATTTACTACAACTTGTTTCTTATGTAATTTTAAAACTTATGGTAATAAGTGAAATGAAAATTTAAACATCTTGAATATAAGATATATGTTGAACTAACAAGAATTTATAAGATATATGTTGAACTAACAAGAATTTATAAGATATATGTTGAACTAACAAGAATTTATAGAAGAATCAATAGATCAGCTAAGTTTATAGTAAAACTAATAGATTAATTATAAATTATTGGTAAAATTAGACAACATTGAAATCTATTGATAATGAATTTATAGAAAACAACAAACATCAAAATTATTGGTAAGTTTATAGTAAAACTAATAGATTAATTATAAATTATTGGTAAAATTAGACAACATTGAAATCTATTGATAATGAATTTATAGAAAACAACAAACATCAAAATTATTGGTAAGTTTATAGTAAAACTAATAGATTAATTATAAATTATTGGTAAAATTAGACAACATTGAAATCTATTGATAATGAATTTATAGAAAACAACAAACATCAAAATTATTGGTAAGTTTATAGTAAAACTAATAGATTAATTATAAATTATTGGTAAAATTAGACAACATTGAAATCTATTGATAATGAATTTATAGAAAACAACAAACATCAAAAGTTGTTGGAGTTAAAGATATCAAAGTTTATCATTAATGAAACTTTTTAAATAGTGCAAGAACAACTTACCAAAACTTTGACTATCCACACAAACTGTTCACTAATAAAAATTTATTCTATCCAAAGTGACATTACCAAACAACCAAATAGATCCTTTTATATTTAATCAACATAACAAATGTTGAAATGAGAACTTTAATATATAATATACACAATATTATAATACCAGTAAATAATTACCATTAAAAATTATTACTTAACTAAAAAGTTAAACTATTTTGAAAAAAATATATAAAAATAAAAATTTAAACAATTTTATTTTACCAGTGATGTGTGAAGAAAATGTTTGATTTATTAAAAGCTCATCGCTAAGACCAAGAGCAGTGTATTTAGATTTAGCATTAGTTGGAAATGATTGACCAGCTAAATAAAAAGAATAAAGTTTTTTTAATCATTCTAAACATTTGATGAATAAAAAAGAAATAACTTGAATATTTAATATCAATAAATTTAAATAATTTTAATTATTTACAATAATTCTTATTGATTTGATAGTTACATTACAATTCTTGTTGCAATTACAATTCTTGTTGCAGATCAGGTCTTAACAATTTTATTGTGATGCTAATATTGAGAATATTACCACCCAAGCTTTACAAGCTACTCTTGCCTTTACCGACAATAAATTGAGGGCTTCATATCTCCTGTGTTAAATTATAGGATCAGTCCAAGTCATGATAAAGACAATTATATTTGAAAACTCAAGTGAAATCATGATAGCTAATTTTTATTGTTTATGCGACACAAAGATCACAAAAAGTGACCAACGGAGCCGTCCAGTTACGTAGACCTGGAAGATGTGAAAATAAAAACAGATTGTAGATGGTGTCATTGAATAAAAAATAAAAATCATAAGAAAACATAAAATGTGTGGCAAGGCTTTTTATCGTCTATTCTTCGTTTTTCTACAAGAAGTAGAAAAACGAAGAATAGACGATAAAATAAGGGGGCATAGAGAGAAACAACTAACGCTCTGGCAGCAAACTGTTCAACTAAACAAGATTCAAGTGGAACTCTAAAAAAATTCCTGGACACAACAGTTTTTTTATTTTTTTATTTATTATATTCTGATTCACTCCCAACAAGGCTGCAAGCAACCACTATTAAGTTGGGAATTCTAGAAAAAAAGAATAGAGTTATAAAGCAAGGAAATGGTTGACAGAAGACTCGAAAAGTTGAAGGTTGTATGAGTCAGGAAAACATAAAGATGGGAGAGAATTCCAAAGGGTTAAAGTGCAGGAAAAAAAATTTAACAAATAAAAGTTTTTTAGAGCATGCAGGAACAGATACAGTAAAAGAATGAGACTTTGATAAATGACGAGTCAAGCGAGAATGAGTTTTGGTTGATGGAACTAGAGATGAAAGCTCCTTTGAGCAGCGGCCATGATAGTATTTGTAGAAAAAAGAAAGAGATGCAACTTTATGAAGATGGGAAAGAGGTTCAAACTTAGCAGATAGACCGGGTTCAACTATGTTTACAAAGTGTTTTTAAACCTTTTCTAGAAGAGAAAGAGCATCATTATTCCAACAGTATTCCATACAGGAACGAATAAGAGATTTGTAGAGGTAGAGAATGGAATCAGGAGAGAGAAAATGGCGAGCACAATAAAGAGAATCATTATTAGTAGATTTTAATTAGCAATCGATTGTATACATGATTTTCATGAAAAGTCAGTAGTAAACGATAATCCAAAAAGAAGTAAAGAAGAAGACTCAGTGAGAGGGTAAATATAGGAATGTCAACAGTAATGTGATGTGTTTCCAGTAAATAACTGAATTTTGTTGGAGTTAAAATTTACAAGCTACTGAGAGCTCCAACCTGTTACAGAAGTGAGATCAGACTCAAGATCAGCTGCCTGTTCTAAAAAATTGAAAAGAGAAGACTTTTTTTCAAGACATGAGTATAAAGTTGAATCATCAGCAAAAAGAGCTACTTTAGATGTAAGGTTGTCAGAAAGATCATTGATGTAGATAAAAAACAAAACAGGACCAAAGATAGATCCTTGAGGTACTCCAGAGGTTACTGGAAATAAAGACTGTTGGCCTTCGAGGATGATTTTAATAAAGCAGGTAGAGAAAAAATGATTTGATAATCTCAAAAACCCAGTTACACCATATGAATAAAGATCATTGAGACGACCAGCATACCAAATTTTGTCAAAAGCCTAAGATATGTCAAGAGCAATAGCCCTCGCCTCTCTGCCTCCATCTAGTGCACGAAAAAATCTTTCAGTCACAGCAGCTAGCAAGTCAGCCACAGAGCAAGAGGATTGAAAACCCTATTGATTGTTTGACAGTAAGTTATTTGATTCAAGATGGGATGTGAGAAATTTGTTTATCAAAGACTCAAAGACTTTGCTAATAACAGAATGAAAGAGGGGTCAGAATGCTCACCAGAGTTTTTGAAAATTGGAACAACAAATGCCATTTTCCAGCAGGCAGGAAATTAAGACTCAGTCAAGCACTTATTAAATAGTTTAAAGAGAATAGAAGAGAGTTCTGGAGAACAATTTTGTAGAACAATGACAGGAATGTTGTCTGAGCCATACGCCATAGAAGAGTTTAATTGAGATATGACTTTGGCAATGGAAGCTGGTGTGTGCGTTTGGCAACGAAAGCTGGAAAAAAATGATCATAATTAGATATAGCAACTAGTAGTGCGATAGGGTGAGTCCAAAAAGGAAAAGTTTACTTCCTCCATAACAACATTTGTTATTAGATTGCAAAATTGATGTGGCTAAAATTATTAGAGCTAAGGCAGGAAGTGTTGCTTCATTCTTTCAACTTGGCTGACTTACCACTAACAGATATTTTTTTTTTCAAACATAATGCAAGGATTGAAGGTTTATTATGAAACTTTGAAATAGTTATTAATACTCTAAATAACTATTTAAATAAATAATTCAACATTATAAGTAAAATTTAAGAATTTTATAAAGAATTTTAAATAATTTATTTTATATATTTTAAATAAATATACTTATTATATATTATCGCTCATAACTAATACCTAATTTAACACTGCTGATGCCGCTGTTTCCCATTTGTGCGCCTTTGACATGGAGTTTTTACCATACTTGGCTTTTAGTATTTTTCTTTATATTTTTGACCACGGGATGAGGTATTCTTAAATCTTTATAATCTGTTAATATCTGCTTAATCAGTTTTAGGGTCGAAAACTTTGCTTAATCAGCTTAATTAGTAATAAGATTGAAAACTTTTTAATTTGATGACTTCTGTAGTAAAAGATAGACCTTAATTATTTTTAAATGAATATAGTAACTTTTAAAGTCAGGTAATTTATTTAATTCATGCATTTTAATACTAACACAATTTAAGTCCTTTGTCAATTGTATTTAAAGTATATTAATCTGTTATTTTTTATTTTTAAAAATTAGAAGACGATGATGACTATAGAAAACAATGCTCTTTTTAAAAGATCAAACTCTTGATAAATTTAGTGTTCATCTTCAAAATTCTTGCATCTCACACGGTCAACTCTATGTTGTATGTTAAAGAACAAGATCATTTTATACCTTATTTTGAAGAAATTAAAGATGTTAAAAGAAATTAAAGATGCTTGCTCTTATAGTATAAAAAACCAGGCCACTTGATCATTAGTTTTTTTAAAGTTGTTAAACATTTATTACGAGGTATGTTATTAAACAAGTAAGGTATTATTTTATAAATACTTCTTATTCACACCGTCAACTTATTCAAAAGTTTACTATCATGATGGACAACTTGCTAGCCAAATGGTGTACTTTACTATAATGTGACTTGGCTTTGTTGAGAGCAAGAATGTTGCCCATGCCAGTAAAGTGGTGTACTGTCATGATGAAATGCATAAATTAAATCTGTTTGTAGTTAGTGTAGTCATAAAATGTGTTGAAAAAATATTGTTGAAAGAATGTTTAAAAGAAATATTAAAAAGATATATAGTTTTTTAATATCTATAATTTTTAAATATTTATAATTTTAAGTAAATTTTATTGAAAAGATATATGCTTCATTAAATATTTATATACTGTTGCTTTTAAAGTAAATTTTGTTGAAAAGATATATACTCTAATCCTTTTTTGTTAACAATTTGCATTTAAAGATATATACTCTTTTTTTTTAACAATTTATGCTTTTGATGATAAATAAATTTTGTTAAAAAACGGGCTTCCCATTTATTAATAGCTCCTCCCCATTTAAAAATTTATAAGTTTCTATTTCCTTCATTAAATGTTTAATTTAAATTTGTTGTTTTTTTCATATATATAAATAAATATATATATGTATATGTACACATACATACATACATACATACACACATTTTAATTTTTTTGCATTGTATTATTGACTTTTTTCTTTAGAATATTATAAAAAAAAATTAAAGTAGTTCAAGAAGAAGTTTCATTTGAAGCAAATGATTGTTTATAGAGGTTTTCTATTATTAGTTTTGTATTTACTTTTTTATTGCAAATCTTGCATTAAGTGCATTTCAAAGTAATGAAAGGAATTTTATGATGGAGAATTACATTTCACTGTTCAATGCTAGCAGTACTTACTGAGCAGACAGACCTTATAATTTTATCAATTTGCTTTATTTGAGTTTTTATCTGTAAAAAAATTTTTAATTATTTTTATTGTTTCTTTTTATTAAATACTAATAATATTTTGTCAATAATTAATAAGAACTACCTTAAATATATAACATTACTTAGTTGAAAAGATTATATCAATTTATTTAAAACTTTAGTTTAAGTTCTGGATAGAAATATGTTATCTTTACACATTGCTCAATTATTTTGAAACATCTAATTTAAATATGACTAATAGTAGAGTAGAATATAGTTAGATTTTTATATTATGCTCTGTTTTAATTGCTTACACTGTATTTTAGATAAGCTTAAGAAAGAAAACTCAAAGTTCAATCTAAGAATAAAAGTTCAACTTTTATTATTTTAGGCATCATTTTTACACACTCCTCTGATGCTTAATTATGTCTGATGATTTAAGAAGTGAAATTATTAGACTTCCTTAAAATGAAAGAAACTTGGTTAGGCGAGCTGAGATAAATCATCGCCAATATGAAAGAGATGAGCTGAGATGAATTGTAATCAAAACGAAAGAAATCAGGCTAGGCGAGAACTCAATAGATATAATATGCATTGCATAGCAAATTTAGTTGCTATTGTACTTGTTTAGTTCAACTTTGGTGCTCTACCAACTATCATGTTTACTTCGCCTACTGTTAAAATATGGTTTTAACTTGCTGAACCTTAATTATTTAAAATTTGCTAAGTTGATCATTAGCTAATAGTTTAAAAAGAAATTAGTTGTTGCAACCAAGGTAAGTTTTATTTTCTGATCAAATTTCAAAATTTGTTTGCACCGATAGCTATTGTGTTTTTGTTATTTTGTGTAATAGCTAATTGTCTTTGCAATAAATTTCTTACAGATTTTGACTATTTTCAACAATGCTCTAGAAAAAGCATCAGCAACAAAAAAATTGGTTTGCAGTTTTTTTTCATTTTAGACATCTTACAATGCTTTTTAAGCTTATTGCAGATCAAATAGAGGGCCCACATTTCGTAAGGCACATAAGGTGTGGGCTTGAATTAAGGGCAAAAGCTCTGCCCCCCCCCCTTTTTTTTTATTATACAGTGTTGATCCTGTAGAAAGTAAAGTATGAGGAGAGAGAGTGGTAGGAAAAAAAATACGCTGCATCTATAATTAGTATTTTTTTAGTTGGTTAATTTACCAATTGGTAATTGGTAATGCAAATTTAGTTCAATTTTTTTTGTAAATATATACTTTTCTTTATATATTTTGTTTTGTTATTATGTATAAATGAACTGATTTCCAGTTAATACATTTGGTGCATTTTTTCCTTTTTTAATTCAATTACTTTTTTTAGATTAATCTGATGATGTGTTTGTTCAATATAGACATACAGTTAAAAACTATTAAAAATTGTTATGTTTTGTTAAATTGGTAATAAATGTGTTAATAAAAATATCTTTAATCATAAATAAATATCTTTAAATATCTTTTATCTTTTACTTGATAATTTTATTGCGGCAATATTTGCTTAATTTTGATTTATATGAACTTTTAAAAAGCATTCATATTCTGTTTTATAAATTTTAATGAGTCTTTTGTTTATTTATTAATTATTATTTTTTTTAGTTTTATTTAGATGCCCCAAGAAGTCCTTATGATCTTTTCACAGAGCACTGCGGATGAGCATTTATTTGGAAGTTCATGCCTCCTTCCTAACCAATGTTGCAAAACTTGCCCAGGGGTGGGGGGTGGGGTGTGAACCACGGATCCTTTGTTTCTGAAGCAAGTGCACTACCACTGCACCACGGCTGCTCATTAAACAGTGTTAAAAGATAATATTATAGCATACCAAAGTGGTTGAAGTGATTCGTGTGGGTTTAAATCCTTTGGTTTTCACACACTTAATTTTTTTTTTTTAAATCTTTTCCAACTTTCTAGAATACAAAGTAAAACAATTTTAAAGGTCTATAGATATATGCATATCATATATAAAGATATTATATACTATAACAAACGAAAACAGGGGAGAATTTTTTAAAAATCTTTTAAAAATTTCTAAAAACATGAAAACACTGTAGAAAATTTGTTGCGCATATGTCATGGTAGAGTTTAAGGTTTTAATATTCTTATTAATAGATTGAGTGTATGCATTAAAGAGACAACTTTCTTTTTTATAGAAAAAAGATTTTACATAGAAACTTAAATTTTCTTTAAAATTAACAGGACAAGAGTCCTAATAACAGGGATTATCTTTTTCCAGATATTTCCGGAATTCCGGATTTTTCTCAACTTTTAGTTTTTCCAGACAACCAAAACATCTTCCATGCATATACAAGTTTAGGAATATATTTTTGTAATATATTTGTTTTTTAAGCTTTTTCACTCACCACTCATACTAAAATTAAAAAGAATAATAAGGTCTGCCCCCGCTTTATGTGTGTGTGTGTGTGTGTGTGTATATATATATATATATATATATATATATATATATATATATATATATATATATATATATATATATACAGGGTGATTTAATCAAAAGTATAAACTTTAAAATTGAATAAAAATTGTGGATCAAATCAGATTATTAAGTCCGATACACCATTTTAAAGATAAATTAAAAGGAAATTAAGTGATAAGAATTTATTTTTTATTTTTTAATTATGACCTCCATTTATTTTTTATTTTTTCAATATGACCTCCATTTTTTTCAATTAATAAATGACATCTTTTTGTAAAATTCAAAAACGTTGATTCCAAAGCTGAAGTGTTTATTTTTTGGATTTCTCTCGTGATGTTCTCTTTTAAATCATCCAAAGTCTTCGGTAATGGCTTATAAACTTTAGACTTAAGATAACCCCATAGGAAATAATCACATGGATTGAGGTCTGGTGATCGTGGAGGCCATTGTTGCTTGGTAATGAATTTCTCCCCAAATTTACTTTGTAACCACTCTTGAACCATATTAGCCGTATGCGGAGTAGCCCCATCTTGTTGAAAGTAGTATTTTTTGTGACTCTCAACTCTATAGTGCTTAGGCCAGAAAAAATTTTTAAGCATATCCAGGTAATTGTGCTGATTTACCGTTCCTTCGAAAAAGTAGGGTCTGTAGATTTTTCGGCAGGAAATGGCACACCAAACCAAAACTTTCGCATCGTGCAACGGTTTCTCTATCCAATCCTCAGGTCTCTCATTCAGCCACATTCCGTTATTTTGCTTGTTGATCGACTCAGTAAGGTAAAAATAGGCTTCATCTGCAGTGATCAACCATTTGTGAATATCCTTTTCCAAGTCCAGCCACCATTGAGCAAAAATGACCCTTTTTTCATAATCAAGTGGCAATAGTTGATGAGCGCTCTGGTATTTATACGGTTTGAGTTGTAAATCTTTGAGAAGAATATCACGGCAAAAGCTGTATGAAATTTCAACATCAACTGAGGCTTTTCTGATCGACAATGTAGGATCTTCGAAGAAGAGTACTTTAATTCGAATGTCTCGCTCATTCCTCGGTTTTCGTGGCAAATCAAGTATTGTTCCAGTTGTATCAAATTTTTTACATAATTTTGTGATAGCTGTTGCCGTTGGACATGGTCTGTTCTTAAATTTACTTCTATAAGCTCTCTGAACCAGACTTACGCTCTTCAACTTGACCAATTTTTTTGTTAAAAATATGCGTTTTTGAATATCGTATCTCATGGCTATGCTGTTATTTTAATCTTTTTGAAATTATTAACATTAAATTTCCTTTTTAATGAGCTTTAAAATGTACTATCGCATGTAATGTATTTGCAATCAAAAAATTAATTATGTTAATTTAAAGTTTATACTTTTGATTAAATCACCCTGTATATATATATATATATATATATATATATATATATATATATATATATATATATATATATATATATATATATATATATATATAAATAAAAGTTTACAGAAGTTGTAAAGTATTGAAAGTTAATCGTAAACTCAAAATAAAGATTTTTATATTTTACTCTTTTTTAAAAATTGTTGAAACAAAGTAAAATTATTAAAATGGTAGGTGTGGAATAGACTTACCATGACCAGTAATATATTAATATTCAGTAATAATTATATGGGTCATGGTAAGTCCGTTATTTAAGTCATCTCATGTTTTTTGAAACTTTTTATATCAATGGTATTTAATTAACACATTTCAAGCGGGTATTCTAAATATTATTCAGACTGGTACTGATATCCAATTTGTTGATAAATAACGATTTGCGTAACATCTACTGAAACATTAAAAGTTTTCAAAAGTTAAATATAATAGAAAATTTATTTTATAGCTTTAAAAAGTAAACAATGAGTATAGTTTTTATATATATATTTAATTATTTTTCTAGTTCTTACTAAAATATATTGAAGTAAGGAATAAGTATAGAAAAGGTTGGTGTGGAATAGATTTACTAAGACTTGTATTTTACAGGTCATGACAGCTAGTTATATTAATTATTTTAATTACACACAAACACACACACATATAATAATAAAAATAGAATATAATAGAACTAATCAAAACTAAACAATGTTGAATACAAATTTTTACTTTGTAGCATGTCTCCTAGCCAACTAGCGCTAATAACAGGAATTTGCCATTCTACAGCTTTTTTAAATTTTTCACCAGCAGGTCTAAATCAAACAAGTAATTTAAACTTAAGTTGAGTCACTAAAAATATACAAAAATATTACTTCTATTAATTAATACTAAATATGCTTATATTTTATATATATTTTATAATATTATGTCCTGGATATGAAATTAAACAGATCCTATATTGAGGCTGGTGGGGCTCTTTAGCCATGGTAAACTCAGTTTACCTAAGAAGAGAAAACATCTGAAATAAAACTTATTGTAGGTAAAGGTAGAAAAAGCTCGTAACTTTCCTAGTAGCAATATAACAAAAATTAAAAAAAAAAAAAAATGAGCAATGGTCTTCAAAACAGGTTAATGTAAGGAAGAGTTAAAGAAGATGCAAGGAATAATGCAAGGAAGAGTTACCTTTAAAATAGTCTTGATAGAAAGTCATCACTTTTTGATCGGTTTAAACTAGCAGCTAGCCTTGAATGGTATCTCTCTTCTGTGAATACATGGGGCTTGAACACTAATGAATTTTACCCGACATAAACTCAATTGTATACTACTAATAATTATCACAGTATTATGACTTCTATATTATTAAAAGGCAACACTCTTACTAAATGCTCTACTTTACAACTTCTCAGACCACTAGTAATTTATAATGGAAACTATATATGCAATGTATTACATAGTCAACATCTGCCTCTCTTTATTGTGCTCACCATTTTCTAAATCTATTAATATCTTGTTTGCCCACGCATGGAATACTATTGTCATACTTAAACTGGTTCTTCTAATGAGAAGAGACAGTCCAAGTATGACAACAGTATTCCATGCATGGAATACTGTTGTCATACTTTTTATGACAACACAATCTTTTAGACAAGGCACAAAACCATATTGTAAATGTACCTGGACCTACTCTAGCTGAAATGATCTGCTCTGGCTGCCAAACATGATGAAATACTTAACCAAGTCTTCATCATCTGTTCCATTAATCAAAATGCAAACACAAGTGAATTGTCACTCAACAAAGTTGCATTCACAGTTTCTTTGTGCATATAAAGCTTTTCTCAACAATATAACGAAACATTTCATCCATATATATATATTTCATCCATGACATAAAAAAACTGCTTTAACTTATTATTTAAATAAAAATTATTAATCCAACATGTGTGGGTGATAACTCTATAAGGAAAGAAAAAAAAGATTAGCATTAGTTATATCAAAAATGTGTCCTGCTTAAATTTGAGTCTTAAAAAGATTTTAACTAAAGATGCATGAAATAAGTTTTCCATATACATTTAGGTTTTTCATATAAGTCAAAATTAAAAATACTAAAACATTAAAATTTGAATTTGAATTTATTTAGATACCAGAAAAATTCATTTCTAGTCAGTTAGAATTTCATTACACTAAAAAAAAGGTTTTAAAAGTATTTTTAATTTAATTTTAATCCACCTCCTATGAGACCGTGAAGTCGAGGAGGCTACTTTTAGTTGTGGTTACAACCCTCTCTCAACTCTATAGCTCTGAAACACGAACTTTGTTGAACAAGGCCGCTGCGTGGAGAAACAAGTTGAGTGCGGTACTACCAGAGACGTGGTGGGGATCAAATTTGGAACTTCTTGCTTATGAGGTGAGCGCTCTACCACTACCGCAATATGCTTGAAAAGTTTGTTAAAAAACTTGTTGCAGAATAATATTTGGTATTTAATTATTTTAGTGGCATTTAACTTATTTTATAACCTTTTAAAGACTTTTTAAATTTGCTTTGCTATTGCTCATTTTGCATTAAAAAATTTTTTATTTTTAAAAAATTGTATAATTTAAAATGAATTTTACAATATTTAAGTTAGCTATTTCAAACACCAAAAAATTACTGGATCCGTCACTGATATAATATTTACTATTTAAGACTATTGAGTTATATGAGTTTTCACATTAATTTCAAGTGTTGATTTAATAAAGGAGTCAAACTATTTTTTGTTGATGAAGTAGTAACTTATTATGGTAATAACTCAATCCAAGATTTCAATTATTGGAAATGACCCTAAGTAAGAAAAACTTTGGAAATGACCCCAAAGTAAAAAATTTTTTTGGGATGACACCTAAGTAAGAAAAAAGGTTGACAAAATCTGTAATTGGCAGTAATAAAATTATTAAAATTTACTATAGCTTTTATTCAACAATTATAAAATATAAAATATAAATTATAAAATATATCAAACTAAATAGATCATACAATTATTAAAATGGTCAATATGCATGCTGTTAGGAGTAGACATTTTTGTTTGGTTATTTTTCAAATTTTACTATAATTAAATAATTGTAAATGTACTGCAAAATTTTAAACTTTTATTGATATTATGTATGATTAATTGTAAAAAAATGCAGTTTATAAACAATTTTATTTGAGTTTCAAAAGAAAATTTTTTAAGCATAGTGCTGTTAAAGATAAACAGATTTAATCTTTTTTTTATTGGAAATTTTTTTAAGGAAATAAATTAATAAAAAACAAATTTCAACAGGAGAGATTATGTCTTAATCATCCAAAGTAAACACTAAGAAAATAATATTAAGCAATCTTTTGATTCAAAAGCAATCTTTTGATTGAATATTTATCTACTGAAATTTAGTATAACTAAATCTGTTGAAAAAATAACAAATCAAAAAATAAGGTAATTAAAAAAAACTTACGCTTTACATATAAGATGTGTGTGAGAACGAGTCATGTGACCAGTATAGTGAGCACCCAAGAAGTTAATCATATGCTTGACAAGTAAACGCTCATGACCATTATATCCACTTACAGTGATGAGCTAAATTTCAATTTGCTACGTTTTACTAAATTATTTGCTTTAAATAAAAACAAAAACAAAAAACAAATCCTGTTCTTACGCTATTTTGAATATCAGCAATAACCTCAGTGAAAGGAGAAGGAAGATGCAATGGAGTATTAGGAGGAAAAAACGTTTTTGCTACCAAAACATCATTCAACCAATATGCTGTAGCAATCTTTTTTTCATCTGCTAGTGCCTACATATTTATAATTTTTAAATGTGAACATCATTTTTATTGACAATAACTGTTTAATAATCAAGGCAAATTAAATAATGTTGTAAGTAAAAGTTTAAATATCCATTTTTATCTATACATCAATTTGTTATTTATACAATTATTTTTTATCTATTTTTATTACCTACACATCTATTTGTTATCTATACATCTGTAAGTTACTTATACATCTATTTATTATCGATATACCTATTTGTTATCAATATAATCATACAATAGTCACATACAATGACATCTTGCATGTGGCAGCCATCTTACTCAGTTGTAAGATGCAGTTGTTTCATGCACTTAAAGTGAATTTTGAATTTTTCTAAATAAATTGTCGTATTACCTGCTTAGTTTTTTTCGTCTCCACAAAAACAAAAAAGATCACCTTAAATAAACATACTTCATTGAGTTAAAAAAAGATTACAGAAGAGTGTGGAGTTTGGGGGCTGTGCACAAAACCATCAGTCAGAAACAGGAAACTAGATCTGTTGTTATACAAAAAAGAGAAAAATGTGACAGAAAAAAAAACATTGACAAGTAATGAGGCATATTTGATTTGAATGTCTAAAATGAATCCAAGAATGACAAGTTTTGACCTGCAAAAAGACTTAAAGGCCAACCGAGTGAAGATTTACACTCTACAGTAAGAAAAAGGCTTATTGAATATGAAAGAAAGGCAGTTAGACCAAAGAAGAAGCAGTTATTGACAAAAAATATGATGAAAAGATATACTTGGGCTGAAACATACGCTAATAAAAAAAGCGTAATTCCGAAAAATATAAGGAATTATTAGACATAAAACTAAACCTGAAATTGAAAAAAGTGGATGCTAATGGTGAGGAGTGGTTCAAAAGATTCTGTAAAAAAAAATTAAAAAAAATAAAAAAATCGTAAAAAAGTTATAGTATCCATGCTAAAAATTCAAAGTAATAAACAAATAAGTATAGTTAATGTTTTTTTTATAGTAAAATGTGTTTATTTGTTTAAAAGGTGTTTTTCTGTTTTGCAAACCCATTTTCACATTAATTTGGACACTATTGTATATACCTAATTTAAAACTAAACTTTAAATCAAAAATAATAATAACAAAGTGTTGTTTTTTTAATTGTTTTTAGGATACAAAAAAACAAATAAAATATATTTTTCAGAATACCTAGAATAGTGTTTGTTGCAAAAAACAAAAAAAATGATTTGCATTTACCTTTTGTCAATTAACCATTTAAAAATTGAAAATGATTTCCATATACCTTTTATCAATTTTTACAATTTTACTTTTATAATTGAAAATGATTTCCATATACCTTTTATCAATTAACCAATTGAAAATAAATGATTTGCATAAACATTTTATCAACCAACCAATTAAAAATGCATTCAATCAACAAACAAAAATAGAACATTATTATTTTGAATTTAAAAAGATATTATTGAGATAATTTGTGCATATTTTTGCAGCAAATAGAGAAGACTGAGTTGGTTTCCATAAAACTGTTTTTTGATACAAATAATTAAAAATAGTTTTTATATTTCTGAAACCTTTTCAACTTTAGTAAAATATTATTCATTTAGATATTATATAAAAATATTATTAATTCAAACCTTTTTGAAAAATGGAACTTGTTGATGTAGACAAATGAAATGTGTAACTTTATCAGAATATGTTTCTTCTATTTCACCGCATGCTTTCCTTATCACCTATTTAAAAAAAACAGGTTCCTTCAACCAATTCATTTTTTATTTTTTATCATTCACAATCTTTTCTTAATCTCTCATTTTTCCTTTCTCTCTTCAACATTCTCTTTTTCCCAAATTAATAAATACTTAATAAAAATTTATATTAACTAATATAAACCTTAAACTCTTGATGATTGGCGCTTATTTATCATATTTAAGTGTGTAAAAAATTTCTAAATATTTAAAATAAAAGAAACACTGTACATCTTTCCACACTTGATAAACTAGAGGCTGCAATCTATCTTCATAACCACTAAAGAAAATGACACAACCTTCAAGTAACTTTTCTGGTACTGTATAAAAAAAAAAAAATATGCAAGTTTAAATAATAAAAATGAACTCCCAAAATTATTATCAGTTATGAAAAAATAGTTTATTCAATGCATGTTATACTATATATATATTCAATGCATGTTTTACTATATATACATTCAATGCATGTTATACTATACATACATTCATAACTGCTAATTGATACAAGCCACAACCCTTATATTTTACAATTTTTAACTTAACACTGAAAATACTAAATTTTATATTCAAAATCACTTTACATAGAACCAAGTAATCATGATAAAACAAAGATGTAATGCTTCTGTAATTTTATCCTACATTTTGAAAATTACTAGCCAATGCTACCAGTAATTTTTGTTTTAATTAGGATAATTTTGCATTCTTTTGCTTTTATAATTGATCACATTGAAACTCTTTTTTTGAAAGATGACATTTTAAAACAGCAAAGTTTACATACTTAAACATTGTTACAAGATGCTTTTACAAAAAAACACATTTACAATATGTTTGAACCTTACATAAAAGAGCATAAAGAACAACAGTTTTCCATACAAGAAAAAATAGAGACTTATAGAGATAAATTTATAGTGAAGCAACCTTAGCAGATGGAAATATTGGAATTCATTATATATATAATTTCCATAAAAGGTCAGTATGATAATCTGAGAAGACATAGAGTAAATGAATCAAAAAATGTTTACCAAGAATATTTACAAGAACATCAATACAAATATTGCAATAACTATTAGCAGTAACAAAAAAATTTTGTTAGGATTAAAACTTACTAACCTAAGCAGACATCAACTTATAAAAGAGTTGAAACTACATTTAAGATTAGCCTGTTCGGTAAAAAAAGTGACTTTTTGCTGAGACTAGAGTATAAAACTGTAGCATCAGTAAATAGAGCTACTCTAGAGGTAAGTCAGGAAATTCATTAATAAATAAGTAATGACAGAGGTAATGAATGGAAACTTGTGGTACCCAGATGTATAAGAAAACAAAGAAAACTGATGTTTACCAAATACAACTATAATATAACAATAAGATCAAAACATTTTTAAAACATTTTTTACTCTACCTCATCTCTTGATTCTAATGACTTTTTTTGTCATCCCAGAGAAACAGGCTAATCCATTGTTAAACATCCAAACCCGCACAGCTTTAGTTGCTAAAGCTATTTCCTATTTAAATCTTTTTAAAGCTTGAGGTCTGGTCAACGTTCCTGTTAAATTTAAAAAAATGTTCTCCAAAACTCTCTTAACTTTTTAATAAGAGCTTTCTTGTCTGTAGGAAAATAGTACCAAATCCAATAATAACTTTCTTGTCTGTAGGAAAATAGTACCAAATCCAATAATAACTTTCTTGTCTGTAGGAAAATAGTACCAAATCCAATAATAACTTTCTTGTCTGTAGGAAAATAGTACCAAATCCAATAATAACTTTCTTGTCTGTAGGAAAATAGTACCAAATCCAATAATAACTTTCTTGTCTGTAGGAAAATAGTACCAAATCCAATAATAACTTTCTTGTCTGTAGGAAAATAGTACCAAATCCAATAATAACTTTCTTGTCTGTAGGAAAATAGTACCAAATCCAATAATAACTTTCTTGTCTGTAGGAAAATAGTACCAAATCCAATAATAACTTTCTTGTCTGTAGGAAAATAGTACCAAATCCAATAATAACTTTCTTGTCTGTAGGAAAATAGTACCAAATCCAATAATAACTTTCTTGTCTGTAGGAAAATAGTACCAAATCCAATAATAACTTTCTTTTCTGTAGGAAAAAAGTACCAAATCCAATAATAACTTTCTTGTTTGTAGAAAAATAGTACCAAATCCAATAATAACTTTCTTGTCTGTAGGAAAATAGTACCAAATCCAATAATAACTTTCTTGTCTGTAGGAAAATAGTACCAAATCCAATAATAACTCACTTTGATACTTTAGGCATAAGCTGGCAAACGATGGATAATTGTTGTAAAATGAAGGATTCAAATATAAATCCATTGCTATCAATATTCTTAAATCCATTACCAAACTATTATCACCATTCAGAAAATAGAAAACAAACTAAATAGACAATTACCAGTTGATTCATATCTGTAAAAAAAAAATGAATAAAGCTTTTTAACACACATTAAAAACAATCAAACACCAAGCCTAATGTAAAATAAAATTTGATTTAATTATTTATATAAGTTTGATAAAAAAAGAAAGAAAATCACTTAGATCAAAGCACATAGCTAAATCAGATTATGTTAGCATGACTTTTAGCCGTTATTTGAGCTTTGATGACTTTTACATGACCCAGTAAAATATTTTTAATGAAAATTAAACTAGAAGGTATTTTTTGTTTTTTATAATAGGTTCCAATACTTGAAAACTCAGATCGCTTTGATTCCAGGAAATGAACTAGACTAGAAATAATTAGACTTAAATAAATATTGATTGTCTAAAAACCTTCTTTGTTCATTGTCTAAAAGCCTATTCTCTGACAAACAATATGAATTTCAATCTTTTGGTTCTACTTGTTAACTGTTATAACAAAAAATTTTAATTAAGCATCAGATAAGAGTGGTGAGACAAGGGCATTGTTCTCAGAATACCAAAGGTTTTGTAAAAATCTATCAAGCTGGTCTAATTAATTAGCTTTATTTGTAAAAGTTTTGAATCATTTAGTTATAAATACAAATTGGAAATCTGACAAAAACTGTAATTGACATCAATCAATTTTGCTGAATTTCCGTAATATCTTAAAGTGCTTGGAATTTCGAGGTGCCCTAAATTGAGAAAATATTGCGATCAATTCATGGAAACAAATAATGACTGCTCGGAATGATAATGAGCCATTGGATTTTTGAAATAATTTGAGAACCACTTTTGATAACTTTTAAAATTATTTTAGATAGTATATTTAGATTTGTCAAGCAAATTTTTCCCTAAACACAGTAAAGTTAATAGAAAACTTTAGAAAAATCTCCTTAAAGATGAAGTTTTCCAAAAACTTCACTGTATTTGGAGAAAAGGCTTTTCTAGCCTTGCACTTACATATTGCAAAGTTATCATTAACAAATAAGCTTTGTTCCAAAACTTGTTTCAATCATTGTATCTAAACTTTCCCATTAATTTTAAACTGATGGAAAATAAATGGTAATTTATTTTCCATCAGTTTAAAATTAATGAGAAAGTTTAGATACAATGATTAAAACAAATTTTGGAACAATTTTTTTGTCATTAGTTGTAGCCATTGAGGCCTTTGTGAAAGCTAATTAAATTGTGGTTTGAGGTTGAGTAGCAGGTTTTGTGAGTGATATTAATATTCCTTTTGACATTAAATTTTTTAAAATTAATATTCCTTTGAATATTAAACATAAATGCTTTGTATAAAACATAATTGATTTATAAGAATTATGTAAATTATATAACTAAGATCATAAAATTGTATATTACTGGTTTAAATTAAATGATAGTTTGTTTTTCTAAGTTTAATAAAAAGTCAAATTGCATATATTACAAAATAATAAAACTGATTTTTTTTTGTATAGTCGTTTTATTTCAATAATTTCTCGTTTAGTGGTAGAAAATAAAAATCTATAAAATCTTTGTTTTGAGTTAACAATTAATGTTCAATACTTCATAACTTCTTATTGTAAAATTGTTGTTCTATTAAATACAAGCTTATTAATTTTTTTCTTTATAAAGTTTCTGTATAACTTTAATTCTTTTTTTCAAACCATCTGCAGCTTATTAGCTCTGTTGCTAGGACCCTTGTTCTGTTAATTAATTTAGAAGAAAATAAAATATATTTATCATGACATATTTGCAACAAATTTCTACCAATGTTTTGATATTGTTTAAAATTTTAGGCTTTTTTAAAAATTCTCTTTCTTTCATTTGTATAATACCTTTTTATATATGATGTATATATTATCTATAGAACTTAAAATGTTTTACTTTGTATTTTCGAAATTTGAAAAAGATTTAAAAAAATTAAATCAAAATTAAGGAGATTTTATCACAATGCAATTTTTAAGTAATAGTAACTTGATATAGTTTTTAACATTAGAAAAGTATTTCATTTTTATTTATTTTTATTTTTTTAACATCTTTACTTTCAACAAGGCTGCAAGCAACTACTATTAGAGTTGTAAGTTACTGCAAGAGAAAATAAGAAGTTTAAAAAGCAAGATAACAATTAACAAACAAAAAAGGAAGCGAATTCCAAAGAACTGATGTACGAGGGAAAAAAAAAGACAAAGAAGAATTTTTGGAGCACTTAAGAACAGTAAAAAGATGAGACTTAATTGAATGACGAGTAAGATGAGAATGAATTTAGCAGACACAAGAGACACTAGCACTTTAGAGCAGCGTCCATTCAATCCTATAAGATGAAGGATAGATTACTCATCGAGTACATTACTATTGATAAATATAGGAAGATCTAGATTGTTTCGATAACGATTAGCTGTAAAAAATTGAGTTTTACCTGAGTTAAAGTTCAACAGCCGCTGAGAGCTCCATGCTGTAGCAGAAGTGAAATCCTTTTCAAGCTCAAATGCTCCCTATAAGCAATCGGAGAGTGTTGGCTTCTTATCAAGACAAGAATAAATGTTAGTATCATCAGCTAACAATGCTACCTTAGATGTGAGAATTTCTGGGAGGTCGTTAATGTAAATTAAAAAAAGTAACGACCAAGGAAAGAAGTTACAAGAAATGAAATAGAGTGCTGTCCATTGAGGACAACTTTTATACTACAATTGGTAAGGAAGGATTTAATAACCTTAAAGATGTTATCTGATACACTGTAAGAAGAGAGCTTATGGAGAAGACTATTTTCCTAAGCTTTATCAAAGGCTTTAAAAATGTCAAGAGCAATAGCCTTAAGCTCTTCACATCTATCTAATGCACGATAAACCTTATCAGTTATTACCCTTAACAAATCTGCATAAAACGAGAAGATCGAAATCCATTTTGATAATCAGAAAGTTATTATATTCAAGATGAGAGATTAAGTGTTTTTTAATTAAAGACTCAAAACCATGCTTATGATAGGAAGAAAACTAATGGGATGGTAGTTAGATGAGTTAGATCGCTCTCTAGAGTTTTTGAAAATAAGGACAGATGCTGCTTTCCAGCAGGCCGGAAAACAAGACTCTGATAAGCACTTGTTAAATAGTTTTGAAAGTATAGCTCCAGAGAACACTTGAATGCTGGAGTGATACGAGTGTCAAGCTCAGGTAGGATGTGACTGATGGAATGAAGAGATAAGATTGATGAAAAGTTCTGATTCTGATGATGAGGAAGAGTGAGATAATAGTTTTAGAGAAATCAAATTGTGATCAAAAGCACCTAAGGGTAAATGTGGGGAAACTGAGCACTGACTAGAATCAGAAACAAGACACAAGTCGAGTGGAGAAGGTAAAAGATTTGGCTTGTCTGGAAAGCGAGTTGGATAAAGGACTATTTGTGTTAGAGATTGAGAAAGGCAAAAGTTTGGCCTTAATGCCTGCAGAGTCATTGACACTAGAACCAAGCCATTCAGTATAATGTGCATTTAAGTCACCAACAACAACGATATTGGCTGAATGATAAAGAGAAAGGGCTTGGTCAATTTGATCAGAAATAACATTAAAAAGAGTGCAGTCTTAAGATGAAGGAAAGCTAATGCGGTAGTGGTGTAGTGGTAAGAGCGCTCGCTTTGTAAGCGAGAGGTTCGGAGTTCGACTCCCACCACGTCCCTGGAAGTACCGCGCTCAACTTAGTTCCTCCGCACATCGGCCTTGCTTGGCAAGGTTTGTGTTTCGGAGTTAAAGAGTTGAGAGAGGGTTGCACCACGAATAACGACTAAAAAAAAAAATTAAATTAAAAAAAAAAAAAATGAGTATCCTCCTCGACTGTAGTGGCCCCCCTCGGGCCTTGGGGAGGTGAATAATCTAAAAAAAAAAAAAAAAAAATGTAAAACAAAGAGAAAGGTTATAGGGTGAAGTGGTGCTAAACAAAAGCACATAAAAGAATAGTCTGTGGATTCAAACCTAGTTTGCCGACAAATGGGTGAATTCTTACAAATTAAAGGAAGATAACCATCAACACTAATATCACAAGAAGAGACAGCTGTACTTATCTCACAAAGTACAAGTAGGTCTGGAGAACTTTGCAAAAGATAAGACTTAACAGAAGAAAAGTTACTTCGAAGACCACGAATATTAGTGTAAAATAGATTTAGAGAACTTAGTGATGATGTTGGTTTTTGTGTATTATAGTTTTTGACTTTAACCACTTTTAAATTTGTTTAAGAACTTGACTCAAAGCACAGATAGTACTCAGTACAAAGCACAGAATAACACAAAACACAGTAGTACACAGTAACATAAAAAGTTATATTAGACCTCTAATAAAGCTAAGATTATTACTTTCTGCCATTTTCTGTAACCTATTGAAAATAAGTGAAAAATAAGTGGGAGGTGTGAATCAGACCTATCATTACCCATTTTACGGGTTCAAATTTTCTAGTAATTATTATAAGTAGTTATTTCAAAATAATTTTTCCATGAAAATTATTGTTTTGTTTGTCGTTTTTTTGTTTAAACAAACAAAAAAATGACAAATAAAAAAGCTACTTAATACTATAATGTACCAAGAAAGTCTCACTATTGTGGTTAAAGTATTTTATGTTTCGATTATAAGAGATATCGATTTCATAGGAGACATCAGTTTTGGTTTGAAAAGAAAAGACCTTGTAATTATTGTTGTAAAAAAAAAAAAAAAAAAAAAATATATATGTGGTAGTGGTGCAGTGGTAGAATGCTCGGTTCATAAGCGAGAGGTTCCGAGATCAATCCCCACCACGCCCCTGGTAAGTAGCCTCCCCGTCTATAGCGGCCTTCTTGGCTTTGGGGAGGTGAATTAACAAAAAAAATATATATATATATAATATTAATAATAATAATAAAGAAACTATTGAGATCTAACACCAAGTTAGATCTATGACAGACGTTACTATAGATTGAACAATTAAATGAAGAGTAACAAATAAGATAAATAAATCAGTAAATAAATGCATAAATAAAAATAAAAATAAATTAATTAGAGTTTAAGAAACTAAAGATAAAAGCGATAGTTTGTATTTAAATACATTCAGCTTCAATAATTTCATTTGGTAATTTGTTCCATACACGTATTATTCTAATCGTGAAAAAGTTTTAGCATAATTTGATGGAAAAGTTATTGCTATTTTTTAACCATAAACGATGTTTATTACTTCTTGTCTGAGATGCAGGACCAGATACTTGTAAAGAATGAGCTAACACAGGTGCAATATTTCAATTAATAGTATTAATACCATTATACCATTTATACATTTGAATAAGTTCACCTCTTATTCTACGCCCTTTAAAGTGTTATTAAATTTAGTTTTTTAAGATACTCTAAATAGTGTAAGTGCCTTAATTTCGGAATCAATTTAGTTGCACGACGTTGAACATCTTCCAGATTTTTAATATCTTTTTCAAGATAAGGAGATCTGGAAGAAATCTGTACTGCATATTCTAAATGTGGTCTAACATAACTTGTAAATAATAACTTGATATTGTTAGCATTTTTGAATTTAAAACATTTTTTAATATTCCCAATTTACCATTAGCTTTCAAAACAGCTGACTTAACTTGCATATCCCATTTTAAATCATTTGATATTTTGACACCTACATCTTTCTCATAAGTTGTTTTACCTAAAGTTTCAATACTACCATTATTGTCCATCATAATTTGCATTGTATTTCCCCAGAAGATTATTACTTATGTAATAATCTTCTGTGAGATACTTTATCAAAAGCTTTAGCAAAATCTGTATAAAGAATATCAAATGATTTATTATTTGCTAACCCAGTTGTAATTTTATCTATATACTCTAATAAATTTATAGTACAACTTTTGCCTTTTAAAAAGCCATGTTGG